>NW_025408633.1:1200000-1613132 GCF_020137385.1 Morchella sextelata
CCACCACCACTGCCACCTCCCGCCGTCCAACGCGACACTCTTCCTGTACAGTACCCAAAGACAAACAAGAGGCCACTAGCAGCGGACGTACCCGGCTCCCATCATGCACCACCTCGATGTCCTTGGGGCCACCGCCGCCGTATATCAACTCAGAGCCTATAGAGCGCTCTCTCAAACCTAGCCCGCTGCTGAATCTGGTTCTGTTGCGTGCGAGGTTGATTCTTCGGCGCGTGGAGCCTCTGAGATACTTATGATGATGGGAGTGCGCAGAGGTGAAGATTCTGGGCCGGCGCGCAATTATTCGTGTTTACCCTTTGCACGGTTTTGTTTGGCGTCTTGGATGCGGTTTTCCGGGTGTTACTTTTGGACTGTTCGTGGGCTTCGGGGGTGTTTTTTTCTTGATCTGCTGCTGGTGTGCCCTAATTTCTGGCTTGGTTTTAGCGGGGTGGCGTGAGGGTTCCAAAGGGGGGCATAACCTTACGCACTGCTTCTGACGGGGCAGCTACCAGCTGGGAGCGCAAGGCCATGGAATCACAATTAATGAATTAAACAAAAAAAAAAAAAAAAAAAAAAAAAGAGGCCATGGAATCACGGAGTATCACTCGCTGGTTTTGCCAAGTTGCCAAGGAACTATAAAATCAGCGGGATGGGGGGCGGTGGGCGGAGGTTTTGGGTGATAACAAGGGGCAAGAAACAAGGAAAGAGCTGAAGAAGAGGACTGGGAGAACAGCCTTGAGGCCTGAGCATTCCGTCAATCGAGATTCAACCGCAAGGCTACTACACGGCAGCGAACAGATGCGTCAGTGTGACCCGCAGGTGGTGTACGTATACATCTACCACGTCGTTACAACACGGGGCATTGTCTACACCATGGAGACAACTTACTTTAACTGTGTAGTTGCTTCTAGTTCACGTTTGTAATGTTGCCGTAGTCGGCAAGGAGAACTGACTTGCCCGAAGGACTTGTGCGGTGCAGGGACGGGTTTGGCTATTTGGCTGTACCAGTTGCCCCATTGGGAACGCTGCGCTATCTTGCAAGCTCTGACCCTTTCGGAACTTCCAGAGACAGGGCTTGGTTCCCGCCATGCCCGAGTCTTCCTGTGTGGTGGGGTATTAGTCTGGGGGCTTGCAGGAGTGATAGGCTCTGATATGACCTACAGCATCGTTGGGTTGAGGGATGGCCTGTGGCTTCATATGACAACGAATGTCTCCAATGGCACGAACCGGTTCTCGTTGGGGGAGGAAGCAAAACTAATCTAAAAGTAAAAGAACTAAACGAAAGGGATAGTATCGGCTACATAGCACAGCAGTCTGAACCACGAGGGCCGGACCTCCAATACCCTCTTCTAAACACAAACAAATAGATAATGACGTCTTACAGAACTATCCATGGATTCTATAGTAGAGTTCCCGCAGTGGTTTACATATGGGCTGGCAAAATCCGGTTCTATATCAGTGAGCAACCTTGGGTCGGTGCTATTTTGGGCTCCTTCCGCGGTATCTCCTTAAGATTACCGCAAAAGGCCATCCATCGGATAAGTCAGATTTTGGGCCAGATTGGACGACCAGTCGGGCTTTACGAATTTGATGCTCGGGTTGAGGTGGGTGTTTGAAGGTATGGAAATGCGAGTGAGAGAAGTATAACTACTTGAGGTCAGAGGCTTCGGAGGCCGGTTCTCAGAGCATTTGAACTATGTAGTTGAGACCTACGATTGGCATACAAGGATACATGAAGGCTCGAGCTAGAGCTCAGGGCCAGTACCATGTGCAGGAGTGAGCTCTACACGGTACTTGTGGGTTATCTTATATCACGGCATCGAGTGCAGTGTTCATTCTGGCCATCCTTCAGCAAGTACCCCTTTGTCTGTAATGAATACTCTCAAACTGTGGAGGGCTGGACGGCGGGGTAAGTGGCGGTCGAATCTGTGAAGAGAGAGAGACTTGAGACATGTACATCTAGCACCAGATTAGCAGCTGAAGGACCAACCCAGAGAGGCGGGCGGATAGTGAAGGTATTCTCCTGCTCTGCTCTATAATTCCCGCTTGGAAGTAACAACGCTTAACAAAAAAGTCTTGAACTACAAGCATACAATAGATAGTGAGGTGGTATGTAGAGGAGACTTCGCATTGCGGGAGTTTGGCTACATTTATATATGACCACCTTTTATCTATGATGGGATAAGTGAAACTAAATGTGCGGATGAGGTACAAACTGAAGAAAGCGATGTGTTCGGGGCCATTGAGGGATTGGGAGAAATTAAGCGTATTGGAAAGGTTCTTCGAGAATCTTCGAGATATATTCTTCGATCTATAGAGCCGTCGAATGATCAAAGAATGGATCATTTATGGCCGCAGTCAACACATAATGAAGATCATGATAAATAGGCCAATTTCAAGGGGCTACCTACCCGTTCATATGCTAATGCCTCCAACCTCTGCCAATTCACTCGCCAATTTTAGACAGACTACATGTACATGTAGATATACACAATTATATATAGCTCTTCTTTTGGCAAGATCAGCTGTCTTAAAGTTGGCAGCATTTTAGGGAGCTCTTTACACGAAGCCTAGACCAGCTATCTAGCGGGCGCAATGGCAGTTCGGGGAACATCGATCTCGGATCTCGGGTCCTGCTTTATCTACCGTGCTGCCCGTTTAAGCACCGCTATCCATGGTCTGTCAATGCTGACCACCCTATAATCGAGGAATTAAATTTGTATGGGAGATCTATTATTGATGAGAGAGATAACAAGATCTGTTAGTAAAGCAACAAAAACTTGCTTTTTTCTGGAGGTCAGCATTTCACTGACGGACGATGGGATAAAGTTTCGGTGGTGTCCCCGGCGGGTTCCGTTGGTTAGCTGTCCCGTTGTTGGCGGGCATATATGAGTAGCTCGCTGCTGGATGACAGGTGTTTGCGGACACGAGCCAGATCTTCTCTACGGAGGATCACACCACGTGGAGTAAACCACATACAGAGGATTATCCAATTAGTCGATTCATCACCTACTTACAAGTAAGTACCTGTAACCATATGCACCCTCTTTACCGTACTGGGCTGGGAACACCACCTGGTTCCCCCGCTGAGGTACTCCGGCATACGTAAAGTTTTGTTTCGAGGTCCGGAGTACATACAATCTCGATCTCGTTGAGTCCTATCTCCGTCCATTTGAGATACTTACACGTACTGACCTTCATCCTCCGTCTTGTGTAGTCTCTACCTGGCGGGAATGGCTGAGCTCTGGTCCTCCCTCCAGCTCCTCCAGCTACCAGAGGTGTCGCCGGGTATACCTACATGTATCTTCTTTCGGATCACAACCGGTACAATTGCACTAGCCAATTATGGTTGAGGGTAGGAACTGCCTGGTATGAATACCTACATTTTTGCAGGGGTGTGATCCGGTCGGAATCTTGGATTCCTGGCAAGATCTGGTTATTGATCGGAGAAATCTCAGGAATTAATGGCTGCTATTTGGGGTACATATGCGCCTGTGGAAAGTTCTCCACAGATTCACTACCGATCTGTTTTGAAATGGCGTTATTTATCGAACATACACATCCACATATTATGCAAGCAGGTAGGTGATCTACTCCACTCTACCGGAATATGTGTGGTGCGGTTAATATACGTGCTGATGCTTAATTATTATTCTCCGGGACCGAAGCTCTTAATTTATAAATTCGCCTACCTGGACTTGTGCCGTTGTAAATTGATCTCGAATCGTCCATTGCACTACAGGCTAGTCCCTGTATGTGCATAAACCCTAGCCCTACTATACAGGCCTTGGCGTGCTAACCTCGTGAACAGTTGGCATGCTGGCACGGAGATCAGCCCTTTGGCGCCAGAAGTCCAGCAATTGGCGGAGATGAGGCGTTGGGATCATCGTCGTAATCATCATTGAGGGGAGAGGGGGAGGTGCTGTCATTACTTTGATTATTGGATAATGCCTTTTGTCTCTCTCTCTCCGACACCGACGCTGAATGTCTGCCGTTAAAGGAGTATTGTCTGGGTGCTCTTGGAGTACTCAATGCTTCATGTCTACAAAGACACCCATCTCTCAAATGTTCTAGAATCCCCTCGCTTAGCAGTGGGGATTTATTCTTAGCCGCGCAATGCCGCTGTGAATACCAACTTGGGAGACTTGAAGCAAGGGAAAATTCCATCAAGGGACCAATGACAACAGAGCGGATGCCACCGCATTCTGCACATCAACAGCAGAGAGTAGAAAATCGACGATCCTCCAATGAATTAATGACAACAGATGTATGCTTACACACGGTGCTTTTTTCACCTCATCGTTTCGAATGCGGGGCGTCTGTGCTTGAGCGCGTGCTCTCTATGAGCTAAGATCACCGGGGCGTTAAATACATATCGTAGGTACCCCGAGCTGGACCCTTCCCTCCTCCTCCTTTCCCCTTCTTCCTTCTTTCTGTACTCCAGGACGCTCTTCTGCTACCATTCCGCTCCCATACAGCTCTATAACACATACAATACATCAATCCCAACACCAATACTCTGAAAAAAAAAAAAACCCAACACACAAACATGGCAAAAGAGCTTTTCGATGTTATGGTCGTCCCTGGCTGCGGCAAAGGCCTAGTAGCACGAACCTACATCCCTCGCGGCACCCGCATCATCTCGGAAGCCCCCCTCTTCAGCATTTCAAACTTCGCCCAGACCTCCCTAACCGACATCGTCGCCTACGTGACCTCAATCCTCAAAAAGCTCCCCAAGGACCAGCAACGCGGCTTCCTCGGCCTCCACAACGCTTTCATCAGACAGGCATCCCCCTTCTACGGCATCGTCAGAACAAACTCCCTCCCCTTCGGCCCGGAATCCCCGGAGCTTGGCCTCTTCCTCACATGTGCGCGTCTCAACCACAGCTGCTCCCCTAACGCGAACCATTCGTGGAACAGCGATACGAGGACGGAGTCTGTCCATGCTATCAGAGATATCGACCCAGGCGAGGAAATAACTATATGCTACCAGTCCTCGCAATCATCACACGCAAACAGAGCCAGCCGCCAGGATGAGCTCCTAAAGATGTTTGGCTTCGAGTGCCACTGCATGATCTGCGTCCTTCCCGAAGAGGACTCCCGCGAGAGCGACCAACGCAGGGCCGAGATCGAGGAGCTCGACCGCATCATTGGCACCGGCGAGCTGCTAGTACTCAACGCACCCAGGGCTCTTGGCGCGTGCAGGACCATCATCGAGCACCTAGAGGACGAGGGAATACAGGACATGCGGGTAGCAAGAGCATACTACGATGCCTTTCAGATCTGTGTTTCGAACGGAGATATGGCGCGGGCGAGCGTGTTTGCGAGGAAGCATATTGAGGAGGTGATATGCTGCGAGGGTGAGGACGCGCCGGGGCTGAAGGAGAGACAGGCGTTTGTGGATAAGCCAGAGACGCACAGGTTGGCAGGGGTGTCGAAGAAGTGGGAGTCGAAGCTGTCGGATAGGGCTAGGTCTGACCATGATGATTTCGAGGGGTGGCTGTGGAAGAGAGCTGTGTATGTTTAAGGTAGCTATCTCCCCACCCTCTGCTTGAACTGGTTGAACCGTCTTGGCTAATTATCATAACGAGGTAGAGGTGGTCTCACACACACACGGCGTTTTTTTTTTTCAAAAAGCCAATTGTATTATCAGGAAATCGAAGTGCTCGAGTATACTAACTAGGTCAGGTCATCCATCCCTGGAGGATCAATGGTCGCATATATCTGTATTCACCCTTAGCAGGCCCATTATCTTTTTTTATTTGTTTGTTTGTGTGTATATAGTGGCGGCAAAGTACAGTACGTCTCCGCTCAAATTTTTAATAAATGAGTGGTAAACAAACCATGGTAAAAAAATCTACATCGATACAAACTGCAAATAGTAGTACGGTGCTATTTACGTATCCATAAGCTTAGAGTACATGTATCTTTTCACCGTTACAAAAACACACCAGCTTTCCTATAACGTTACCTGAGGGTTATACCCATACATACACCAATAATTACCTAGTTATACTAATACGTAGGTAAATACTGACATGTACTTATCCCCACTTCCTCTTCCTTTCGTCAATTTCAATTTAACTCAAACCAAATTATCTAAACAGGTTCGTCATTATGCCAAGCCAAACTAACATCTTTCCAAACAATCATAGTCCTCAGTCCATGCATAATATTATAATGTCTACTTTAGTACGTCTCGGCATCATTCCTCGGTCTCCATGCAGTCATAACTAAATGAAATGTTGAAACCTCTACGAAAGACTCTACATTAGTAGCGTTGGGTAATCGGTATCTAACTACAAGATTAGCAAAACAGAGGGTGGAGAAACTTGATAACAGAAGGAAATTTTATTTCTAACTTATTTACACAGTTTCCCCATAACAGCTTAATTCATCATAAGCACACTTCGGTGCATATCCAATTTTTTTTAAACCAACGGCTTTAATAATTCATCCTCCGCTCCTATAGTACCGAATACTATCCTATTTGATCGCTTACTAGTTAAGCAATAGGTTTACGGGGTTGCAGTTGTCTGGGTAGATTTCTGTGTCATAGAGGTTTGAGACTATTATACAATTTGTGTCAGCGTTATGCCAATGCCCTCAGCGGACCAGAGGATTAGAGCACGACTTACAGTCAGAGCTTCCGCAAGCATAGAAGACATTGTTTCCTCCTAAACCAAGAGTATTGTCATCACAAATATTGAACCCACCAGTAATAACGGCTCCTGTCTGGGGTGGGCTATCGAATTGAAGCTGGCGGTTATCGGCGATATAACCAGTGCGTCCACTGGCATCAGTAAGGACACCGTTATTGAGGGTGACTCCCAAGAGATCTCCATTCTGGCGAGCTTGGATCTGTCCGTCGGCAATCTGGGTTACTGGGGTGGCACCAGCAGCACCGGCACCAGAGCCGGCACCACCAGCGGCAGCACCAGCACCGGCACCAGCTCCAGTATCGGAGCCTCCAGCACCGGTAGCACCAGCGGCGGAACCAGCATCAGAGCCAGCAGCACCGGCAGCACCGGCACCAGCACCTGAGCCAGCACCTGAGCCAGCGGCACCGGCGTCACCGACGGCGCCGGCGCCAAATGAACCTGGCGTCTGTGGGACCTGCCCATTAGCAGTCAAATCAGCAGCTTCTTGGCCTACCTGGGCTGGAGGAACACCTGCGGCTCCAGCCTCAGCAGCAGAACCTGCCGCATTTGCAGCCTCGCCAGGAGTTGCGGAAGCACCTTCGGGGGTAGGTGATGAGACGGTGCCAGAGTCCTCAGCGCCAGGGGATCCAGCAGATCCAGGGGCTGCTCCAGGGGCTACTCCAGCAGCGGAAGAGCCTGCGGCCCCAGTAGATGCCTCAGGTCCAATGCCTGGAGCCTGAATTTGGCCATCCTGGATCTGGGTCACCTGGTTTGTGGGGGGGCCGATGGGAGGAGGTCCTGCTTCGGATACTTGGATTTGTCCATCAGCAAATTGAGTAGCAACTCCAGAGGAACTAACGCCATTACCAGCTCCAGCTCCAGCTTCGGCTCCAGGGCCAGGGCCAGCTCCAGCTCCAGGTCCAGCCACATATTGTTCAGGAGTTTGTGGGACAACGCCATTCGCAACGTTGGCAGCAGCATTTTCTGCAACCACAGAGGGAGGGACGCCTGCGGCACCAGCTGCGGCAGCGGCAGAACCAGCATTTGCAGCTTCTTCTGGAGTCGCAGATACTTCGTCTCCAGGAGACCCGGCAGAGCCAGCACCAGTACCAGCACCAGGACCAGCACCAGGACCAGCACCAGGACCAGCACCAGGACCAGCTTCACCAGCAGCACCAGTAGCGGAACCAGCACCACTGCCAGCTCCAAATTGCTCAGAAGTTTGTGGTACAACGCCATTCGCAACGTTAGCAGCAGTATTTTCTGCAACTACGGAAGGAGGAACGCCTGCGGCACCAGCAGCGGCGGCGGCAGCGCCAGCATTTGCAGCTTCTTCTGGAGTTGCAGATACTTCATCTCCAGGAGACCCGGCAGAGCCAGCAGCACCGGCGGCGGAGCCAGCACCAGGGCCAGCTCCAGCAGCAGTACCAGCAGCGGAACCGGCAGCAGATGATCCAGCTGCTCCGGTGCCACCAGGAGCCTGGACCTGGCCTTCTCGATGTCAGTGGATTTTACTAAAGTTCGTGGAGTTGGACTTACCATCTGCAATTTGAGTGACAGCCTGCCTTCTTCTGATAGCAGCATCTAGTATTAAACAAATATTAGCGCATAATCTTCATACCCTCTTTGAATAAACCATGCTCGTATTGGGGAGAAAGGGGGGGGGGGGGGGCATACTATCTGCGGGAGCAATGCTGAGCCCATAAGTGTTAGGAGAAGACAACACACAGTTTCCGGGAACAGCAGTGGAGGGAGTGAGTAAATCAGTCACTCCCTGGGGAGAAGCGATGGCACGACCATTGACAGCACTAATACCAGCCGCGGCGAGGAGGACAGGAAGAATTTTGGCAATCATCTTGACTTTCTTTTTTTTTTTTCCTTTCCCAGACTATTGTGAGATACAAAAACGAGTGATGGAGAAGGGGAATTTCGAGATGAAGAGTGGGGTGAAAGGAATCTTCGTAGAGGATTTAAGGTTCTTTATACGCTGGAATATATGGATTATGTTGGTCTTTCCGAATCGACTAAGAGCCAGATAATATACCGCCACCAAAGGATTTCAAAAAGCAAACGTGTTTGTTTGAAGGAAATGAGAAGTAGTATTTTCATAAGCGGCGAAGTGGCCACCTCCATTCTCTCCAATGAATATTCCCTTCTTTCCGTATAACCGTGGAAACATTATACCGACCAGATATCCAGAAACATCGACTTGAGATCCAGTGTACGTCTCGAACAAAAGCGCTTGGTGCACGCCCACAAAAAAGATTCCCTAAAATCGTGTATTGGTGTCCCAACTATTCCGCTCTCAGGATCTATATCCCTTCGTGTGTCTTCACGACCAGGAGACCAGATTGCGTTTTACTCAGTAGTAAACCTAACCCTCATTCCGTGAACCTCTTTTTGCTGTGAAGTCACCTTCTGTGACCCGTCCTCTGCCTATTCTGGTGTCTCCACACTCCGTAGGCCTAGGTATGTAGCTAGATTCCTAAATATTACCGCGCCGCCGTGGGTATTGTGGTCCATGAGGCTACTCGAGGCGAGCAGAGACAAATGCCTCTCGTACATATAGTTCATAACTTTTCTTGCTCGTGCAGAGATGATGCCTCGAGATTCTCGAACCACCTCGAGGCAGATAATTACTATACATAGACATATTAGATTATACTTTGCTGTTGAATATTGACGAACTGCACTGGATAATCCGGGAATACTTCTAATTTTGCTATCAATATCGATTCGGAAACCTCAATCCCACTGGATACATGCCACTAATACTATGATTACCTAAAATTCGAGCAGCTCGAGGCGAGTAAAAGGGTTTGCCTTGAGCATGCTCGCTTCGTCGAACCCCATGCCTTGAACTCTCTCTAGGCCTCGAGCGTCAATGCCTCGTGGGCAACGTTAGTCGTGAGCCTAATGCCCAATTTTTACGGGAACGAACGATCGCAAAGGGATACAGTTTCTCAAAGCGCTTCGTGAATCCAGTCGGCAATAACGACTCGGAGAATACACAGGCCTCGAGATTTTAACTCTTTTTGGAGGCGTATTGAACAAGCTTTCATCAAATATCCACGGAGAAGTCAGCGTTTTATTCGAATTCGAGCGGAACTTTCAAACCTCAATAGTTCTTCAACCCCGGCCCTCCATTTATCCCCTTAAATCAATTCCTATCCCGACATCCGCAGGCTTTTCAAGCCCATATGCATGGAAAAACTGAGTGTGTACCGCTCGCCGGGATGCTTTATATCCACTCAGAAGATCTCCCGGGCTCCCTAGACCTCTCGGTGAAACTTCAAAAAAACTTCGAGGGCAGTGGAAGGGATCGGATCGGATCGATGCGTTTAACCAAGTAACTGAACGTAGATACGTACAAGGACAAAGTGTCTCGGGATGATAGATACTTATACGGGCCCCGGGTAAGCATCCAGCATCTAAAAGTAGCTTTGATAGGTGAAAGCAATTATATAGATGACAAACATTTCTATAATTAGCAGTGTTTTATGACTTCACCAAGGGGAGAGTGTTCCTGGGTCGACATCTAGCTCCCACGTGATTGATTATATATAATCAGAAAATGGAAAATATCCTACTTCATAATCATGTGAATCTCAAGCCCTAGAAGCTGTATTGACCTTTGAAAGTGCCGAAAATACTAAATAACTTTATAAATTCATAGAAGATTTTCTAACTTTAATATAGAACCCACATGTGAGTCTCTCGAAGCATGAATTCATATCGTTTGGCTGTTCGGTTGGATGAGACGAAAATTGTACTAAGTTACATGTAGCTACATGTAGGTGCATGTTAAACCAAGGGTTAGGTTTAGGTGCTAAAATTAGACAGCCTGGTAACGACGACCGAACACTCCTGCTCAGCAGACAAGTAAGATGGCATCAAAGCCGAGATATGTGCATTATTCCCTATCCTACGATTTGTGTCCCTTCGCATGTATTGACGATAGTTGGCCTTGCCTCATAAGACGCCTTTTACCTCGGGCGAACTTCACTGATCTGTGAACTATTTTCGCCCCCAAGTCACCGTTTGTGGCCTCTCCTTTTCCCTTTCTAGCATTACTAACTCCTCCTCGCAGCTGGACGTTTAGAAATCATCATCTTGAAACCGGACACGGACAGATGGACTAGTTCTTAAACGCAATCCTGACGTGTGTGTAGTACATCGATCGACCTTTCTCAGGAAAACAGTTAATGCGATATAGCCAAGTTCACAAAGTTTTCAAGAAAGGCATAGCGCATGAATCCGGATCTCTGAATATCACATCTATGCTTGTCTAGAAGCTGCCTAAAAAACGACTTCAGAATCCTCTGGCACAAGCCCAGTCAAACCTGGAGCTAATATTTCTAAAGAACCGAAAGCTACTCGATCGCGACGAGAGAACGGCAGGCATGGTCGCTTTTCCGATGACGAGGGCTATTTTATCAGTAAAGTACCTATCAATATATGGCCACCGCGCTAAGAAGTTTAGGACCTAGGCTATCGTGGCGGGTCACATAGCGAGTGATACCCCATGAACAATATTCGTGCTTGGGTCACAACTATCACCACTTCTATGTGACACATATTCTAAGCGACGTTGCTACTACAGTACGAAAAAATAGGGTGGGATTAGTACAGTACTAGTATAGTAACACTACTTTATTTCATTTTAAACTGTGTCATTTTGGATCGTAGAAGTGTCGTTTTGCATTATGTGTTACTCTACATCAAGTGTACCAGAAAGTGTGTTATTTTAGGCCTTTTCCGATATATTTTATCTTCTCTTGGAACGTCGCTGCGGCAATACTTGGAATTATTCAAAATTACTATAGCTATCTAATATACAACGGAGTGCGGCCTCCGGCCGCCCAAATGTAGTGAGGAAATGAAGGTGCGGGCGGTGCTGCGATAGTAATTTCTTAGATTATTGCTGTCATTCTGGATTATTGGGTCATCCAAACGTACAGGCACGCACTAAACCTCATTTCCATCTCTCCTTATAGGTAATCTGTGATTTATTAGCTCTAGTATGCACTTTAAGTCATTCAATGAGTAGCTTTAGTATGTACGTGTGTTTCATGATAAAATGATATCAGGGAAATTCGACCTTGATATATAAAAATATAGCTGTAGTGCTGTCAGTGTTTGTTCTTTTATATCTATCCATTGCAATAGCTACACGCCCTTTAATGCCAGTTCCCTTCCATCTCGGGAGTAGTTCTTTGTCTACTTTTGTAATGATATGCAATCAATATTAGAAATAGTAAGTAACCAATAGAAAACGTTCCTGGTGACGATGCGGAAGACTATATAGTTTAGATTTCTTGGGCAATTGGACCAAACAGTTGGGGTTTTCGTATGGTTAGACACCTTCACCACAACCTACTCAGACACCGCTCTCATCCGGACAGTCAAATAAAGACAAGAAAACCTACGTTGTAACTGGCTTCTACTTGCCGGATTCCTATCCTGTCTGATCCGAATCCAGAAAGTGGGCGAATATATCGTGAAACCAGACAAGGCACTATGTACCAAGGTGAAGTCCGTTGCGAAGCAACCTTTTTACCAAATCTCAATCAGAAATCGGACACAATTCGGGTAATATACTTCCGTCCGAATGAGGAGAGTGTTTGAATGAGTGACCTCGTACCATCATGGCAAAACATTCTGCGAAAGCTGGGGCAACCAAAGACCATAGAGAAAAGGTAGGATTGCAAGAATTATGATTCCCAAACCCTTCCAAAAATTGTATCAAACCTCAAGGAATCACTATATATATATCCATCTAGGATGACGATTTTACCTGGATTATACTCGTGCTTTTCTACTCGTGCATGGGTTATAGGAGACAAGGGCCTAAGGACGGAAATGAGCCGGCCCTGCCTGAGTCTTGAGAGCCGATCGGGAGGCCTGGACCAACGAGATCTTGAGAAAGGCCCCCGACCCGGGCCTCAACGATGAGCCCGAGCCTCCTTAAACATACATATACATGTAGGTATGGAGAATATATGCAACTTTGTCTTTGTGATAGAATAAAGTGGTAACCTACGGGAGCACCCCTGGTTGTGGATGCGCGCCTATTTCCTCGATGTATATGGAATTTTGTTTAATCTCAGCCCTTGTCTTGGCTGTCGAGTGAGATTGTGTGAGGACGCGTGGCAGGATACAGCGTGGTATGTTTAAACCTAGCCCTATTAACACAACCTCAATTGCAACCTTCTGTATTTTTTCGATTCCATCGCTCCCCAGAATCCACCTTTTGTTCTTAGCCAATACATATAGTTAAGAAACCGACTACCCCGGGTACTCTCGATGGTCTACGATATATTCAGACACCCTAGGAAGTGCCGCTGGCAACTGTAACTCCGACACGATTGAACCGTACCTTGCAGCTGGGTAAGAGATATCTCACTGAGACTTTTGCTTTCCCCGCATTCAACCATTTACCCAGTTGGTGGCGTTATAGATGGCTTTGTTTCGAGTAACTGGATACGCCCGATATTTGGGGATTCAAATGTACGGCGCCGTTGTTGAAGATTACATACCCCTTTTCATTTTTTTCTTATTCGACGCTAACATGGCTTAGATCTTGGCCTTTACGATACCAGATGCAGGGAAGCCATTGGCAACCTCATGTATGCTAGCTCCCGGCTACCTGGAATAAGTTGTTGCTTGGTGCTGTACCATCTCAGCTGACAGAATCCAATTTGAATGCAGATAGCAACCCGGTACAGTTTCGATTCAAGCATCTAGACGCAATCGTAAACTTACCTAATGTCAGCATTCCCCACAACGCAATTGGAAATTGTGCAGAACATCAAACATCTTGGTTGGGATTCTCTTTGGCACTTCTGGTCGATGGGACAGCTCGACAGGGTTCTAAGGACTGACATCGACAATTACTGCTGTGCTTTATCACTTGTGGGTCTTGGGACCTTCAAAGATTAAGAAGCCATGGACTCGGTATAAAGTCCTTGAGTAGTATGCAGCACCTCCGAGACTCGATAAATGATGTCACATATACAACTAAACTCGTTTGTTAATTGCAACTGGTCTAACCAGAAATGCTAAACTTGATATTAGCCGCGAAATCCCTGCGCGCGTTAATCCTACCCCACAATGCCTCCACCACTGGCACATGCCTCTTGTCTGGGGAACCTCTAACAAAGATTTAGTCTAACCCTTGAACTATGGGGTTCCCCATGGGCAGAACTGACAAGTACGGGGCTTCTTGGTTAGCAACTTCTGGGGAAAGGTTAACCTTACAATCAAAAATTTACCTGCGCACGCGATCAAAGATCAGGGACAGATCTATCGTATGATAATGGAACGTCGCGCATAATGTTCCCATCCTGAAGTTTTCACAGGAAATCATGTATGGCAGGCTAGACTGGATCCTCTATTCAATCCATAAAGTCGGATAGGAAGGGGCTTAAGCGACAGATGAAGCATGATCGCGATTGTCTAAACCATCCTAGCAGGGGTTTTACAGGTACGATTGGTCGTACATACCGGTCAAACGGAGAAATCTACGGAGCAAATCCACACGCAAGAAGGACCAGGCATCTGAGTGCGAGGTGGCACAACTTTCGTTTTTCCGTCATTCTTAAAAAGTCCCTATTTTCAAGCCTACGGGTCGGACTCACCACCGGAAGGCTTTCAACAATAGAACAAGTCCACTCTCCTTGTGTTACTAGCTACACAGATAAGCTGTCAAAATAATTGATGAAACTATGATCGTCTCATTCTTTATTATGAGAAAAACCCTCATCACACAAAGGCAAGATCCTGCCTTCTGCTGCTGCAAGAACACCGAGCTCAGCAAGTATCCAAGCAGTTATCAGGCAATTATTCCGTAGTATCCATGACAATTCGGTGTTGATGTACCGAAAAGATGCAACGATCATCGCGACCCCGCGTCAATTTGGTGGCGCAGAGAATAGCCTAATCAGCCCATGGACGTCCTCAGGAGCTTGCTTAAGGCGAAGAGGAGCCATCGGTCTCGATTAATTACATACATACTGTATGGAGTAATATGTGGAGGGAGGATCCCATCTCGCTTGCAAAAAAGATTGCGTTCCGCACCCGCATTCCCCACGTTTGTTGTCTGTGTGTGTTTGTAAATTCGGCACATAGACCCCTGGGATTAAGGTGCGATCCATGCGACCAACGTTTAACGGTTGTGGCGGATACTAAGCTTCTGGACTTAGCCTGAGCTTGAGGTTTTTCGGCTAAAGACGAGTTTCAACATTCTCACACTTCCCTGGTTTTGGGCAAATGTCAACTACCAATGTGTGTACCTAGGTCCCAAGAGGCCCGGATGCTGCCCGAGAGTTGAATGGGGCATGAGATCTTCCACGAGTCGGTACCCAGTGATCTTTATAAGGCATTGGTTCTCCCCCGGATCGTATTCTTCTCGTCAGCCAGCTCTTTTTCTTTTCTTGACCGCAAAGAACTGATATTCGGGTTCATATATATTGAGCCTTGGATACGTTGGTATAAAACATAGGGTAGAAAAACATACGCAATCATGTATCGCATCAGTAATATTTATGGTTCGTATTATGCCACATCTATATTATATCGTGAGTAGAGGGAAAACGGAATGCTGACAGCTTTTGTTCTCTAGTGCTCGCCGCGTTCGGCACTATCGGCGGTGCATTGTTTGGTTTTGATATTAGTTCAATGAGTGCATGGATTGGCGCAGAACAGTATCTGGAATACTTTGACCATCCAGATTCAAATCTTCAAGGAGGAGTAAGGCCTAATCCAATCACTTAACTAATTGATTAGCTGGCTAACAAATACTGATAGATCACTGCATCTATGTCCGCCGGTTCCTTTGTTGGTGCTTTGGGAGCTGGTTATCTCTCCGACATGATGGGGAGACGATATGCCATCGTTGTTGCAGCAATAATCTGGATTGTCGGGTCTGTCGTTTCGTTGAGCGCACAAAACGTTGGTCATTTGATCGCTGGACGTGTGATCAACGGTCTTTCCGGTTAGTGCCCGATACTCCCGCACTCACTTCCGAGGATTAATGTGTTAATCTTTATATAGTTGGTATTATGTCTTCTCAGGTTCCTGTCTATCTTGCCGAGCTATCGCCCAAGAACATTCGTGGTAGAGTCGTTGGTATTCAACAATGGGCAATCGAGTGGGGTATCTTAATTATGTACCTGATCTCATACGGTTGCACCTTTATTGATGGTCCTGCGGCATTCAGAACAGCCTGGGGTATTCAAGCAATTCCAGCCCTGATTCTTATCGGCGCACTATTCTTTTTCCCGGAATCTCCACGTTGGTATGCATCGAAGGACCGCTGGGAAGAGGCTCTGGATACTCTTGCGCTCCTTCATGGAAACGGAGATATCAACAATCCTCTCGTTCAGGCTGAATACGAAGAAGTCCGTGAAGCTCAACAGATTGCTGCTCAAGGAAAAGCAATGTCATGGCTGGGTTTGTTCGGACCCACCATGTGGAGGCGTACTACGTAAGTTTTATCTCGGTTACAATATGAAAACTGGCACCGAAAGCTGATTATTTGATTCTAGTGCTGCGCTTGCCGCCCAGATCTGGCAACAGCTTCTTGGAGGAAACGTCATGATGTATTACATCGTATATGTTTTCCAAATGGCGGGTCTCACTGGTAACATCAACCTTGTCTCGTCATCTGTCCAATACGTTATTTTCTTGGTCACAACAGCCATCACTCTCCTCTTCATCGATAGACTTGGTCGTCGCCCACTATTCATCTACGGTGCTATTGCAATGGGATCACTCAACTTCGCCGTTGCTGGGTTGATGAAGACTGGAGGTCACTCGGTCACCAATGTCGCCGATAACTACAACATCAAATGGCAGGTAGAAGGAAGCTATGCCACAGGTGTTATCGCATGCAGTTATCTTTTTGTTGCATTCTACGGATTGACATGGGTATGTATCTACGCAATTGTAGACGGATGAAGTTACTAGAAACGAACATGCTAATACGGAAAAACAGGCTCCGTGTGCGTGGGTCTTCATCTCTGAAATCTTCCCACTTCAGTACCGTGCCAAAGGTGTTGGTCTCGCCACTGCCGCCAACTGGATTTTTAACTTTGCGCTTGCATACTTTGTCCCACCTGCGTTTAAGAACATCCAATGGCGTACTTACATCATGTTTGGTGTATTCTGCTTCTGCGGTGTCGCGCACAGTTTCTTCATGTTCCCAGAGGTTCGTTACTCAGTGTTATCCTTCATTTGTCCCGAGCTCCGATCTAACATGAAATTTCTACTTAATAGACCGCCGGAAAAACTCTTGAGGAAATCGACTATCTCTTCGGGAAGGGTATCCCTGCATGGAAGAGTGCAAAGGTGAACTCAAGACTTGATGAAAAGGTTGGCGACCTTGAAAATAATAAACCTGGCCATGACGATGGGCAGTCTGAGAAGGGTGCTGCGACGACAGTCGAGAGCTCTCACTAAAATAATTTCTGTGCTTTTTTTTGTCCGTTTTACGCATGGAATTTTGGCGGGTTATTCGCGATTTTCATTTATTCGTTCTAGCTAGCTACGTGTAGTGCTGGTATGACATGACTTCAAATTAAAAAGTGCAACTTTCGGTTGTATCTTTGTTTATAATTACTTTTGGATTGCGCCGTTCCTCCTCACTGATGTCGTTACTGGCATATGCGTGATAACATGTAGCAAGATCAAAAGCTATCAACACGTATACAAAGTAGCAAAGCTGAATTCGATACCAACTCCGGTTACATTATTCGTCCGTGGCTGCAAATTGACCAACTGATCAAAAACCCGCATATTCTCTTACAGTGAGTGTCCCCGGGTTGACACCGAGGCCTCACCCGATCCGACCCAAACGAATATATACCCCCATCCCCACCTACTCCACTTAGCCACCCGACCTACCCGTCCCAGCGCCAGCACATTTAGCAGTACCCGGGTTTAAAGGACCGGGTATGGCGGGTATACCGTCGTCACGTCCGACATACGCATTAATTCTTATTTCCTTCATCGTGCATATATGTTCTCTTTCTAAACAGTAATCTTCCTCGTCGTCCCTAAGAAGCATTTCCATTAGTTTATTCCACCTGAGTTGAGATATCGATAATGGAATTTCACTTCCAGCTCGGAAGGGGATTCAGCATGTATCTTTGGGCCACGCGCCAGGCCATGCAAAAATCAAGCTAACGCCTGGTTGGGATCATGCAATATCACTCGGTCCGTCCTTTAATTTTCTCTTTTTTTTTTTTTTTTTTTTTTTTATTCACGCGGCACAAGAAGCAATTGTATTCAAGCCCATTTCCATGTGATAAGACCGGAATTAAACTGCTCAGAATACCTTGTGGTTGTGGCAACTCAATATCGAAGCAGTATGGTATTCTCATCTTGGCGGGCGATCTTGCGCTCCCATTTCCATCTATTTAATTTTTGTCAATTAGAATATTCGCGCTTATTTCCCAATGTGCTTGGTTTATGATGTACTGACCGCGTGCACCAGGGAAAGCCCACTGTAATTGAATCACAAATTCTCACTCGGGCCAGATTTGTGTGTAACGTGCTACGCTTAAATCCGCTTAATAACATCCAGTCATGTCAGAGACACATAGCTTAGCGAATGTTACTTGTTCTTTGCACTAAACCAAACTCAAGGATATATGCTAGCTACATGTACCCACCCCAATCTGAAGACGTGCTAAGACGGCGCCCGCCGAAAATGCAAGCCAATGTTTGCAGAAAACCTTCTTGGTAGACCGCCGACAGCACCGGCGCCCATAACTCGTACGCACCTGTGGGTCCAGCAGAAGACATCCGCGTCACCCACTTTTGCGGCCCAGTCACGTCTCAGTCCTACTACAAGTCAGACCTCCAACACAGGACGATCAACCGCATTACAAGCCCGCCTCGAAGCTATCCGAATCAAACGCGGCAACGGATCTACTACTTCACGGGTAGGTCCAAACTCACGAACTGCGTAGCGCTCCAAACCCTTTCGAGTCCCCAGTCCTCACGTTTCGAGCCGAGTGATAATCCATGATCACACCCATCAAAGCCGACCCGATCCATCTGCTCCTATCAGGCCCTCGGTAGCACCCAAGACCTAACAGGGACAGAACGGAGCGAGACAACCTAACGCAAAAAAGCCCCCTCCTCTTCATACGAAGAGGAGAGGGCAGGGAAAACGACTTGACGCAAAAAAGCCCCCTCTCCTTCTTTTGAAGGAGAGAGGGCCAAAAGCAAAAAAAAAAAAAAAAAAAAAAAGGAATTTAAAAAGAATTAAGAATAACCTCCTCTCTTCCCGTCAAGAGAAAAGAGGAGGTTATAAAAAACTATTCCCCCTCGCTTCCCGCCGGGGGAAGAGAGGGGCCGACAATAAACGATCCCCCCCTTCCCATCAAGGGAAGAGGGGAGCTATAAAAACAAGTCTACCCTCTCCTCCCATCAAGGGAAAAGAGGGGACGTAAAATACTATTTCCCCTCTCTTCCCATCGAGGGAAGAGGGGGGCCGACAATGCTCTCTTCCCCTCTTCCCACTAAGGGAAGAGAGGGCCATAGAAAACTACCTCCCCTCCTCCCATCAAGGGAGGAAGGGGGCATAAAAATCGTTCGACCCTCTCTTCCCATCAAGGGAAGAGAGGATATAAAAATCTACACCCCCCTCCCCCGTCGGGGAAGAGAGGGGCCATCAAAGCCTATTCCCCTCTCTTCCCATCAAGGGAAGAGAGGGCGGGAAGAACACGCCCCCCAAAAAAAATCTATCAACAAACCCCTCCCCTTATCAGGGATGGGGGCAGGCATCGACCCCCCCTCAAGTTGAGGGCCAAGGGAGCCGATGTAGTACCCTCCCTTTTCCAGGGAGGGCCGGAAGCGAGCTGGCGGACCAGGGCAACCGTCTCTACCCCGAGAGGGGGCAGAGAGATCCTTATGTTTTTGGAAGAAGAGGGGGAGGGAGAGTGTTTATAAAGACTTGGGTGTTTGGATTTTGGCCGCCGGCGCTCGGCTGTCGTTTAGGTGCGCTTAACGCGTTGGACCGGGAACCCTGTCAGACGCAGAAGCCGGTCGCCACCGTCGTGGGACGGACAACGGACAACGGCAATGAAGAATTATTATGAAGAACATCACGACCAATAGTTAGAAATTGAAAAGAAAAAGTTTGCAACGTGCTTTGTAATGTGTTTAACTTGTGAAAATTCTTTAAAGTATTTGTGAAAAGGTGATCAATATATAAGAGAAGGCGGGTGAGGTAGGAGCTTGAGAGCTGAGCAGCGGATGCGAGTCAGTTATACCAATACCTAGCGACAGCTACAACTATCCGATCTTTATTTTTTTCAGAATGCCTTCTGTTAGAACCGATAAACCAAATCCTATTCCTATCCCGTATGATACAGAATCTTTGATTCAACAAGCTATTGCTTCCTATAGGGAAGGCCGATCAACCTCCTTGAGACAAGCCGCATCTGAGCACAATGTGTGCCGGGAAGCTGTTAGGACGAGGTTCAATAGAGTAACAGAAAAGAAGCGAGCTCATGCATCACAGCAGCTTCTTACTACTACGGAAGAGGAGACACTTGTGACATGGTGTCTTCAATATCATGCTTGGGGATACCCTTTGAGGGTGGATATGCTTGCCTCAATGGCGGATTTAATTAGAAGGAAAAGAGATGATGTAGACCCGAGTTTGTTACCAAAAATGGGGTAGAATTGGTACAAACGGTTTATTGGAAGGCATCCTGACCTGAGTTTGATTTACAGCCGTAAGTTGGATCAGTCAAGGGCGATGAACAACAACCCAAAGATTCTTCGGGAATTCTTTGAGCTTTTGAAAAGTGTTGTTGAAAAATATAATATTACTAGTGACCGGACATTCAACATGGACGAAAAAGGCTTCCTACTTGGTTATGCTCAGTCTGCCAAAGTTATCGTTCATTCCTCGAAGAAGTCCTATCGATTTGTTACTCAAGATGGAAACCGGGAATTGGTGACAGTTTTAGAAGGCGTTAGTGCTGCGGGATTTGTGTGTCCTCCTCTTATTATATATAGGGGGTACATCATCAAGTTGGTTGGCATGCCGACAGTGATAAAGTTCCTAAAGACTGGTTATTCGCGACTTCTCCGAAGGGTTGGACGGACAGTGAGTTGGGTCGGGTCTGGCTGGAGCGTTGTTTTGATATTCCTACACGCCAAATTCTTACATCACCATTACAATACCGGCTCTTAATTTTAGATGGTCACGAATCTCATGTTCAGTGGGAATTCATCGAGTACTGTTTGAAGAACAGAATAATCGCTCTCTGTTTACAACCGCATTCAACATATCTTTTACAACCTTTAGATGTTGGCTTATTTTCACCGTTTAATCACTACTATGGGAAAGAGGTTGATGATAGAGTTCAAATGGGCATTACAGGTATCTGAAAACCTTTGTTTTTGCAGCTCTATCAGACAGCGAGGTCAAAAACATTTGTGCAAAGATCAATCAAGAACTCCTTTGTTGAGTGCGGGATCGTGCCCTTCTGTCCTTCAAAAGTACTCAATAAACTCCCAAACTTTGAGGAAAAAACACCGCCCCCGGAATCTCCTACCACTCTCGCAAAACCTCCAACACTTCCTATCACTCCACGGAAACCAAAAGATTTGGAATCGCAACTGAAATCCATATTAGATGACCCGATGATACATGAGCTATCAGATTCCACTATGGACCGCATTAGAAAGATTGCTAAATTTGCAGAGATGGAGTATACATCGAAGTCAGTTCTGATTGATGTGAACACACAACTCAGGAATGCGAATAAGCAGAAGCGTACGCAGGATCAACGGATTTTGTCAAGAACTAGAGTATTGACAGCGGAGGAAGCTCAAGAGCTCAAGCGCAAAGCGGAGCAGAAGATTAGCAAGCCACCCGCCAAAAGAAGAAAGCCAAACTCAATCTCATCAAAACCCGGAACTCCTACCGGGTCTGCAGACATGCAGTACAATTCTCCTTCGATCATATCTCCCACTGTCCCTCAAGCATATCAAAGTAGTCTGGCAACGAGCTCCTTCTACCAAACTCCTACAAGATACTTTAGTGGATCCCAAAGACCAAATGTCCATCTGAATCAAAGTCCTTACCTTCCGTCACCTTCATTCCCTCCTCTGCCTCCTGATGCAAGAGTTTCCGCAAGCAACCCCAACATCATACTCTACCCACCAATCTTTCCTAACCTGAGCCCAACCGCACCTTCATCCAACCGGGCAGATACTGTATCATCTACCAATGTGTCCGCGACGAGAAATGCGTCTGCGCCGAGCGAAATCTCCAGGAGCGATTCCATTGAAGGTAGCGGAGCAGGTCACACTCAATTGCCCTATCAATATCTCAATTAGTATCTAGATAAACTATTAAATAAGGGAGCGGAGTCTTGTAAATACTTTCCTATAAATCTAATTGTAAAATAAAGAATATATCATGATTTAGTTGTCGCTGAGTTGAGGTTCGTTATCGCTGGGTTGAGGTTCGTTGATGTTGATGGAGTGGCGACCGGCTTCTGCGTCTGACAGGGTTCCCGGTCCAACGCGTTAGGGTTGGCGAAGGCAGGCTTGGCGTGGTAGCCTTGGCATGGAGGGAAATTCATGAGATGCATTCGTCCCTGTGAGAAGTTCAACTTTTGTGATTCCTTATCATCCTGACAAGTCCGAGATAACTCATATCTCAGGAGCTCGAGTACGAGTCGAGAGACGGCTCGTACTCACCATAACTACCAATAGCGGTTGCCTCTGCGGCTGATCTTGGATCACCTAAGGTTCACCAACTATCACTCGACCGACTTTGTGACAACTATTATGAAATCAAGATTAGCAGCCTTTACAACCAACGACGGGCACAACAACCGAGCCAGGAGAGTTAACCGCTACCACAAATATACTCCAGAGCGGAGGCAGAAAGCCTGATCTATGAGATATGGGACGCAGCTATGCAGGAATTTATTATACAAGCACCAGCTAGTGTCAATTAAAGATCAGTCGATCCCCCTTATGGACTACAATAATTTTCCTCAAGTAATTCAATCACTAGGACGACCGGTTTGCAGGAAAGACAGAAGGTTCCGGGATCCAAAAACTCTGTTCATCGGGGAAAGGTTTAACAGACAAAAAGATTTGCACGTTTTATATCTAGATGGGTATTAAGTACAATATATCATTCAATACCACAAGATCATAGTTCTTTCGAAAGTATCTTTCGTCTGTGTTACCGGTCAGTAATATCCAGTAAGACTAGAAAAGCCTAGCGGTTCACTTGACAAAACGTAGGATCAAGTTGATGAGGTTCTTCGGCAAAGCTTCCCACATCTTTGTCTCTCTAAGCTATCCATTAAACCGTCAGCCGAAATTAGAACCACTAGCTAGCGGCTCAAACCTGGCTTTATGAAACCAAGTCTTAAATTTTAAAAGTTGTGCCGGTCTTTAGCATATGTGATAGGTCATGAAAGGATTATGTTTTCCGCGCTTCTTATTGTATGTACATATATCGCGATTACTATATGGGTGTCGATCTAGCAAAAGGTACCTGTGTGGCAACTCTACAAGGCCTCATCAGTTCGCTGCCGCACTCTACAGGCTCCAATTGATGGAACCAATGACCGAAAAATTAATTCTGGGCTCTCGCCAAGGTTCTCTGAGCTTTAGGTAAATTTGGAGCTTATCGGTTGTATGGTTCTTCGGAATAAGGATTTGGCTGTGCGGACGGTTTTCCTAGAACGACACCCATATGCATAAAGGTTTTGCAATTTGAGTGCCAATTCTGATTCGGCCTGATGTTTTAAATACAATAAGCTCAAATTCGCACATTTACCCTCTGGGTAGATCCAGATATAGGTACCATATATTACCATCGCTTAAGAATCACGGTATTGTACCTACATGATAGGGTGGTATTCACGGTATTCAATCCGAGGCACTTAAACCCAATTAATGCAACGTGATAGAGAGATTAGCTATTGCTGCGATCGATCGATCCGCTATGGTGGGTATATCATATTGTGCCTACCTACCAAAGTGGCCATAGCTAGTTATATAGGTGTTGCATGCATGCTGTCATCCGGATCGCGGACGACTATAAAACCAGGGATAAATGAATGCGTGACACAATACAAGCACAATACAGGCAACTTTTCATGTGCTTATCGCCTGGTGGGCCGAAACATGCTCGGGATCTGGTGCTCTGCATATTGTACAAACTCGGTGATTTCCTTGCTATATAGGGTAATGATACAGTTGAGGTTTCAACAAGAAACTCCCACAAACAGTAATTTTCGGCCCAAAGTTGCCAAGGCTGTAGAGCACCAGATTCTGAGCAGGTCCCGGCCTACCAGGCGATAATCCTTTGGCCTGCATGGTTTCATAAGTACGTACTCTATATACAGTAAAAGGGGGGATCCTTGGTGTTGTTATTGAACCTATTTCTAGGCATATCTTTGAGTCTTGCAGTCGAAAATATCCTACTTACCTTAAGCCTTCTCAGACCATTTTCAACGTACATACTTGCCAGGCCGGCTGTACACCCATAATATTGGCTACGCCCAATTGACTAAGTACAGTACAGTCAAGGTGGCAACATGCGCAAATTCATGAAATTCAAATAATGTAAGGACAAGAAGAAACTAAAACTACTCCTGAAAACTCCGGGCAGGCAGGCCGGAGTTTCCTTACCTTTTCCCGACCCTTCCCCGTTTGATCTCATATCAATTGAACATGAGAGTTTACAATTCAGACCGATGTTTGAATTGAGGTCGCGCGCTGTGTCCAAAAACAGAAGAGACCGTTTATAATTTAAACCACGGCCGATGAGAGACCTTATGTTTGTTGACCCCGGATCCACACCTCAATATACTTAACTTTAAGCCCATAATGAAAGCAGTTATTAATGACAATCTGAAATTTATCCTAATGTTTTTAAAAAGTTTTTTTCATCATCCTGCTCTACCTTCCTAGGTGGAGATTTAAGGTCTCCAAATCGAGAGTTTTCACCGGTACCTGGAAATGATGAACCTAGGACCGCAAACTCTCGATTATGTGTAGCGGTACATGAATAGCCTAGGTACTAGGTCTACATCGATCGCAAACTCTCTGGCTCCTACACTGGATCGATAGAAATGCGCCCCAGCGCTGCAGGACGAACTTATTGATGTTATAACCTATATACCGTATATAGTAATTCGAATATAACTACGGGGCCGGTCGCACAAGACGTTGAAATTTCCGTATTTGGTTATTTGTCTTGAAATATATATGCCCCCTAATATCCCGGCTTGAAAAGCCAACTTCAACGTCTTGTGTACCCAGTGGTCTATTTGTATGTTCGGACAGTGGACAAGTCCACTTACACATTATGTGCAATATGTGTGCATAACCCTGGGTAGCTAGGGTAGATCTTCAAGGCGCATCATTTTCATGCATGGCTTCCAGATATTACTGCACTTGGTATCCAGTCACACCTTCTCAATTGCTCAATCTTAGGCGAGTAAGGAATTAAATACATGTTTGTTGATCTACTTACCTACAGGTGTCTGCGGCTGGAAGCTAGAATACGTCGACCCCGCGAAAGAAGCAAAATGTGACACGTGATTCATTTTCGAATTTCGGCTAACAAGTTTTTAACATGTATGGATACATGTGTCTATGGTTCTACACTCCTTTCGTGAAGGCGAATCTATCTGTGTTTGCTTCAGAACACTACCAGCCAGCTGGTGATCCCAGTGTTTAGATGAACGTTTTTTAAACAGCGTTAGGCCACAAAAATCAATATACTAAGTACATGCTCAGCCGGCTCTGATCTAGCCATGATGGCGTTATCTATATATGTTAAATACGTATACTTATGTAACTACTCTCCGTACATGAGCTGGTACCCTCACTCCTTTGAACTTTCAGCACGCATTATTCTAGCGATGAGTTTATAATTACTCATCATCGATCGAAGACTCCGTGGCTGAAACGGATTATGTTAGTACCTATACAACGACTTTTGAGAGGGCGTTTGACGAGTCATATATGGGTTGGAATTAAAAGGCACTCCAAGAGGCCGGCCGGCCGCGGGGCAGCTACATGTAGTTATAGGATACATGAACCGCGTACGGACTTGTCTCCTATTGTCAATTATATGTAATCCAGAGTGGGATTGGGGACTCTCCCTAGTCCTTTCATGGCTATTTATAAGACTCTAGACATATTTTCCGCGGTCGTGCATAGAAAATCTTCCGCAAACACTGTCTGGCTTGTGTTCGGTTGCGCCTTAGAAACATTAGGCCTTGTTATATAGTACACTGCAGCTAGGAAGGCCTAAGCGGAAGGAACGGGCTACGAGCTGGGGTATCGTGGCCACATGTAAGCTTTGGAGACATATGTATACAAGTATACTTGTCATGCATCTCCGGCCCCACCAACGATCGAATCAATTCAAAGATTCTGTGATAAGCACCATATAACCTTGTTTTCTATGTTTCAAATTATTAATGAACTTATTTTTTCCTCCGCTCAAAAGCTTATGATCATCAACAGTACAACGTCACGAAAAACCCTTGCAATTAGCCCCAACCAGTGCCAAGAGTTTGTATGCATGTATACAAGTACATACTGCAATCTGTACAAATTTCCATTAAACTGGTAGCCAAATTACGGCGCTAGATGTATATTTTGTGGTGGCGTACTTTATGCGACTGGTCCGCCAATAGCCACAAACTATAACTGTTCATAGGATCGAGTGATGCCTTATGATGCTTGTCCACGGATCATTGATTTGTTGTCCATCACGCACACGTACATCCAACCCGGTACTCCCTGTAGGACACAATGAGTCTCGTTCATACGTTGAGACTAGCTATATGAGACGAATTCAAGGCGAGACTTTCGGCGACCAACCCCAACATACGAGTCCCCAGCCCTCCGGCTAGGGGGTCCCAGAAGTCAAAAAATGAAAAGTTTTGAAAAGGTCAAAAGACGAGTTTTTTTTTATGAGCTGAAAGAGTTATGTACTTTTGAAGCATCTCCCATTAATTTTAAGAGTATCTAGGTGTGCATGTGTTGGTTGTTGGTATTTAAGGGGTTTTAAAGGCTGGACTTGGATCGTCCGTCAGTGAAATGCTGACCCCCCAGAAAAAAGCAAGTTTTGTGTGGCTTTACTAACAGATCTTGTTATATCCAATACAAATTTAATTACTCTATTATAGGGGGTCAGCATTAACGGACCATGGGATAGTAGGGAGGCAGAATTACCCAAAACCTTTGGTGGGGTTTTTCTCGACGGTTACGTCACTAAAGCACCCAAAGTCTTAGTTTCACAAAAACACACCCTTAATCTACATGTAGTTATAACTATATTCACGTAATGATTTTAAGTTTATTGGCTTATTGGGCATATGCACGTTATTGGCTGCTCTTTGTATTCATGTCTCGATCCTTCTCAACGAACTAATGATGAAAACGTGAATATCTGTAAATTATAGAGATGAACCGATGTAATTATGATGATAGTAGTGAACATGAGAAGTAGCCGAAATCTAAACTATTATCCATCGCTTCTGGCCACCTGTTTCCCGCCCGCCTTTTGACTACATGTATGTTTCTGCCCCCGCTTGTCCAATGGTCGTCTTTCTAATCTAATCTATATGGCATCCGCCAGTACAACGTGAGACCTCTATATCTAGGAAATTCCATATTTCTGGTTCTATATACTCTCTACTCGCTCTTTAATTACAGGGTTGCAACCAAATCCCCACACAGAATTCCGACCTTTGAATTAATACGCAGTACGCAGGCCTGATCAATTGAACTTTTGACATGCCGGCGCGGTGCCATAACCTCAACGTTTATCTTGCACGCATTCTTTAGCTTATCGACGTAATAGTTGGATACTGTACTGGCGGATCAATTAGGGATACATATACTGACTCGACATCTTTTAAACGAGCTCGCGTATTACACTGTTTTGTAATAAATTGGTTTTAGTTTTCTTTTGCATTCACGACAACATTTACCCAGCTTAACCGACGTTAAGACCCCGAGAGAACTTAATGCGATCCGGGGCTCGAGAACTTCTGCTCTGGCCGGCAACGATCCCTGTTCGTAATATATAATAAGATTCATCGTTTCCCTCAAAAATATTACAGCACAGCTCTGTTTTTCTAAAGGCACAAAGTGTTTCTACGTACGTGCTGTAACAGGCTTGATGAAAACTAATAACATCAGCCGGAGCACATGTCCAACTGACTGTATGTACAGACAGTATCGGAATCGCAGCCTAGCTTTTATTAAGAGAGATTCAGATATGTGGGGAATTCTATGCAGCAGGAGAATCAGTTGTTTTACTAGTTTGAACGAAGTATAGTAGTGCTTATCGGCCGCGGGTCGGATTAGTCCCGGGTGTTAGATGTCATAAAATCACGGATCATATTACTAGTGTTGGTATAAATAATCCACGAGCGTATCCATTTTTCATTAGAACCCACAGTCAAGAATACACTCAAAACATTGAAAATTCAACAAATTCCAACACCGCACACTATCCTTAAAAATCCATGCCGCCCGCAAAAGCTCCCCAGCCTATCTTCGTTGCATCCACCGGTTCCAAATCCACCAAGGACGTTTCTCAAAAGGGAGACGAAGTCTCCGCACGCCCTATCGAGCCTCCGAGTAAGTTTGTATCTCCATTTTTGCTCTTAAATAGACTGCTAAAATGGTTAGAATCTCTAGCACCAAAGTCCAGTGTGATGCTAGAGAGATATCTTCAGCAAGATTCAGGCGATGATCCTATTGTTGTGTTCAGGGGATAGGAGAAATTATTATGTCAATATCGCTTGCCATAACGTTGCATTTGTTCATTTCTGGGATTTTATATGTTTTTTGGGTCGTAAAGTTTGCTCAGGAGGTGCCCCTAGAAGATATATCATGAGTCTTGTCTGCAACCAATGTACGGTAAATCTGTGTGATGTTACTGTACGCTTGAATCATACTTTGTGTCAGTGTTCTTTTCTTTCAGTCGATACTAGCGCTGCGAACTATATCTGCTCAATAAGCACTGGATTTTATGCAACTCTTCTTTCAGGTCCCCACAAAGCCTAATCTGATATTGGAACTAGATTCGCTTGATATATCTAAAGTCGAACAGCAAAATCTAACGGGACACGTATACACCGAGGGTAACTATACATGCAGCTAACACATCGATCGCTGTATATAGCAGGAATAAACACAAGTACACTGTACACATACCTGAATTGTGGTATCCGTCTAGTCTCGTACCCAGCCCGTTACTTGCAGCAACGTCCCTGGAAGCATGGAAGTAGACGGGTTGGGGACGAGCCTAGTATCCGTCTATTATGAGAGAGTATGCAGAGCGCTAGTTGTAGGTACAAGCGAGAAGTGTATATGTTGGTCTTGTCACGTGTGTCTTGGCATTGGGCCACATAGAGACTTGACTGCAGGAAGCGGTAAAAAAATAATCGTTAGGGGAGACTCAAATAAGGCAAATATTACTGTTTTTGGTAGTATATTGCTTATTCTAATCTCCGTCTACAACGACGAACTCCAGCGATTAAGTATTAGTTCACAAAAGGCTTACGCGGTGTATGATCCTTTATTTCAATATAAAGTATCTTTGAAAATAATGATTATACAATCCTTAGTCGCGAAGTATTCTTTTACATTAGTACACTTTATCTTAGCCTTACGGGTAAATAAGATTTTATAAAAATAAGCGTTATTCAAGATTTAATTTCATATATACCTCTCTATTAAATAACGATTAATACCTCGGCATAATTATTGGTGGATATGTATTATACTAGAGTATGTATTATACTCGGATATATATTATACTACAGAACGTATTACACTAGAGCACGTATTATACTAGAGCAATTATTATACTAGAGCATGTATTACATTATTACTAATTGTACAGTACTTCTTTTTTGATGTACTCCATACTCCTATTGCGCACCACACTCATATTTTGGTGCGCAAATCAGCAGAACCTATCTAACGGGACGGGGTTTTATGACAAAGATGTAGGCAGGTGCCGAGGCGAGGATGGATCCGGGATACGTTCTAGGATGAGGACAGGGGACCGGACTGAGTACCAATCGAAACAGAATAGAATTTACTAACAAACATAATGAAGACGTTGCGTAAAGAAGAAAGAAAGAAAAGTACAAATAGTGAGAACGAAGTTTGAATATAAACCCCAGAGAATAATCCGATGACTAACCCTCATAACTGCAGCTGAGGAATTAACAGGCGAACATAATAACATCCCACAAACGATCTCGATCCTTCTTCCAGCACCCTAACATGAAGCGTTTAGCGCTTACTGTATCCTCCGAGCACCTTCCTAACTTATCCAACCTAACCGAAGCCATTCTGATCCTTCACTGAATAACTTGATCCTGTAACGTTCTCAGCGGCAGGGTAGGTGGGGACTGTCGGGCCGTGATACTGCCAGTACTTGCATATCACTGTGCAACTGGGTTCTAACAATCACTCTCAGCATGTAACTGAGCCCTGTACGTACTCATATACCAGATACTTGAAATGGCTCTGTTACAAATATTGCACCAACTTCCGGTATTGCGCAAACTCCTCGTGTGCCTACCCCTGCACAAGATTTGCCTACTGCACCAGCTATGAGTGCTGCACCAGCTATGAGTGCTGCACCAATTCCGCCTGCTGTACCAATTACACCTCCTAGGGCAGTCGCACCTAGTATTGCGACTACCATGCCTATCACCACCACCAATAAGACAATTTCGCCTGGTGTTGCTCAAGCCGCAACCCATGCAACTGCCCCTGTGCCTGGAAGAAATATTAGAGCTCGAGGCAAAAAAGGCCCATGTGGTGCTGTTTGAGCTCGGAATCCGCACCCTAATACCCACTAAAATGTACGATATAACTACCTCTGATGTCCCTGATATGTCTGATATCTCAAAAGTGTTGATTTTCCTACGATTCATGATGTTAAGACCATAGTCTAGGAAAAAGCAATAAAATGTGATTAAAAAAGCAATATTCTGTCGTGATACCCCTAATCTAGTGTACACGTCCAATTATAAGCTGAAATATCTTTTTTTCGATTTTTTGAGCCTTAATAGTAGGGTTAGGGTTCAAATATTATTTCTTGTTGATACGCACGATACGATTTCACGTAATATCACCGTTTTGATGCGTAGTACAGTCAAAATATAACTTTTACCTGAGCGCTTGAATATCAAGATATATATGCACCTCTTAATAGGTATCTAGAGTTTAATTGTACGTAGATTACATACCTAATTATCCCGCAATACAGCCCCATATCCCAAAAATATATACTACAGCTATCTACACAGATTCTAATCTGGATCATGGAGCAGGCACTAAACTTCAACATGTTTCACCTGAAAGCGATGCCCACTGCATCAGCGCAAATTTAACCTCTCGACGATGCCGCTGTACTCATACGAAGTGTATGAGGGCAAGTCCGATTACTAGGCAACGATCTAAAAGGGGTGAAGTGACACAGTATTGGGGGTTAGTGAACATTAACATTAGGAGATTGATAGATAGGAGGGACCTCCTAATCGCCAGGAAAGCAGCCAGTACCCCGGTACCCATGTAAGAGGCTCACAACGCTTATCTATCGACTCGAAGCTGACACCACAAACCTGACACGTCGGGAAACGTTCAGGGCCCCAACGACCGTGAACGACAGGAACCCATGAAGAGCCCCATGATGCCCGCCCCTATTGGCGGGGGATAGGACCTGACCGCTGGCTAGTTGCACTGCTGAGTGCAAAGCGTCGAGCCCTATGCAACGCGACAGGGTTAATTAAGGGAAAAAGTAAAATACGGGTATCGTAGGCTAAAGGGCTAAAATGAAGATTAGTATGTAGATATACTAGGTAGAAGGAAACGTACCAAAATCATATGTGGAAGATTGTACGTCGTTAGGGGAAAGATGAGTCAGGATTCGAATGCCTCCATATGTAGATTAGGGAGTTATCCGGCTCAGCTACCGGCTTAGTCATCCACAGTTACCCAGCTTTGTAGTTACCAGCTTGGCGATTACCTTCTAATTAGGATTTCTCGTAGATAAACCCTATATCAGGATTACCTACATATAATACTTCCTAGTCAATCAGCGTTGAGCTCAAATAAGTACTGTTTAAGACATATCACAAAATAATGCCTATTTTGCCTCTAATTATGATTATGTAACCTAAGATTTGTCTTAAAATCAGGCTTTTGGGCAGGTAAAGGCATATATATGCCTTATTTGGGGCCAAGCATTACCCGATTTGGAGGCTTACACCAAGGTAATGCTAAAGTGACCCTTTTTGGGCGCAAAATGCTTATATAAGCCTCCTCCGCCAGCAAATCGTAATTGGAGGCTTATTTTTTTACCCGTTGCCACAGTCAAGGAGTTGTATCATAAGCGTGTCATTAGGACGAGGATAGGAGAGAGACTCCTCTTAGAACGATCATCAACCAAGATAGTGATCAACTGATAAGGTACTACATGAATGTGCCTTTGTCGGTTTTTGCAAGTGAGGCGTGCGCAAGCCCCTGCAGCGATGACTGGTTACGAGACAATTGAAAGATCGCATCAGTGAAAAGTGGCAGATAATCCCGATATTATGTAATTTACGCGTGCCATATGCCATGAAACTGGCCATGGCAGCTGGGTTTCGATCGTAGACAGGGATGATGCTAGTGTAGCGCGTGATGTCTCCTGGGTAGATTAAATTCATGTGCTCATGCATTCTTCAAAATAAAGTTCGGGAATGGCTCAAGTAGTAGTACGACGGCCATGATCCCTACAACTTAGTTACCAAGCATGCACAATCATCCCCACAATATCTAGCGCCACATAAACATTTACCGATAAGGGGAAGACGCCTTGCTTGACGGCCTGTCTAGGTATCCCTTTGCCTGTACCTATGCCCACAATCTGATATACAAAATTATAGCTACGAGGAGGATTTGGTGGCTCAAGAAAAGGGAAAGAGGGGGTCACAGCCGGTGGCTAATTGTGGGGTAAACGGCTCGGAGAGTGAGGGTTAGGTTCACTAGAGGAAAAAGGCTTCTAGACAGATAAAGTCAACTATCGTCACTATCTAAGACGAAGAGATGTCTAAGAGTCGCTTACTACGTAACGTTTCTCTGCAAAGGCTTTGCATTAGACTTGTAATCTACCACAATGATTGACTTTGGGTATACATATACCCATCGATTGTCTTGAAAACTCGCCACTACATACTTGTCGGCACCGAAGCAAAGTTGTAAAGTTGTTCAACATTAGCGTGCAAGATGCAACTTAATGAGAGATAACACTTTCCGTACAGCGCAGCACAGGTGGGCTAAGAACTAGAAATTTGAGCCCGAAATTTGAAAATCGGGTGTGGCTAAAACACTCCATTCCGAGTTTAGAAATGAAATTTCTTGCGGAAAGGCCCGAATATACCCGGGTGGACTCGATAGATTACTCGCTTATCATCTTAGGTGGCCCCTGTACAACCCACTCATCATCACAAAATATCACTCGTTTAATGTTTGAATAGAACCCTAACCCTATGTTTCGACCAAAAGAATCAACTAATGCGGATTGAAGCGGCGTAAGATGGAATCGGAACAAATTTATTCCGCCGATACCAACATTGTCAATTATACGTAATAAGAATAAGAAATATTGTTTTGCTAGAGTAGTATACTAACACCTTTGGTGTAGGCGAGCATGGGTTATGTAAGTTCACTGGTCACCGTTTCATGTTCTATCACTCGCTCCTAATCGAGCATCAATTAATCAAGCGCTTGTTTCCACAAGTGATAAGTTAAACCAATATGAAATTATTCACGTGACGAATATGCTCCAATACAAGCGAGATTGGCGCGTTCTCCTTCTGGACTATGGAAAAATCAGACCGTAAAACGGTGGTAGCGTTTGACATCGCGTCTAGCCGTAGGTACAGTACCTCTAGCTATGTACTTGCGGTGAAATTAACTCTCGCGATAGAAACCGTCGACCTCACCATTTCCTTAGGCCTAACAACCACCACTATAACCGTGATAATTAAAGCAGGAGATAATTAGTTTTGAGCATAGAAATGACTATGACTTTAATACACTTGGTTTTAGCTATTGGTTGTGGTTTTATAGGGTCTCAAGTTTGGCTGGGTTAAATGGTTGCCAGCGCAATATTTGGGACAATACTTAATTTCACCGCAAGTAGGGAAGATAATTATAAGTAATTTGTTAATTACTCAGTACCCTCCTCCGTTATGTTATGTTTGCTTACTTGGAGGTATCGTTCATTTAAACTTGTACAAGTGAAAGGAACACTTAATTCTTGTGTATTAAGCGGGTATCGGTAGTAGAGCAGTGATCGAAATCTGTGATTGTTGCACACTACCGATAATTTAGGACGTCCAAAGTTAACCCACGACGTAGATTATTTGGTTCCAAATCAGCCCAAAATGCCAACACATTGAGGTGCTACGTTGTGTCAACATATTAATGTTTGCTAGGAGTTTTAACAAGAATCAGTTTTCAATGATATACCTACTTTTTTATTTGTTTGTCCGGCTACTGATGGCGCTGCTATGCAGATCCAGATCTAGATCGAACTATATTCAAGATTTCGCTAAGATTGTAGAAGTAAATGCTGTTAGGTGTCTTTTTAGCGAGCGCGAGATGCAACGCGATACTTACATGCGATACTATGTATCCTCTTTTCCGTAATTACTATGTAGCCCTTAGCGGTGGATCGATCGACATATTCGAATAGACAATTCATCCGAAGACTCGAATAAATCTTTATTACAGCATTATCCAGAGTATTCCTGTTAACATCACTCTGGCTATCTGCATTAAGTTCTACCTTTCTTTGGATTAGATATGACGCTCGTTTATAGTTATCACTAAGATCAGACGGAAACGTTGCAAAGAGGAAACCCAGAAACCATGTTGGATGAGGATAGATACATGATCTGGGGTAGGGTTATAGTACAGCGGTAACATAAGTTGCTTCCCCGACTCGTGATGATACATGAAGTTCTCGCATAGGTACGTGCGAAGACCCGAAGAACAAACAGATGAAATTGATTAAGTACAGCTGTTCAATCTAGAACGGCAGGTGTACCTAGATACGTTCGTATACTATTATTCCTTTCTCTCGAGTTGAACGAAGCTCAGCTCTGGCAAATGGCATTCATCAATTGTTGTTGTGTACGTGGCCGACGCGGAGTGACACCAGAACCCAAAAGGCCATTCAATGTGCTCGGTAGGTACCTAGCCGCCTGTTTATTCTCCCTCAGCAGATTTCATATTTTACGCGGGCCCTGTTCCGCAGGTTTGTGCATAGAGCCCATGTTTGCACGTTTACATCTGATTCATCTCCTCGTTGTCTTAGATCGATCCCTCTCTGCGGAATGCGGCCACCACCCCTTGCGTTCAGTAAAATAAGAGAGAATCCGGTTGCATGCAGCTAGCTACACCCAATACCTTTCTTCCTCGAAAAGGCTGGGAGAAAGGCTGGAATAAGGGAGAGGGAGAGTAGGAGGGGAGAGGCTGGCGCGAGGGTAGTCAGGTTAGAAATCAGCTGTTGAATACTTCTTCCTCGTAATTATTGAATATTCCTTTTAACTCATCTGCAACTCCTAAGGTCCGAAATACGGGGTTGAAAGAGGGCTAGAATTGAGCCCACCACCACTCTTATCTACCGCAGTTCGGCTCAATCCCGTTCCAAGACCAGTACATGCTGGTCCACAGTAATAATTTCAAGACAAGGGCAGGCGCCTGGACCAACAATCGTACGAGGGTAAAATACGACGCCAGCGAGACAGATATCAACTCGCATGTGAATTTCTTAAAGTCATTGAAATATGCAACTGACTGATGCTAAACTATCTAGGAAGAAAGATCCTGACTAGCGGCGGCAAAGGATCTTACAGAATGCTGCAATCGCGGATAGTTACAGGTTACAGTAAGTGGTCAAATGTTAATTAGAACCTTTGATGATTTGATGTAAAGCGCTCATACTCCTAGGTCTCTTTTTACTCAGGAAGAAGTCTGCATATACAGCCCATAATTGAATATTGCTCGGTACGGTGGGCTAAACCAGCATATTAGCTTCGATACTCCCCCTTCCTACATCTAGTTTCGACAACTAAGGCTTCATTGTGTAACTTCACTGATTAGCATCAATTCAATATTCCAGCTGGTTCAATCCCTCTACCAGAATTTGTAAGTGACTATCAGATCATTATTCCCCCCAGTAACAACATGGCTGACAAACTCACAGCTTAGATCCTTTTCCGGTGGTTCACAAAGAAATAGTTATTTTCAATGGCTGATCCCGAATCCGGTCCTGCCTGCGAACAAAATAAACAAAATCTCAGCCAACGCTCACCAACACCTTCTCATGACCGGTATAATTCATCATTGCAACTACTGCCCAATGCTCATCCCCAGCGCCCAAGCTGTGACAAAACGATACTCTCGAACAAAAATCTCGGCCAAATTAATCACCATATTCCGAATCAGTTAATGGTGGCCTCGCTGGAGAAAGAGATAAGTGAACTGGGTAATGGATGTTGTTCCGAAGAGGAAGGAATATGCTCTTGTGATGGTAATTACTAACCCCCCTCACTATCCTTCTTATGTGTGCCCTTTCTACTCTCTAGTTAGCTAAAAATATATCGTCTCAAAGAGAGCTGTTTCGAGAAATATGCAGCTTATATCCACAAGAACTCTCATGCGAGCCCCGAAATAGGTTACTGCTCCGAAACAGAAACTACAAAAAGAACCGTTTCGGTCAATGATCAGCACAATCATGGACATAACGGCCGTCGACCCCACCACAACCATCCTGACCGCCACAATCTACATCATAATCATGCAAAACTTCCAACTTGTGCTTTATGTCTCTATCGTTCAGAATGGGATAGTCTCACGATAACAAATCTCTCGGGAACATCAACAATGAAATGTCCTTGCACCTCATTAAGATTACAGTCCACTAAGTCTCACCATAATCTCTCAAGAACCTCATCAACGTCACTTGGCCAATGCTGTAATAGTCGGCACAAAGCCATGAGACCCGACTGCTGCTCTACATCGTCAGATATTGATGAAGAAGTTGACGAGGATGATGATGAGGATTACATAGTAAACATTGGGAAGTCTGGTATCCTCATACCGTGGTTTCTCTCTTTGACTATAACGGGAATGACATGTACCGGATGCGCAGATAAAGTTGTTCACGTTCTACAATCTATGAATTGTGTGCTTTCTGCTAGTGTCAAGGTCAGTTTTCTCAACAACAGGGCTGAGGTGACTTTCTGGCCCGAGTTCAGAGGAGAGAATGAGATCGTAGAAATATTGAGGAAGAAGACAGGGTTTCGTGTGGCAGTCATGGGAAGTGGATGTATTGAGGATGCAGGTCTAGCTAAGGTCCGAATAACAATATGCGATGAAGAATCGCCGGAGAGAATCGAGAAGATGGATGAGGTCCGCAGAATGAGAATTCTCGGCCGCGAGAACGGACGGGTTATACTAGAGGTTGGATACGATCCAGCTATCGTTGGGGTTAGGGATTTGTTGTGCTACATCAACAACAACAACGTTAAATTTGATGCCAACATAGTCGACATCCCAAACGAAGATACGGCCGCATCCGAAGCGGAAAGAAGGCATTTAAAGCTTTTGGGAATTATAACACTTGTATCTGCAATGTTGACAGTGCCCGTCCTTATCCTGGCCTGGGTACCGTTACCAAACATCGAAATGGCCCTTAAATATACCATTCAACTGCCTCTAGCAACTGTTGTTATGGGAGTAGCGTACCGGATATATATCAGCGCATTTCGAACCATGATATACGGTGGAGCGGGTGGTAGTAGAATCGATATGGACGTTCTCGTCCTGGTTGCTACACTCGCTGCCTGGGGGTTTTCGGTATCGATCTTCATGATTGATACCATCAGCGGAACACTTGGAACCACTGGAAAGGAGCCATTCTTCGAGACATGTTGTTTGTTGGTTGCATTGATTCTCGCAGGGAGGTGGATCACCGGGATGGTGAGAATGTGGGCGTTGAATAGGGTCTTGGCCCTTGGCGACGAGCATCAAAGGGAGAGATCAAAGAGAGTGTTTTTGGTGGAGGGCGACAACATTCGAGAGATTAACGAGAAATTACTTCAATACGCGGATGTCTTGGTTGTTTTCAAGGGCGGTGTTATTGCCACTGATGGCGTTGTGGTGGAGGGGGAGGCGGAAGTAGACGAAAGCCTCTTGACAGGAGAAGCAGCTCCTGCAGAGGTTCAGGTCGGTCGATTGGTAATGGCCGGAAGCAACGTCGTAAACGGCAGACTGAAATATCGAGTTACAAGACTGATGCACGAAAATACAGTTTCTGTCATCAAACGGATGGTTCGATCAGCTGGTGGGGAAAAGCCAAAAGTGCAAGAGATGGCTGATAGATTTGCAGCCATCATGACACCGACTGTTCTTTTCGTTTCTCTGGCGGTGTTCATTATCTGGCTTCTTGTCAATAGGCTAGGCAGAAACGAGGAGTGGTCTGATAGCGCGGTGGAAGCGGTTTCTTTTGCTGTAGCAACACTGGCTGTATCATGTCCATGTGCCATCGGTCTTGCTGTACCCATGGTCATGATTTTTGCCAGTAGGGTCGCAATGAGAAAGTGCGGGTTTTTATTTGTAAATGTCATCGCAGTGGAAAGAGGGCTGAAGGCAAACAAGGTTGTATTCGACAAGACGGGGACCTTAACAACAGGAAAGTTGAAAGTTGTTTTTGAGAAGGAGTACACTGGAGTTAGATGGAGTGCTGAAGTCGGAGATCAAATTCGGACATTGGTTAAGACCCTGTGCGAAGGAGAAAAGCATCCAGTTTCCGAAGCATTAGCGACAAGTGTTTCGAAAGCGTTGGGGCACCCGGATGTCACTGTTGAGACAGTTGTGGGGAAAGGACTCGAAACCACAATCGAAGGCCAACTCGTAAGAGGCGGGCAGCCTTCTTGGTGCTCTCATAATGGCGATGCGCATCACATTGTAAAAGAAGTAGTTCAGCAAGGGTTGACAGTATTTGCGCTTTCCATCGACGGGGAGCTCAAGGCTGTCTTTGGGCTTGAAGATACTATTCGCCCTGAAGCACAAGAAGTAATCGCAGAGCTTCATAGAAGATGTATAGAAACCTATATCTTCTCTGGGGACCATACACACGCTGTCTCAAAGATCTCGAAGGTCCTTGGTATACCAGAAGGAAACTGCAGATCCGGCTGCTCTCCAGAACAAAAATCCTCCGAAATCAAGAAGCTTCAAATTCAACTACAACCAACACGAGAAGACAACACAAACGAACCAGTACTAAAGCGCCCAATTGTTCTTTTCCTTGGCGATGGGACCAATGATGCTATAGCACTAAAACAAGCAGACGTTGGGCTGTCTATGTCTGACTCGACCTCGGTTGCGATATCAGCTGCGGATGTGGCCATCTTGTCAACATCCTTAACCAGTGTCGTCAGTTTTTTGGACCTGAGTAGGCGAGTGAGAACATGTATCTGGGTTTCTTTTGCTTATGGAATTTTGTGGAATTTCTTTGCAGTGATCGCAGCTGGAGGAGGTTTTGTAGCTGTTAGGATCTCGCCTGAATGGGCGGGCTTGGGCGAGTTGGGTAGCGTATTGCCGGTTGTTATAATCGCAGCTTTTGTAGGTGTTCGATGGGAGAGGAAAATGACATATGGTTAGAAGCCACTTGCAGTTTTGATTTCTTTCGTAATATGCCATGCCGCCGATCATAAATTTTGTTTATATTGTCAGATAAATGTAATCATCAATCCTTTCTATAAAATGATTACTCCGACCGGTTTAATAAATCAAAAAGCTCAGATATTCAAGGAATTGAAGTATCTGTCAGATATGGTTTCTTCCTGGCAATAAAGCGAAGCCGAATAACTAAAGAAACGTGACAAACCTCTAGTTCCGGTAATCAAGCGTATATATCACTCCTTGGACCCACTAAATCCCTTGTGGCCAGCTGTTAATACTTCATCTGACTGCACTTGACAACCTACCTCTCTCCGCTTCCAGAGCTCTCTGTACTCATTTCGCCTCGGTATATGTATCCGCCATCTCCTCGCTCGATATCAATGTCAAATGCTATCAGTCAGGATACTGGGCTATCTCCAACCCCACTTATCAAGCTAAACGGTTATCGGAATACCTTTGACGGATTTTCTGGTACGTGGCCATGGAACCTTGATAGTAGCCTGCCTATTCACGGTTTGTTTGATAAATCTATGGATAAAATCCATCTGCATTCTTCAAGATGGACTGCCGCGAGGGTTCTTCTCAGTGTTGGCCACGCAAGAGGTCGAAGTTACAGCTGGTACTAGGGGATGATGGGGGATGTAATATATCTGTTGATGACATATATATCTCCTACTCGAAAGTAGGCACTCTTTAGTACCTGCAAGAAAGGCCCTGTTTTGAGTGGGGTAGGCACAACGAATCAACCCCTTTGTGGTCTAGTACGAGTTAGTTAACGATTGGATGTTGGTGGTCTGCGCCAAGAATTAGTAACGCGGAGCCTTCTTTTGTGCCAAGACCAATCACTGCATCGCATCTCTCGGCTGGTGCTAACTTGTTCCAGTGCAAACCGAAAGAAGAAAGCTGACTTTCAGGACGATCGGGGAACAGACGCTTGAAGCTATGGATCGGTTGGGTACCCGCCCGGGGTGATCCAGGTGATAATCGTTCTGCTTTTTTGTTGGCCCTCTCGATAAATATGCACTCTAACTGGTGGAGTTAGGAGCAGCTGTACTTCATGGCACGAGCTAGAGAACATATGTGGTGAGGCTACGTAGAGTACAGTACGTGAATCAATTGGTGTCTTACCAGTGGAGAAAAACGAGGATGATAATTGCACATTATCTTAACAGGCGGTAGAGTGCATTTACTCTAAATAGAGTACCTTGTACTCTAGGAACTCTACGCAAATATATTCTTCTACTCGAGAGACTCTTGAGTCTTGGTACTCTTACCAGGTTTACAGGCGATCTTCATCAGGCATTTCCTACAATTAATACATACCGATCGGGGCTGAGACCGGCTTTTGTTCCTTTGATGATCAGCAGCTGGGCTGAACACTCTACAAAAGTTAGCCGACTGGCTGGATGGCCCATCTGTGTAACCACAGGTTAGCGTCGAGTACCCACATGCATAACATGCGCTGCCCAGCTAGTTGGGCCGGGTGAGCTTAACTTTATGTGAACAGGTGCATTCGGTTCACAGATTGCCGAGCCTCACCCCTGGTACTACTACCCTACTACTCGCGGCAGGTAATAAGTACCCGAAAATGCACGTCCTAATCTGCAATTTCCATTGGAGTAGAAGTCAAAAATACACCAAAAACTTGCAGCTGCATATTCGGGTACTTCATGCCTGTCGTGAGTACTCTAGAGTAGAGTGTATCAGTAGAGTGTATCAGGTACCTACAGTACCCCCCAACATACTTTACTCTATGTATGTATGTATTCCAACCAGCAACCTCGATCACGCCATCTCTCCTCGTCAAATGGCACATTTATTAATTTTGGGTTTGAAAAATAAAATATAATCCCATTTGAATCTTTAAAGCTTTGAGTGGAGTAGATGTGTAGGTGCTATGTACTACATACGTAGAGAGTGCATGGAGACTCATCGTGTTAAGCTTCTTGTGGTCGGACTCCCGGCCCCGTAATGCAGGCATGAAATCGCGCAACTCTGCATTGTGAGCGTCTCGGATTCAGCTACTAATAATTGATTCAGGACGTCACTATCAACGTGACTCCATGAGCATTTCGGCTGATTTAGCACCGGAAGCATCTTCGCTAATCATGTACCCAGCATCGAGATTTAGTACTACCAAGCAATGGTAAGCTGTACAAGTATTCTCTCTTAAAACGATCACAATAGCGGCTCAGTGGGATATTCTTCAGGTTGTTATGAAACCACTTAAGCCTACTCTTCTTAGAACATGCGCCGAATATTGTTATACTACGCACAATGGTACTAAAGTATCTCTAAATCCCTCTCTCGTCTTTGGAAAGGGCCTAGGCTTAGGTACGAAGGTACTCTACCCCAGTTATTCCTGCAGCAAGTACTCGGCAGTTCACATCATATCATGCATGAGGTTCTTGGTAACCCCCTGCCCTATGCCGTCAATCCATACCCTATGCCGTTAATTCCTTGCTAAACACCGAAAATCCCATAGACACCGAGGTGTCTCTAAGGCACAACAAAACTTCTTGGGTATTCGTTGTCAAGTCTCGCGCTGTTACACTGAGACCACAACATGTGTCTTGACTATTGTAAATCCAATTAAAAAGATTTTATGTTCCTGATTCTAGTGATTAAGAACATTATGTCATTCAATGCTTGAACTGCAAGGAGTTTAGACTGTCTGTTGTATCATACCTAACTTGTATTCCTCATCGTGAGGCCCCGAATCTCATGAAACCCAACGGCACAGCGGATACCGAAGATTTCCTCTAGCGGCACAGTGAGCGGCGGGAGAGTACTCTTTGAGGAAGTGAAGTTCTGTCATCGCTTATGTGGCACCAATGGCAACTTTTCGCACGATATCTCGCGCACCCTGGGGGTGAACTATGCAACAATTCAATCGTCCAATCCGATTCCTAAATGGTTCAATTGCTCTCTACTGGTAGTTCTTCTGAGCCTCTATATAATACTCCACAGTCCTCCTCATCTGAGAACTTCATTCCCCAGCGTCAGTCTCAACGCCTCGGACTCACTCACCTCATCACCCATCATGCATTTCCGCTCTATCCTCCCCCTCTCCCTTCTCCCTCTATCACTCCTCCCTCTCACAACTCTTGCCCTCCGTCCCCGCGATGAGCGCGTCCTCAACACCACTGTCCTAATTCTAGGTGGTGGAATGACCGGTGTATCTGCGGCTCACTCTCTAGCCATTGATCGCAACATCACCGACTTTCTTGTCCTTGAAGCTCGTCACGAACTCGGTGGCCGTGTGCAACAGGGCAAGATTGGTGACCTTAACATCGAGCTCGGCGCAAACTGGGTTGAAGGACTGGGCACGAACCCCATCTGGACACTCGCTCAGAAGTACGGAATCAACAACCGATACTCTAACTGGAGTAACATTGACTACTTCACCGAAGATGGTTGGCAGGATGAGACCGGCAGCCTTGCCCAGGCACTCACGAGGTATGAGGAAGAGGTCTTTATCAAAGCCTCCGCAGATGCTGGGAGACGTAAAGCGTTGGGCCTCCCTGATTTGTCCATGAAGGCGGGATTGAGGGTTGCGGGGTGGAACCCATTGACGCCTGAGGAGAGAGCCGCTGAGTACTTCAGTCACGACTGGGAACAAGCGGAGCCACCTGTGGAGAGCAGCTTTATCGGTACCATTGAGGTTTATAATGAGACTTTTATCGAGTTTGGTAACTCCGACAATCATTTGGTGATTGACCAGGGTGGCTACAAGCAGGTGATCATCAAGTATGGTGATGAGATTCCTAATTTTCAGGATAAGGTATTGTTTGGTGAGGTTGTGGAGACCATCGAGTACAGAAGCGACGGAGTGACGGTAAAGACGGCCAGTGGATTAACGGTTAACGCGGAGTATGCGCTTTGCACTTTCTCGTAAGTCAACTCTATAAAGAATCCCCTAGAATGATCCAAAATTAACACACATCATCAGATTGGGAGTTCTTCAGCATGACGACGTAGTGTTTGAACCTGCGCTACCTGACTGGAAACAGGATGCCATCGCCAACTTCCATCTCGCAACCTACATGAAGATCTTCGCCAAGTTCCCCACTAAATTCTGGAACGACACCGAGTTTGCATTGTATGCCGATGCCGACGAGCGTGGTTACTACGCAGTCTGGCAGTCGCTTGATGCCCCCGGTTTCTACGAAGGATCCAAATCGATCTTTGCAACCCTCACCTCCGACGCTGCCTACCATGCGGAACTGCAGACGGACGAAGAGGTCCAAGCCGACTTTGTGGCTGTCTTGCGGGACATGTACGGTGCCGAGAATGTCCCAGAGCCAATTGACTTTACCTTCCCAAGGTGGACGCTCGATCCCCTGTTTCGAGGCACATTCACCAATTGGGGTGCGGGTGTTACTGTGAAGCAGCAGGATGATATGAGGGCCCCGGTTGGTGGAGACGCGGAGACAGAGAGGAGGTTGTTCTTTGCAGGAGAGCACACAAGCAGGAAGTACTTTGGTGAGTTCTGGTTTTACTTTTCCCATTTGACGAAACGAATGGTATGCTGATTAAATCTATTAGGATATCTCCATGGTGCATTCTTTGAGGGTAGAATGGCGGCGCACAATTTAGGTGATTGCGTGCTTTTCAACTGCATGGAGTCAGATGGCACCATGTTGGCCAAGAGAGACGCGATGGAGTTCGAGCAGAACAAGGTCGGCGCGACACAAGGAAGACTCAGGAAGAGGCAATGGGGTTAAATGTCTTCATCCATGTTTCCTAATTTAATGTTTTACGTTAATATTGTATATGAAAATAATGAGCGTAATGCCAGTCTTCAAATATTCTTTGGAATTCCACTTACCGAGTAATTTCTTGTGCCGTACGGTATGAAGAAATTCATATCTTCAATCAAAACTATTAAAGACTTTATGTGATACCTGTACCGGGCCCCTGACCCCCCAGTTTAGTTAGAATTTGGTCTCTATATTGATATAATTGAGCTAGACTCTTTGTCCTCGAGGCGAAACAGACTTAACCCCCTGAGTACACTGCGCTCATAAACTCATGGGCGTCCGATCTTTCCGGGGCGGCCTTATAATTATCCTAGCTATCAAAAGCCTCCATATCCACCCACCATGGGAGCCATCCACTACCGATTAAGGAATATAGACCTTTAATAATGGGCCAGAATAGCACATCCCACGCTGTGACGAAATTGCCACTGTCTCTTCCATATCCCCTTGATGAAGCAGTAGTTATACATTATCGTAGCGAAAACTATCAATGTTCCAGTCACGTCAGTGATGGTTCAATGAAAGAGATGGTGAATACGCACACGAAGAATGAAGCTTGGTAAGGAAAGATGATTACGCTGGTATGTCCTTATTAACACAGTATTCTTCATAGTATTCCGCTATGCTGATGTGCCTTCAAGTTCCTTCGTAGCGTAGTAGTGCTAAACACCGATGTTGTTTGAATCACGAAGTGGTTGGAACTAGGAAAGAAGCATCCCTGCAATTAAAGTCAAACCTATCAAATGCCAAGTATTCCAACAATTCCCAGCATCTCCCCCACTGGCCACCTCACACCCCTCTACTGTTCATACACCCACCAGTTCCCCCACCAACTGAGCAGCAATGATTTTTTTTCGCAAACTTGGATCTGACGAGCAGTGCATCACAAAATTTAAAAAATGATATAATTATCTGCCATCAGTGCGGTTCGAACGCACGCATCTTTCGATAACACAGGTTTTTTCTCAAATGAGAAACTTAAATGTGCCGCCTTAGACCACTCGGCCATAATGGCTTGAGTTTCCTTCACAAATAATCACTCGATATACTATTTTCATGACAGGGATATGTAATTGCCGGTGGCAACGGTCTTTAGCCGAGATACGTACTAGCTCGCAGGAGACGACGATAGCGGAACATCAAGCTTTAATAGGTGTGGAAATAAAAATTCTTGGGGCTCAAGCAGGTTTAGATCGAACTCCTATCACCGTCGAAACGCCGAAAAAATAGGGAAAACGTTCAGCATACCAGTGCAAAACTACTTTACTCCACATGATCTTTCTCTTTTGTAGTAATAACTATAACTCTCTCTCCTTTCCTTAACTAATGCTAACCAATATCTAGATTATTGACTACAAGTACGTAGCTACTCTACTCTCGACCCCATTCATCTCTATAGTTAGTACTGGGGCCGGTTCTCTTCCCAGTCCAGGACAATCCCAGGGCTCAGTATGGCCTCCGAGACCCGATTTTTACACTGGTCGTCCTCATCCTGCTCCCTAATGCTCACCGTTCACCTTTTCTATGTCCAGCTGCGCCGATCCTTCCAGCTCTGTTCCCCTGACATTTGCTGGCGTGCTCTTTTGTTGATTAGGTAGAAACCCATAAGCACAATTCAATTGTCTTCCTATTAGCCGGCCTGGTCTTGTACATGCATACCTGTTCTCTTCAACCGCACCTGAGATATTGGCTTGCTAGACAACAAAGAACAGTGAAAAAATCTATTCTAAGCTATTTGAGGATCAGGGCTGCCTATGGGTTAATAGTCATGTATATATCCCTCGCGCGTAGCAAACGGGTTTAGGGAACCTAAATAAAAGTAATGTTTTCGAAATTGCAATTAATCGAGCGCCATCACATTCAACCGTCCCCTTACGATATCAAAATAATCTGGAAGATGCTAGAGATTAAGTTGGTCTTATCAAATATAATTCGAGACTATCTTTTGAGATTTAAAGAGGCCATGAATTCAACCCCCAATTCACACATACAAAACCATCCTCGAGTCATCACTCACATCGTCACAAAATGACTGAGAGAGCCCTCCGACCCCGCCAACTCAATGCTTCCTATTGTATCTCTGAATGTATCCAATTGTAACCAAGAGAACCATCCACAACTCGAACCCAACACAATCTCAACGCCAAGAAACACCAGATCGAGTGATAATCAATGACTCCAATTCCGCAACAAACCACCATACCCTCTCCATCATTTCCAACACACTTCATCTAGCTACGATTAGTCAACCTATTATCAGAATATCCAGATATTCCCCCCGAGCGGCGGAAGGTCTGTTTGTGGTCCTGGATATGGTTAGTAAGTGGGCCATGCAACACATGATAATCTATCGTCGCCCGTCAATATCAATACTTCAAATGCACATTACCGGGTAAGCGTCTACGTCTCTCTTCCTTTCTCCAGCCGCCTCAATAGCTGGACATCACAGAACCTCGTTGTTGTCGCTGTCGCATTTCTCCTTGGCACAAATCACTTAACGGCTTCCGAGTGATATCTCATGCATAAAAGAGACCCCAGGTCACAACCCTCAAACCAAACAGGCAATTACACCAAGCAGAACATACCACAGGTGTAAATCCCACACCAAACAGTGGGCTATTGTGGCGCACCATACTCACTATTCAAAACGGCACCGCCACTACGTACTACGTACTACAAGTACCCCATGGCAATTTATAAAGGTCACTGGCCGGGCCCGGGGGTTCTAAACACGCGCCCTCCGCCGTGACCCGACACCGGCCGTGTCACGTCATACATTCATGGCTGGTGACTCTTTGGCAGCATGCGGGCCTTGTCCGATCAAGATCAAGGCTGTCCATTATGTTTTTCAGCGGGTGAAACTGCCGGCGTGGCCACACAATAGCTCCCTCATAGGCCATCCTGTGGCCGGCCGGCCGGTAATAACTACATGTAACAGCATCTGATTCGAGGAGATTCTCGGCCATACACATATATATTCGCCGTCCGGATCAATGTCATATCGAAAATGCGGCCGGCCTCCTAGCTACGTAGCCAGCGGGCATTATTTAAACCCGCCCCATCAACAGCCCTGGAATAACCCGCCCTGTGTGCCGATTACACACTTGTTTCAGGTATAACCTAGCTATTCTAGGGGGTGTACCAAGTGAGTATGTAGCGGGGGCCCACATATCTGACTGGTCATCATCTCGTAGTATCCACCTGGTAATTAAACAAGACCCCCCCCCCCCCCCCCCTTCCAAGAGATCCACAGCCATCTCGATTCAGGATTCATTGTGTTCCGTGAGCCCGCAGTATATTCCTACCCCGCAGATCGAGTTACGTGCTCTATAAGCTACCACCGGTGCGTGGTAGTGGGTCGTGGGCTGATACCGGTGGGGTGTTAGTTGGCAATTCTGTAACTAGAGACACAGTCTTGGGTTAATGTGGCACGGTTCTAGAAGAGGAAAGAGATTGATATCGAAGGTGATTTCCAGATAAAGGGTAAAGATAAAGGTATAAGTGTGATAGCTATAGTACTAGGTGGTAGTAGTAGGTAGTAGTAATATAATAGTAGTAGTAGAAATACATAGTACACGCAACCGGCAAAAAGGAATTAATAAGGAACCCCAAAAACACAATAGCTCCCGGAAGGAAAATTTAAAAAAGAGACCTTACGCAACCAAAACCGAGCACCAGAGCACCAGACAAGTGAGAAAGAAATTCCCTTATATAAACCAAACAGATTTAAAAACAAATGATTACAAAAGAAGAAGAAAACCAAATTAATACGTAAAAGCGCAACAACATCCACCACGGCAAACCCCGTAAGAAACAAAACTAATCCAAATAAGCCCAAAAGAAATAAAACAATCCCCCCGTATCCCTAACCCAAACAATAATAATAATAGTAACAATAAAATAAAGCCTCTCTCCCTCCCCCGTCCCCCGTATCCTGCTCTTTGAATTGCTGACAGTGGGAGTGGGGCAGCTAACCGTCTTCGGCTAGAGCACCCGTACCGTACCACACCCCACGCACGGACGGTTTAAAATCCACTTAAGCCGACGCGACGACGATGACTCCTCTCCCTTCACCCCGCGTGACTCCGCGTCTTTTTTGGCCACGTCGCGACCGTGAACCCAAAGTCTCAGGAGAACGCGACTGGTGTGGCGGACGGGCCGAGGAGATAATTCTCACACACTCACACAACGCCGCCGCCCGGAAAATCCTGTCTCTGGGAGGCGAGGCTGGTGAGGTCGTAGACGTGAGAGTTGAGGGACTTGCTCGTAGCTAGGAGGATATCGTATGGATGGATGGATAGTTGGTAGATGATGATAGTTGATGGTGGTAACAGAACAATTCGTGAATAGGTAAGTAGTTACTGTATGATCGGTACATTCAACGGTCGCAACGGTAAAGAAATAAAAGAAGTTGAAGGCATCGCGAACGCTCTTTTGCCCCCCTCCGACCAGTCGGTTCACAAATATGTTTTCCAATATCCTGCCATGCCCAATCCATCCGTCCATTCCCCCAAAGCCAAAGTCAAAGACCAAACCCAGCGCCAGGCGCCCCCATGAAACCACAGAGAAACCCCCATCCCCCCACCTGCCTGGACTGTTCCTCCTGTTTCAACATGCCTCAGTTCTGATGCTGTCTTGACTGGTATCGGCACTCCCACTACTGGTGCTACTACCACTCAAGCTCTCAAAACTACAATTATCCTGGCTCTGGCATGGGACAGTCTTCAACGGGTCCCCAAACAGCATTGTTTCGTGCCTGCGAAGCGACGGGATAACCCTACCGGAACTGAATGCTGCTCTCTTGCGGCGCGACGGCTGCTGCTGCTGCTGTCCAGGTGGTGGATACTGCGGGGTCGGGGACGCGGGAGGGGATGGGAGGAGGGACGATGGCATTGCAAAGAGGTGGAAAAAGGCGTAAGGCTGATGTGGTCGTAGTGGTGGTAGGGAGAGGAGGAGGAGGAGCAAGAAGTTAGTGAAGAGGATGAGTGCATCTGCTAGTAGTTATTCTGAGATTTTCTCCGGTTGATTGAAGAAAGAAGTGTGATGAGGAATTGAGGAGGTTGGAGAGAAAGAAAAAGAGAGGGCGGGCAAAGAGGTGCTTTTGAGGCGTGAGATATTAAAACCTCCATTTTGCATCGTGCAGGGATCATTTATCGTTGATGGTGGTGGTGGTAGTAGTGATGTACAAGAGCGGGACCTTAGAAACGAAACACGGGGGGTGAGGGGGTTGCCAGAGAACGCACGGTAGGCAGCGGTAACCATGAAGATACGCGCCCGTACCCGTTAATTACACGAGTGAGAGATTACAGCTTGTAGCTGTCCGGTATCTACCACCCACTATCCCGGGTGACTATTGGTGACTCCCAAGAAAGAAGGGTCTTGACCCCTCCCCCCAATTCAAGTTTTTTTTTTACTCCGCCTCGCGATTCTAGTGGTGTGAGTGGTGGAGGGATGGTGGCGCCAACACATCGAGATGGATGAAATAAAATAATTAGTCATCATGTCACGTATGTGCGCGTGCCCCGTTCAGAACTGACTCTTGTGAAGGGTGGTGGGTGGTGGGTGGTGGGTGGTCACTGGTCAGGAGGGCCGTTCGCTTATGCCAGGGAAGCCGGAAAAACTTGAGATAAAAGCATGGGGAGAGGGCAGTGCTGGATGTCATTACTCCTACTGTTCCTCTTTTGCATCCTTCTAGAAGCCGGATCTTTTTTCTTTTGGATATGTTAAATAAGTGGACACGGTACCGAGGCGAGGCGAGGCGAGTGATGTTCTGTGAGCACGAGGAGATATTCTTATCACTCACGTACTCACTCACTCACAGCTCTCTCACTCTAAAGTGCAAAAAGCTACAACATACAGCCTACATACATCATGTACCTAGCACGTAGTTAGTACTCTAGAGCCAGGACCTCCCTCACGGCCCTATGGGACAACGCATCGATCAGCCAAAACCGAAACTGTCCAACGATCATTTCCGGGCGTCCACCTCTCATTTGCCACATTACGCTCGCGCCACACGTCACCACCACCACCACCACCACACCACGGACAGGAACATCTGCTTTCAGATGCCAGACGCTTGCCCGGGTCCCCAATCTGGCTGAGCAATGAGTTTGTTGGGTCCGCGCACAACTCGAATTGGTCGAGAGAGGAGTCATGATGGCGAAACCTTGTTTTGACTTCCTTCCTCATCCCGGCTTGGTCTGGCTTGGCTAACCTGCTGCTCCCGGTGGCCATGATGACAACTGACAGCGAGGTAGGTATCACCTCCATGACTACTAACTCGCTGCGCGGTTTTAGTTTTTCTTGTATCAGCAGCCATTAATTCCAGAACTCGGGATTGCCAGCATATCTAGCTATCAATACGTATCCGAGTAAAGTAATTGGGGAATGTGGCGGAATTAAGGGGGTAATCCAATGTGTCATGGACCGACAGGTTTTTTTTTCTCCCAGGTGTTGAAAACCCTGTGTTCAGGAACTTGCGACATCAGAGTAGATTTCCACGCTCGCCCCCAAAAAAAGTCTGAGATCCCTAGAACAAAAAAACTCATCCACCATAGAACGATTCCGAAAACGTCCAGAACAGCACAGAACAGAAACAGATGAGGTGAACTAACTCTTCGGCTAATGATCTGATTCCCACTAGCGCGATGTCCTCCCCCCTAACCCACGGAATTAGTCCCAAACTTTAAACCGACGGCAAGTACTCTTACTCGACAGGCAGGCAGCAAGCGCAGTTATGTAGGTCCATGACACATTTTCACCCCCGCGCCACATCCGGCGCGGCGCATGCGTCGTAACCCAAAATTAGAAGTACAAGTTTGTCGACTGGGAGGGAGCGCTGGATCTGTGTTAGTGGGGGCGCCGGGTGTAAGACGATGGAGGGGCATGCCTTGGTTTATCGGCGAGACGCATAGTAGTAGTACTCTACTAGCGGCGCATATCCGATCCAGCAAACATGCCAATCTCGGAGACGAAAATAGTGAGTATGCGATGGGATGGTGGAGATGATTCGTTACTAGTGGTCGAAGAATGATGATGATAATTGCGGCGATAACTGGGATGAGCATTACAAAACCAGTTGTCTCGATGACTTTGGCTTGTCTGGATTCGAGCTATGACGAAGAAAAAGTTTTCATTCGAATTCTCGACATGTTGATTGATAAACTTGTTATAATTACTCAAGCTACTAATTAAACAGATCAGTTATTTCGCTGCTGAATATTAACAAAGTACTAGTAGCCACCGAACGGACTCAGTGACTGGAATAGGTACTCCCTGTATCATGATCAGCTTCCTGGCTAGTGCCGTGGAGCTGTCAGACTGAGTTGGCAGTTTGATGAGGTGTCCGAGTGCCTGAGTGAGTGAGTGTTGGAGGTACAGACACTGTAGGTATTACTAGCTAGGGCATGCCGGGGGTCTCGTGATTCACAGATTTTACGCCATCACGAGATCTGATCGATGCGTCCCTCGCTCAGTACATGTAGATACCTAGAGTATATTCTGGTATGCTGATGCTGATTGACTAACACAAAATTAAACTCAGGATCAGCTTTCATAATCAGCTTATATAAAAAGACTCAGCTTTTACACTTTCATGTCCAGAATAGCTCAACCTAATATTCATATATTCCCAGCACTCAATAGGCAGTTTCAGCCGTATACGGCCGTACTAATTCACAGTGTAGGCAATGAATATTGGAATAGCTGCAGGTTTACTAAAGGATCTACTCCCCCTACTTGTAGCTGGGCATATCCAAGTCATATATAAAGCTCCATTACCCACCACCGCCTTCTTTCCTTGGATATATCCTCATAGAGCCTACGCTGGGTGTGGACTACACCCTATACCATCCCTTCCTTCCTGCACCTCATTTTAAGTCCACAGGCCAAACAAAAACCGCTGTATTTTTTCATCTTAGGCGGTCTGAACCCCGAAAACATAATAGCAATTAACTCAGGCTCCAGCCCCTATGATAGCCTCGTCCCATGCGGACAAAGCAGCAGGATATTTCGATCGGGAACACTGTACTGCTTGTAAGAGTATATATCAGCCTTGAAGGGAAACCTGTATTAATAATTTAACGGGCTCGTTTCCATAAACCTGATCCAAAACCTTTCGCAATACTTTTCGTAACTGATTTAATCAAGATTATGACTATTAGCGCATTAACCCAGTCCTGTCTTGGCGTCAGTTTCTACAGTCCACCTCAATCTAATTTACCCACACCATCCCTATCAATCTACGCCTCATTATCAAGAAAGCTCCATACGTATTTCAGTTGATTGCATGTACCATTCTCTAGTCTCGGACGCTTATCCTCGAAACTCATTCACCACCACCACCACCACCACCAAAATAAGCTTTCCGTCCCTCCCGGCAGCGCCCGAACCCTAACCCATTCTATGATCCACATGAGCAGCTGTATGATGTGCTCTACTCGTACCTACTTCATGCACCTATATCACAGCTCCAGAGTACATATGTACTCACATCTCACTGAAATCGATGTTCCTGATGTCGCGCAGGGATCATAACCGAGGGAAAGGGGCAAGCTGTTTGGGGGGGAGGGTGGTACCTGAAGTGAGTCACACATTGAATTAGCCACGAGAAAAAAAGATGAGATGAAAAGTCGTCATGGGCTTGAAGGGCTGTGTAGATACATGTACTGTCGTTCACGGGGTATTGGCGGATACTGGTGTTGACGGATTGCAGGCAAAACTTGGCTTGGCTGTCTCTTTTTTGGCCTGTCCGTCAACACCCAGTGTCCGCCAATACCCCGTGAACGACAGTACCGCAAAAACTCGAATAATTCGTTATCTCCGCCCAGGGATTATCTCTCGAGTGATTGGTTGGGTGACATCGATCTTCATCAGGTGTTTCCCATAGAAGTAACTTTGATCTCACGGAGCTAACGAATTATTCGAGTTTTTGCGGTACTCTCGTTCAGATATGTATGTAGAGCGAAATGGGATTTGAGAATTTAAGGGGAGGGCGGGGGAATATCATGTGAGACCGCGTGAACGTGACTGTACAGGTGTGTGTAACAAGCCTCACGCGGAAACTTAAGTTGAATTCTTGGTTTTGAGCCTGACCACCACCACCCTCATTATTCATTTATTGCCGTTTATCACAAGGCATGCAATAAAATAAAACAAAACAAGTATGCAGGAAGGCAGGTATCAGTACCGCAAACCTAGCCGCGGTGGTCAGCACACAACTGCCCATGGGCAGATAAAGAAAAAAAAATTCCAATATTAAGATAACAAAGTAACCAGCACTTACACTTTTCCCCTCCTCCATCTCTTCCTTTCTTCCCCGTCCGATCTTTTTTGCGTGCTTCATCAAAGCTCCAACCAGATAAAAGAACAAAGATGTGCACGTCACTCTTCTCTCTCCTACATACACTCACCAGCTTCATATGCGGCGCCCCCGCCCGGCCACCAATGCGCCGTTACGCATCCGACATCAGTGCCCCCCGAAGGCTAGAGGAGGACGATGCCGGGTATGTGGCGGACTCGTCTTCGTCGTCGTCCGAGTACGGGGACGGCGAGGAGAGGCCGCTGCTGAGGAGGGAGACTGAGTGGTGGGCTAGCGCAGCGCCGAGTGCGAATGCTAGTGTTGAGACTGTGGTGGCCGTGGGAAAGGTGAAAGAGGGGGGTGCACCAGTTGCGGGGTCGTCGGGGGGGTTGTGGGCATAGGGCGGTTGGTTTGGGAGTTACTGAAGGTATATCCTGAAGAGTGTTTTTCTTGATCCGGGGTGGAGGTTAACTTGAGGCGTAGTGGTCTTATTTGGCCTATCGATCGACGGCTCGGTTTCCACATTCACATTGTTAGCTATGGGCGCTTCGGGGATTGGTTTAATTTGGGTTTGATTTGGTCTTGTAGACTGTATGTACCAGTACAGCGGAGGGCGGCGGACGGCGCTTAGGTTTCCATCTGTTTGTTTGAGCTATATATTCTCCTTGTACAGGCGTTGAATCAGTGACTTTGCATAGATGGCTATATAATATAGGTAGAGCTTGGACTCACGTGGTGCCATTTATTTCTTTCTTTGTTCGTTCAGCGGCACATGCCGGAGTGAGACTGCCAGAGTGATGGGCTGTGACTGAGACTGAGATTTGTTATGGAGTGATGTGGCATGATGTGTGTTGGTTGGCTGCGATGCACGCTCTATTCCGGATTACTATGTAGACGGTTTCCTCTTACTTCGTCGCTTTCTCGGGCGAGAGTAGGGTCGCGGGGTTGCTAGCCTTGGCCGAGCTGCGTGTGTTGCCGATGCTCGATGCTGGTGAACGTACTTCCTAATGGCCCAGTCGAGCTTGAAATGTTCTAAATAACAAGTGATTGATATTGCGCCCAGCTTCGGCCGCCTAGTCGATAGTTATCGATAGGCTTTAAAAGGGAATAGGGGACGGGGCATCGATAGGGGAGCTCTTGAGGATTACTAACAGATGAGATCGAGGACCTTAAGTAGATGGCCATGGACAGGTTATGTAACGAACACTTCGATCCCAAGGACTCAAAACTCCTACTTTCCATTACCTTGAGTTCAAGTGCGGCCAGAGGATATATACCCAAAGCCTGCCAACACCAATTGCCAAGAATTCGAGTTTCTTGATTGTCTCGGCTCATCCAGTCAGCGAGATCACACCACCTCCGAGAGCTAGCCACCCGTCGTTTCTCGTAGCCATCGGCCGAGGATAGCAAGATGTAGCTACATGTACTTACATAGCTATAAACACCATGCGTGCGCACCACCGAGACCATATCAGCCACCGCATTAAAACGGGAAAGGGGTATCATACTGACCATATTGTCAGGTCCCGAACAGTCCAGCAGCGACTGACCACACGGAATTCACACCATCACGCTCCACAGACAGCTATAAACTGGAGTTAGGAAGATCTTAAGATTGACGACGATTAAATTAACGGATGGTCCGCCGGAGCCGAAATCGAAAGACTAAGAAGCATCTGTGAATGCAGCGGTAAAATGGAAAGTCTGCGAGTGTGGCTTCAAGGAGATCTTACTCTGAGCTTTAACTGTACCAGCTACTGTGTACATGTATGTATACGTTTTTTGTATAATGAAACCAATACCACGGTGGTCAGTAACCAAAGGTACACGGATGTACGTCTCTTTAGACCACCTTATATTCAACACGCGGCACTCGCAGCACCCCGGACCATACGGGACACCGCCTCTAGCTCGGTCCCCAAGACCGTGCGGCCCGAGGAGTATCCCGAACTTTCCCGTCATCAGCCCGTCTCGTCCAGCTGCTAGCAGTTGTACACCGGCATACGTACCGGCCAGAGACATCGAACCTACCCACAAAAGACCACCAAAATTAGTAAGGCGACTCATAGCCCCTAGCCCGAGCCCTTTCCGAAGATATATCATCAGTTCGACCATCAAGTAAAGTCTGTATAATAAAAAGAAAAACCCCCACCCAATCAGTATTTTGTGTTCAGTCATAGAGTGATGAGAGTTATGCATCCCGCTAGCTCTGCCATACACCAGCACCATATCGCCTGGTGAGTACTACATTGGGTGATCATGTGGGAATCCCAGGTACTGAACTCACCCTTCCATTTTGGTGAATCTTTTGGCCCGTCGTACTCTACAGTCATGAACAATCACTCGATTTTGAAAACTCTACAGGTGGACAGAACGCAATCCTCTTATTTATCTAACGGATACATGTACTCAAGCACCGTCCCTTATTTATTCCCCAACTGCCCCCTTTCCTCCCAAAACCCAAATCCTCCCGGTTTGATGGAATCAGTCCGGGAGTTCACCTCCAGTAACCCCGAGCCTGATCGAACCGCATCCGACAGAAATTCCCCAACCTCTAGGTAGTAATGATCTCCAAGTATTATATTAGCACATAAAGTCGACAATAACCTACATCCTGGGTAATCGACCTACCAGTTTCGACTCTGGACTTCAAACACCACATATCATATCAGGACATGTGCTGGTAACTTGGGGGCGAGGCCTCGCTGCCGGGCGAGGTTTGAGCATGCCCGGGATTGTAGGAGATGAACTCCTGGATTGGCTCTATGAAGCTGGGAGGATAAGTTTCGGGAGGTTAGATATGGCCTGGGGATTAGTGAAGGGGAGTGGACGGGGACGGCTGGTGGATGTTTATAAATGATCATTCTTTACTGATCGACCGCTCTGGTTTGTTTGCTTCTTGGCTTGAATTCGTCTGTTTGGCTTGCCCTACTGCTGTTACCCGTATAATATAATGTTGGTTTGAATTTTCGCGCATTGCAGCTACCCATGCAATCGATTGTCATAGCCTCCGGGCTTCACATAATTAATGAATTATCAATCAATCATACCCGTGCAATCGACCATTCCTTTTTTTAAGCTTATAAGATTTAAACTCACTGCCCAGTGTTTTGCACCAATTTTCACCGTGGGTAGAAGACCCTTCGCCCTAGTTTGCTCAATATGATTCACCAAAAGAGCGTTACGTATACAGGATACTAGGAAGTTCAAAGTTGTCAATGCTACTGTATAGGGTTAGGGTTACGATGGCACATGTGCTTCAGAACACAAAGAAGGACACCAGAGAATGGAAGCGAGCACAAGTCACGACGTGTCCATACATGTATTTACACATGATGTATGTAGGTACTGTACCTACATAGACTACGTACAATCAAGTCTAGGCCCACTTACTCTACAGAACCCCATTCTCCTTCTCCTGCTTGCTCCCATCCATCACAATTGCATCTTCGATCAGGATTGAGCCAATCCATCCGTCTACCGCACCCTCTCTCAGTATTCAACCACGGTTTAGCCCGATGCTAAAGTCAAGAATCATAGTAAATCCGAAACATCCGTGACCCCGCGCCATGCGTGCACCCCACGAGCTGCACATCTTCCAGGGATATGTAGCATGACAACCGGTTAGATATCGATTGGTAGCCGCGGCCAGGGCCCCATCCATACGGAACTTCATCGGTAGAATAGAACACTCTACGGGATTATCGTTCATGTATGTCTATTCTACATAGCGATACATGATACAAATCTGGCACTCTCAAATTACTTATTTCTTGCTACAAGTACATAGTACATGACCACACCTATCACGATACCTATGCCGCAGTATAGCCTCCATCAACTGCCCAATCAACTGCGGTAACGAACTTGGCTTTTTCAGAGCTCAAGAACGCAATTACCTCGCCGACTTCCTCCGGCTTCCCTACTCGCCCCAGTGCAGATCTTTCCATACGCTTGTTTACCCGCTCTGCCACCTCGGCGTTTCCACTGTTTGAGGGCGTCTCGATGAACGCTGGGCACACTGCGTTGACCCGAATTCCGTCGGGACCGTGCTCAAAGGCTAAATCGAACTGCTATCAGAACAGGCTCTGGTTGGAGCGGATGTGACAATATGACATACCTGCGCTCTTTGTAAGCCCGACGACGGCATGTTTTGACGGCACGTAGGCAGATGCATATGGAGCGAGCGCTCGCAGCCCGCCAATAGAGGAGATGTTGACGATGGAGAGGTTTGCAGGGTAGTTGTTGGTCGGTTTGGCCTTGAGCATAGCACTGATCTCGGCGCGCTGGGAGAAAAATACGCCCCGGGCGTTGATGTTCATGGTGCGTTCCCATTCCTGTGTGGAGAGGTTTCCGAGATTTGTTTCCGAGTGTTTTGGAATCCCGCCGGCCTAGACGGCGTTATTGAGTGAAGACTGATACATGAAAGACGCATTGTAGGGCAATCAATACCTGATCCGTAAAACTCACACCGGCCGAATTGACAGCATAACTGAGTGACTCGAACACACCCAGTGCCTGCTTGACCATTGCGTTTACACTCTCTTCATTGGAAACATCAACATGGATTGCGATTGCTCTATAGGCTGGGTTTGTGGCGTATTTTTTTGATTCCTCGGCTGCAGTAGTTGCGGTTTCGAGATTTATGTCTGCGAATGCTACGCCGGCGGAACCTTCGCGGGCGAATATTTTACCGGTGGCACTGCCGATTCCACCACCTATTCAGGAAGAATCATGTGAGTATAACACTAGCGGGTTGGGGTGAAGCTCAATGAATGAGATGAGGTCAAATTACCTCCACCGGTGATTAAAGCATAGCCTGGAAGCGACATTGATATGATGTTGAGGGGAAATTTCTGAGACTGTGTGATTTTGTGGGATATTTGCACACGAATAATCGATCACGACATTTGACCTGGGATGGGATGCGAAACCTGGCCACCTTCTTATATTATAATAGCGGGGACCGTTATCATATCAAACCCAATTTACTCCCCACCATCCCATCACATTGTCCCGCGGATTGTTTTCAAGATCGGTGCAGAATAAACAGGTTGAAGAAAGTACCTGTCATATATATCGCTTAAATGATTGGTGGTACATACCTAAGTACATAATCCCCCCGAGGGAGATCTACACGTCCTGAGGGTGTCGGACAAAGAATTTATCCTGCAGAATCAATTCATATCATGCCCGCCCTCTGGAAATAGTCAGAGGGCGGGGCCGGGGATGATAGGTCTCATCTGTTTTAAACAAGTCGTTTAAATGTTTCCGTAGGTAATTGATTGATTACTTCATTAATTGTATGTAGTTTCCGTAGATAAGAGTGTCTGTACTCGCAATTTCACAGCGTTTCCGGACGCAACTGCTATTGCATACACAGAAAAAACCCGCCAAGGCTATCTTTTGTATGGCATGCAATAGTGGTCGCGTCCGGAAACGTCAAAAAACTACGAGTAAGTACTCTAATATATTGATCTGCACCTCCAAGCCATAAGCACACTTTAACTTTTGCGTCCCTGTTTCTCGATGATCCAATCATTGGCAGGGTTTCTATAACCGAAGAGAAAATTTCAGCCGGTCAAGATAGGGCTTATCCTCAAGCTGTGCGTTATTGTCGTCGATTATTACCAACCCAACCAAAGTGACATACAACTAACCAGCTTTTGAAGAAAGGTCTGTGCGCTGGTAGAACAGTCGGAAATAAATACATACTCGAGTGTTGTACATATGGACCTTGCTTTTTGCAACTCTCATGTCACTAAACGGGGAGATGTGTAGTTGATGCTCGGGGGTAGAGTACTGAGGACTTTAACTTACGTATCCGTCAGTGAGTACAGACATGTACCAGCGCCTATGTAGATTACAACCTCCAGAATGAATTGGACTTTGCGGAGCGCAGTGCCTACTTGTGCACACTCAGTGCTCTAAAGCAGCAACTCGATAATTATCACACATACACTGCATGCTCTATCGCGATTTCGTAACAATGTTTCAAACAAATACCACCTGCCATGCATTGCAGCACACATCGTCTTCGTTGCAACACCACCACCCCAACGCTACACGACATAGCCAGCGAGTGTCTGAGAGAAAAAGAAAACAGGGTTCAAACGCCTATCTACACTACCTATGAAGTAATCAATCAATCAATCAATATCTACACTGCCTGCCCGAACGAGGGCACCGAGTGATACACCATGACCAGCTGTTGTCTATCTACCTAACCGTTTCCGTACCCGGGCCCCCTAACAAGCTTTCCTGTCTTGGCCCGCAATTGAGACATCTCTCCCAACCGAACCACCGTCATAAGCGCTGTAAAGTAGCTGGGGGGAAGTAATTAGTGTAGGGCAGAGACCAAACCTAACAATCTAGACCTTCCACGTTCTAGAACGCCTCCCGCCCCCGGCGCGGCCCCTATATATTCGGGCCGGGGGGGTTCAAAAATGCTTTGACCAGATTGCGAGGAGAAGAGACGAGAGGGATTGGGGGGGGGGGGGGCGCCTTTAATTCGCAAGCGCAAGGCTCCCTTCCCGGGCGCGTGAGAGAGGTCTCGGATGGTGTGCAGTGGTCCCGTCATTGCGGTTTTGCTTTTGTGCGGTGAATGGGGGTGGTTATTGTGGCCAATGGCGGCGGCTGGCTTGGCTGGCTGGCTGGCTTGGAGGGAGAGGGAGTGTTTGGGGGGTGTATCATGTGGTATCACTCGCGCGTGAGGGTTGGGGGAATATGTCTGGTGGAAGGATCCAGAGTGACTGACTGATCGACTAGCTGCGTTTACCGCGGGTGAGAGATGTCACGCGTTACTAGAGCTATCCAAGTCACGTCGTGGGCAAACAAACACTACTACGTGACGCGTGACACGAGGGAACCAACGACTGTCCTCTTCCTCCTCCGAGACACTATCTATCCAGGAGGATCTCGCTGATCGGTTGGATCATCCATCTCGATCACATTCCACACAACAGGATCTGCACTGGACCCGCGCCGCGCATTGTGGCCTCGGGACCAGAGTTCTACAAAGAAGATGGTGAAGGCGAAGGTATGGTACTTACACTACAAGTACCCTCACCCCCTTATCTCTCGTTTCACCGGGTGAACAAACGGTAGCATGATGATTGGGTTTGCATGGACCCGAGAGGATCGAAGGGATGGAGTAGCCATAGGCCCACCCACCCTCCCCCTTTCGAGAGGTTTGCTGTCCTCATGTCCTCCTGTCCCTAATCTCCCAAAAAGCACACCGGGGCTCCCGCAGGTTAGCATTCCCCGTTCCGGCACTTCGGTTCGAAACCTGTTGCCGGAGATATCATACTCCGATATCTTCTTCTGCTCTACCCCCCCAGCCAGCCCACAACAACCCCTGGCAGAGGAGAAGGAGGAGGCCAAAAACCCGTTGCAGTTGATCACGACCCACTAGTCGTGGTGCTAGGGGAGCGAGGAGAGGAAGGATGGAGGCAGAGGCCGGAGATGTTCCCTTCCCTTCGGCTTCCCACCACGTAGAGTGGACGCTATACAGTAGGGCACTCTAGCCAGGTCGGTGAGCCGGGTTGTTGATGGGGTGTGGGAGGTACCGGCAGTTTTTTTTCTTCTTCTTCCTACTTACTCGAGCTACAGTGCCGTATTTTATCGTGTCTTTTTTTATTTGAAGATTTTTGCTTTTTTTCTCTCTCTTTTTTTTTTGACTGGCTGACTGGCTGGCTGGCTGTCTACTCTATCGGGATGTATGTGGTATCTACCCGCCCGCAATATCGTGGGTACAGGAAGGGAGATACGGTACAGGTACAGGAACAGGTAAGGTAAGGTAAGGTAGGCAACATTTCCGCCGTTCCACAGCCAGCCCGGCTGGTAGGTATGGGAATACAAGTGAGGTTCCCTCCTGCGGCAGAAGACGACATCCAGCCAAACAGAAAGGGACAAACAGAAGTAATCTTGTCTTGTCCATGTTCAATTTCCCGTAAACCTCCTACTCCTCTTGTCCCTCCTTCCCAGCTCTCTCTCTATCACTCCATCTCTCCCTCCCCCAACCGAACGGATGCACCGAATGCATCCACTCAACTGGCCTGGCCTGCTCTGGCCTGGCGGGCGGGACGCATCCGGCCCACGGCCCCAACCATGATGACGCCGACCGCGGCTCTCCGTTGACCCTGGTCTTACGATCGGCGGGGCTGCTGTTCTTTTTTTCTTTCTCTTTGCCTTTCTTTCCTTTTTTTTTATATTTTATATTTTTTTTTTTGTTTGGACTGGCTGGGCGGGCTGCTTATCATGGCATTCCCGAAGAGAGGAGAGGAAGAGAGGGAAACACGTGTGTATGTGTGTGTGTGTGTGTAATGTGTTTTTTCGATTTGATTTGACGTGGTGGATAGAGATTATTTTTATTTTTTTATTTTTTTATTTATTTTTTTATTTATTTTCTGACTCGTTGATGATGATGAGAAAGAGAGAGAGCGTGCCAGGCTGTCATTGGCGGGCGCGCGGCGTCGCCTCGGGGAGCTACTTTTACCTTGCTGACAGAGGGAAGTCCAAAAAAATGTGACAACGAAACGAAACGCGGAAGTAACGGTCGGCCCGGCGATTCCGAGATTCCGATGGGTGGTGATGTGGTTGATGGTGGTGAATCAGAGTGATCACTGACGCTGGGCGAGAGAAGGTCGGATCGAACCACGAAATGATCAATTACGCACGCACGTGAGGGATCCAGTTGGTCTGGTCGGTCAGTCAAGAAGATGATCTAGAGCGAAGAGAAGAGGAAAGGAAGGTCGTCAGTCAGTCAGTCTGGCTGGCGTCCCCGACGTCAACGTCGTCGGTAGGTTCCTTTCACTTACACTTATTTTCGCTTTTCCTTGGTTACTCTGATTTGCTCTGCGTGCGCGCGCGCATTACGAATTCGATGTTCTTGCTTACGAGATCTTACGATTTTCTTGTCACTTGTCACTTGTCACTTGTGTCCGCCATCCACTTCCCTCCACTCTCCCCACTCCACTCTCCACTCCCACTCCACTCCCACTCCTCGCCTTCTTCCCGTGCACCTCGGGAATGGGAAACATGAAAAATGCAAATAGCCGGTCCGGGAAATTCGGTGTGGTGCTTTGCTTGCTTGCTTTCTTGCTTTGCTGGGGAGGAGGGAGGGGGGGTGAATGACTGAACTGACCAGTCGCCGGCAGAGTTCTTCAGGCTTGGGAAGGTTTCCTTCCCTTCACCCCTCCCTTCCACTTCCACTTCCCTTCCCTTGTGCGACGACGACGATGTCGATGTTCGCTGCCCGGCAACTATCATCCCGATGGGTACATGTAGCAGCACAGAAACAGCCATAATGCGTGTCGGTGTTTCCATCGTGATCGCATTCCGCCCTGCTCTGCTTCTGCTATGCCCTCTCCCCTTGCTCTGCTCAGCCTTTTTTTTGTTCGGCCCCCCTTCTTCTTCGGAGATAGAAAACATTGTTTTTTCCTTTCTTTTTTATGTCCATTTTTGTTTTGCGTCTGTAGTCGCAAGAACGTAGATACGCATACCCACATCCACCCACCAGTGGAGCATGAGTGAGTGAGTGTGTGAGACCCCCCCGGCCGCCGGTTTGGGGAGTGGGTTTCGTTTCCATCATGCCGGCTCTTTTCGCTCGCTCGCTCGCTCGCAAGCAAGAACGCAGCAACCCGGCCGGGGCGCGCGCGTCCGTTAGTGTCGTGGTAGTGGTTGTTCATGAACCCGGTGAGGCAAAACAAATGGGAACGGAGGAGATGCCGCCGGGCGGTGGAAGTGGAGGGGGGGGGGGGGTAAAGTATTGTATGCAGGTTATGGCTGTCTCTCTGGGGGGAGAAAATAGATTTTTTTGTGCGCCTTGAGCCCTCGGGTAGAGGGGAAAATGTGGTTTTTAATCAATTTAATTTCACCTCCCCCCCGTCAGTGCTGGTATGGGGATGTGCCTTCCTTGTATAATATATTGTAGCTTATGGAGGAGGGAGGAGGAGGAGGGGTTCTACTCTACAGGAGATCCCGAGGTGAGGTGACGGTGTGCGGTGGGTTAGTTTCATTCCGGGGGCTTGTCCAAGGCCCCCAGGCCAGCTACGCAAGGCAACCCGCAAGAGCGAGCGAAGAGCGAGAATCGCTCCGGCGCATATCATTCCACCTCTCACCCCCACCCTACCGGTGGGAGGGATTATGATAGATACCTGTTTTTTTTTTTACCATGTTCTACGGTTTCTATATACAGAGTTGCCACATACATATTACGAGGAATGTAGATGCACGGAGTATAGTACATACGGGAAACAAACAGGACAGGACGGGGATTCCGGCGCGGTTTGCTTCCCGCCGCGCAGACGGGCGCCCGCGTGGGAATGAGTGAGGGTGGGAAATAAATAGATACGTCCTGGACTAGGTAGATGAATAGGGAGCACAAATGGATCATATCTCGTATATATCCTCAAGGGCGGCGGCAGCAGAAGTATGTACTGTAGGTATCGTGGTACCGTATGTAGGTAGGTAAAAGTACCTCTACAAGTTGATAATCCGCCCCCCCCCCCCCCCCCCCCTTCCCTCACTCACTCCTCGGTAGTGAGGGCCAAGGCTTGTTCCGTCGACCGGCACGCAGTTCCCTTCCACTGCTTTCCCGTCCGCCCGCTCCGGGGTGGTCCCAATTAGTTTGTTTCTCCGAGTGGAGGTTGTGGTGGTGGGGGTATGAGGAAGGAAGGAAGGAAAGGAAGGAAGGGGTTGTTGAGTGGCAGTGAGTGAGTAAGTGAAGTGATGAGTGAATGAAGGGTTGAGGTGGAAAGGGCTGTCTTGCTGGCTGGGTTACGTTGAGAGGTAGGAGGAGGAGGATATAGCCGATGCTGGCAACCGAGAATGGTGTGAGCCGAAATGCCGAAGCTTAGGGATTGGTAGGCACAGTACCGAGGGAGGGAAGGGAAGGGAAGGGAAGGGAAGGGAAGGGAAGGGAAGGGAAGGGAAGGGAAAGAATGGGGGGTACATACCAGCGATACAGGGCGGGAATGGAAGGTGATATCTAGCAGAGAAATTTAAGGGGAGGGGGGGAGGGGTTAATTAGTAGATTCTACTTCTACTGATTTGTGATTTAATTGGGTTTTTGAAAAGTCGTTGGGTTCTTTTTGTTATTATTTTATTGTTATTCACTATTCACTATGAGTACAGTACCGAGATTTGTAGGTAGATTTCTTTGGGAAAGCCAAGAGACATCATGTTGGGAATTGAATGGGAGTCTGCATAAAGGAATGAACGAACTGAGTGAGTGAGTGACTGAGTGATCATGAGTGAGGCGAAAGGAAGACAAAAAAAAAAAAAAAAAAAAAAAAACAGGAACAAGAGAGGCAGCGGCAGCAGCAGCAGGAGCAATCGGAGGCAAGGGAAAGGCAGTAGGTATTAGAAAAACCTTACTTCGGAGTAAAGAGAGAGGACGCATGCTGCTGTATTCCCTACAGAAATGCTGGAAATAGCTCTGGGCACGCGTAACTCACTGCCGCTCACTGCCTCACTTACACTCAGGAAGGGAGGACGACTTCTCCGCGTAGCAACTTGCCGACCCCAAAACCGGAGGCGTCCTCCGTATGCGTCCGCCTGACCCTCTGGCCATAGCATAGCAACCACCGACTCTTCCTTCTCCGTGTCCCTTCCCTTTCTGCCTTTCCCTTTCCCTCAACTCCTACCTTACCTGCCTTCCCCGTCATCCGCCGCTCAACCCCAACAACCAACTCGCATCAACAACTACCACCACCACCCCCCCCCCCCCAAAACCATCAATCAACTGTCCTCCTCCTTCCCATCCATCAATCCATATCCATCCATCCATTCTTTCTCTCCCTCTCCCTCTCCCTCTCCCTCTTTCTTTCTTTCTTTCCTTCTTTTCTCTTACCTTTCGGAAAAGTCGACATCTACTGCTTCTGTCACCATTCTTTCATCAGGACATCTATTCTATATCAGATCGGTTGTCACTTGTCGTTCCCGACACTCCCCATCTATCCACCCATCATCACTCAGCACTCAGCACAACCCCCCGGCCCGACGCTGGAACCCGCCGAAAAAATAGATTCAAAGTCTGTTTCTCAAACGGGCGATCAGAAGGTATGGATTGTATCCCCCCCCCCCCCAAACTCATTCCCATTCCCTTCCCATTCCCTTCCTCCCCTTTATCTAACCACCCCCCCACCCACCCTTCCTTCCCATTCCCCCAATTCACCCCCATTTCTCAGGACTTACAGACTCTTGTAGATTCCCCCCACTACCGTACCACTGGAGACAGCAACAAAACCGCCATCGTGCGACCGAACCCCAAACATGCGGTCGTCGATAGCCTGCGTCCGGTGTCGTCGCTCGAAAGTGAAATGTGTCAACACTGGCCCAAACACCACGTGCCGTGCTTGCGAAGCAAGCAATAGGGAATGTACCTACCCTCCGCCGGTTGTCAGCGGCGCGCCTCGCGTCTCGTCTGGCACGGCGGCCGTCAGGACTAGCAACAGCGGCTCCGGTAGAGACATTGCGCCTGGTGGCGGTGGAGGGGCCGCGGCGCCGCACCATGGGACCCCCGGCGATCGCGCAGAGGCCCCAAAGAAGCCGAAGCCGAAGAAGCCTGCTCCTGCCGGCAACGTGGCACCAGGACCGGCGAGCTATCAGGGCGCGAAGGCGTTCAAGGATGCTCTGGACGCGCCAATTCTGACCCCTGCCATGTGGACCCAAGTTGTATGTTATGCTGTTGTTGCTGTTGCGGCTTTACCCGATTCTAGCTCTTTTTCTTGGTTGGAGAGTCTTGGTTGACCTTTTGTGTTTGATTTATTTTTAGTTTGAGGCGTTCCAATTGCACCACTCGCCCACGCTGCCGTTCCTGCACCCGCCGAGCTTTTTGTCGCGTCTCCGCGTTGCGACAGCGGGATCGGCGGCCACTAACGGCGGTGGCTCGACACCACCGGCGCCCGAAAAGCCTCATTCACCGCTGGTATTGTTGGGGCTGTTGACTTTGGCTGCTAGACATGTTCCGACGCTTGTCGCGTACCATGCGCCAGCGCTGACGACGCCGTCGGCGGTTTCGGACTTTTATGCGTCGGCGTTGAAGTACAGGCTCCACAACGATGACGACACGAGTCTCAACGCGCCGGGCGAAAAACGGAGCGCATTTGCGACGCCAACGCTGGAGAAGACTCAGGCGATCCTCATGTTGGCTGTGCATGAGTGGGGAATGTGTCGAGGGTCTGAGGCTTACGTGTGGCTCGGAATTGCCATTAGGATGGGAGGCGTCTTGGGACTTAGCTGGGATGACGTTCACGAAGATGAGCAGATGTGGGCGAACCCATTTATCACACTCTCATTGGCTGGGGGCAAGAACAGACGCGAAGCAAGCCCTTCCGCAAAGAGGAGAAAGTTGGACAACTATGCCAGGCCTTCTAGTGGTGGAAGCGGTACAGGAAGCATCAACAACAACAATCATGATAGTAAGGCTTCCGGCAAGGATTTTATCGAGAAGGAGGTGAGGAGACGGACGTTTTGGGCGCTTTTCATGCTTGATCGGTCTTTGAGCTCTGGTCGGTTCAGGCCGAGCGGAATCTCGCTCGCCGAAGCGTCGAGAGTGCAATTGCCCTGTGAGGAGAGAGGCTTTCTTTTTGGTGAGGGTGTGAGGACTGGGTTCTTGTCGGTTGACGGATATGACAAGACAGAGGAGAGGAATGGCGGGGACAGTAAGCGGTGGGAAGTGGGTGAAGATGAAGGTATTTTGGCTAGGGTTGTCAGGATCACTGAGATTTGGGGAAGGGTGCAGGATTGGGCCTGTGCTGGCGGAAGAAGGTATAGACCGATCCATCGATCCCCCCCACTCCTCTCTCAACAGCTGACATTTGATTAGACAAGAAAAATACCCTCCATGGTCGCCCCATTCTAAATTCTACCGGCTGTCACAGTTGCTTGATGGATTCCATTCGTCTCTTCCAAGGCATCTACACTTTTCCCCGCAAACACTTTCTGCGCACATGTCTTCGCGTACATCAAGTGCATATGCAGTTATGCACATTACTTACTTCCTCTGCCTCGTCATCATGCATCGGGAATATATCCCCTTCCTGCCGCTCCGTATCAATCGCCCACAGGGTCCTCTCGATCCACCAATATTCCTCGCGGATGACCCCGAGACCGACAGGGAAGGCCTTGAGCCCGGGACCACGGTCTCGGATTGGTGGGAGGAGTCCGCAAAGGAAATATTTAGATGTGCTCGCGGCATCATGCAGATTGTGAACGGTCTTGAAGAATGGAGCAGCTCCGTCGAGACTCCCGCCGTTGGATTTGCAGTCTATATGGTTGGTGTCTCGGGTGTCTATGCCTGGAGCTTCCCGTGGATGGACCAATCAGGATACATTACCGGCAGCATTCCGCATGAAGCCAGCGCCTCGGGCGACGACGAGGATGAAGATATGGAGGGAAGCCGTAGCAGCCGCAGTGCCGAAGGCACCGGTCTCGAGGCCCGGAAAGCCGTCGAACTGATCACAAAGATGAAGGGGATGTGGCGCATGGCTGAAGGCTGGTTCCTCACCTTGGGCCGCATGCGGAAGTACTTCCAAAATGTCCGCAGCGAGTATGTCCGCCTGCATGGTGACGGCGCCAACAGCGACGACGGTGCGCCGGAGAAGCCTGAAGCCGCGGTCGCCCGCAGACTCAAAGACGGTCTCGGTGGCGGCTACGAAGAGTATAAACGCTTCGAGCAGCTCTTCCATGACTTTACCGGTATATCCGACAGCGAGAACGCCACCGCCCGCGACTCATTCAACACACCACCCCCACATGCGCCTCAAAAGCGCTCCGCCCCTGAGACCGCCAACCACGACCCTGAAATCAAGCGCGAAGGCAGCACTGGTACCGTGACCAAACGCGAAGGTGACGTCGAAGCTCTCCTTCTCGCCGCCGAAGGTGCCAACAGCGCCCCAGGCGGCGATCGCTGGATGGCTGTCAACACGCCGCGCCAGCAGCAAGAGCAACAAGCCGCCGCTGCCGCAGCAGCAGCAGGGACAACAGCACCACGCCCCCAACAGCCAACATCATCACCTCACCGCCGACCAGAGCAGGGGCCAGCGCAGCCAGGTGCACAATCAGAAGGGTATCTGACAAGCCTAGCTAGCTATGCGGCAGACCAGCAGCCAATGCCGGCGCCAGCGCCAGCACCAGCACAGACCCCAAAGGAGGGAACTGAGCGCAAGCGGATGATGGAGCACGAGCAGCTACAGAGAGAGCTTGATAAAGGCGAACGATGTGGTGGCGGGGCCGAGGATCTGGCGGTTTTTGTGAATGGGAGAGGGATAGAGGATTGGGATGAGGGCAGCTGGATGGGGCGCATTTGGGAGAAATAGTCATTTTCTTCTAGGGTGAAGGGAATGTGCAGGAGGAGTATACGTGTATTATAGTATTGGTTTGGGATTGGGATAAGTTGTCATTCGATTGTTCTTGCCGTTGTTGTACGTATTACTTTCTATGGGGTTTTCTTCTTCTTTTTTCTCTTTCCTTTTTTGTTATTCTTAGTTCTAGTTTTATTCTATCCACTTCTTTTCTTTTCTTCTTCTTTCTTGGTTTCTTTTTGGGGCGATAGGGACTGGTCCTGGGGAGCGGGAGTGTTTGGGGAGAGTAGGATAAGATAAGAGGATACGATAAGACATGGAGATTCAAGCACAGAGTACAAGAGGAATGGCAAAGAATATTGTATTGGGCTATCATGCACACACGGGTATTTTTTTTTTACTTCCGTTTTTTTAAGAGTCAAAAATTTCTACTAACAAAAAAATTGTATTACTATCATTTTTACCCGTTTTATTTTTTTTCTTCTTTTTTCTTTACCGGTTGTGTGGTTTGGGGATCAGTGGATGGATGCCAGCGAGCGAGCGTGTCGGTTTCGGTCTTTTTTTTTTTTTTTTTTTTTTGTGGGTGATTCTGTTCAACGTAACTATTAGGGCCAAAGGGGCTGGGCTGGGTTTAAAAAAAATTATATATTTTACTCTATGATCATTGATTTATGAAGTTCGGCGCGTGAGGTTGAAAATGTGGTGGTTTTGATCATTGGCTCTTCGGTGTGTGTGTGGGGGGGGGGTCAATGATCGTTATTGCTGGGTATATGGGTTAGGTATGGAGCACTCACTGGTTGGGGATTGGGATTTTGGGATTTTGGGATTGTGGGATTTGGGATTTGAAGGATGAGGAGAAAGAGAGAGGGGGGGGAGGGGAGATGCTCAGTGATCCGGCCTCCCAACCATATTTCCCTTCTTTCTTTTTCTGTGTATACATGTATTTATATCCCCTCTCCTAGGCCTCTCTTCCTCCGCGTTCTTTCGGCCCGCCGGCGTATGTATGCAATACAACACAACACACACACCTAGAACACCGTACCGATACGCCCCTATCAAACCAACCAACCACCTCGCCATGATGACGATGCTTCTGTTGCTAATATTGGGGGATGTAGATACAGACGTGGTCCCCTTCGCGGATAGCTAGCCTAGTGTAGGTAGGTAGCTACGTACGTATAAGCGTGGCCACTCCATCGATCTATATCTATACCTATAGCGAGATCTATTTAAAGGGTCTTTACGGGCTCGAGCTATTTATATCCATGGCGACGTCCCTTATCCCCGTGGGGTGTGTGTGGGGGGGGGCGGCGGGGGGGGGGCGGGGGGCGGGGGCGAGGCGATTAATTACGGCCCGATCGATAGGATACACCTATAGCTAGGTGGGTGTAGGTGATGGCTGGCGCCGACGGGCCTAACCCTACACCGGCGCGGGGGGGGGGGGGCGAATCCCGGACCGGAGCTCCGAGCCGGTGATCACGGTGCCCGTTTATACTTAAGTAGCTCGCCGGCTTCGGTTGGGTTGGGTACGGTGTGGTGATGGAGACAGTGCGTCGGGTGGGCTCCAGTACCGGATCTGGCAGGATACCGCGGGGTTACGGTGGAGTGGTGGGATTCGGGTTTAGTTCGGGGGGTTCTTGCGCGGTTCCGTGCCCGTTTTTGGTACTCCTACGACTGCCACGCGAGTTCTGGATGGCAGAGGGTGTGGTGGGCTGGCCTGCCCGGTCAGAAGGTGTTCGGACAGGTCCAGCCCACTTGAATTTACCCCCGGACCGGGCCAGTCTAGTTAGTCCAGATAGCATTGGTCCGGACCACAATGGGCCTGGGCCCGCCGCCCGCCGCGGGGGGGGGGGGGGGGGGGTAGGGTTAAACAACCTTTTGTACGGGCCAAAAGAAACGCTAGGATCGGTCCAGACCATCTCGTCCGTGGCCTTGGTCCAGTGTATGGCGGATGAGGTGGTGCGCTTCGGGGTCCGGAGGCGAGAGGTTCTGGTAGTGGTGTGTGTATGTAATGGTTAGCACATATCGCCGTGGTGGGATTTGGGTATTCGCCACTCTGGGAAGGTGGTGTGGGTGGCAGGACGGGCTGGTCATGGGGTATCACTCGGTTTTTCATGGAGGCGGGGTGGGATTGGCCGATGGGCGGTGCTTGGTGGCCGGGGGGGGGGGGGCGGCGGCGGTAGTATACGCCTGGGGTTTGGTAATTTTGAGGCGGGATTGTGTTGAGGGTGCAGTGATTGGAGTGCTTAGGTCGCGGCTGGGTTACATGGAAGGAGTGGAGTGGAGTGTTGGGCAAATCGTAAAGGCATTTGTCTGGGCTAGTGTTTCCTAATCATACTACACTACGTATACTATATTAAGATCTCCAAACTTGTTCCAGAGATCCTCAATGGTGTACAACCCAATCAAAGTGGTAACAAACAATCCAACCTATTTGACACTGCACACACACCCAATCGACAATCCGGTAATCCCTACAAGTACTTCATTAAGCTTTGCTGTATTTGCTCTCACGGACACCGTCACCGTCTCAAAAGCGTTATCTACCACTACTACTATCAACCGATCTTCTGCTACCACATCTGTTGTCGGAACCGCATCTGGCTCTAAAGCTACGAGTACGAGCCTACCCGCTGCTATTCCAATACATGATGTATCGGTCGGGGCTTGAGAATATGTGGCCGGGGTGAGTGTTGCGGGAAAGACAGGGCCGGCTCGGGTCGGGCTGTTGCCTGGACGGGGGGACTCTCGGTATCTACGCCGGTTGGAGTAAGTTGGTGCGTAGATGACAACATGACTCCGCAGTGTCTTCTTACCCGCAGCTCCTCCCCACGTCTGCTTCACTTCAGGCCTTCAATGACGTCCATCCTTGTTGTCCCTTCCTATCCCGAGTATAACATGTCTCGACGTTCTCAGCAGACCAACAGCTTCTCCGCCTTCTGGTGGATCCCCCCCCCCCCCCCCCCCCCCCCCCCGGGGCCGTTGGTTAGCGGAGCCACATGATCTATCGCAGTACAGACAGCTCCTGGTGTACGTACTGGTGGTTTGTCGGCCCATCACATGCTCTTCAGTGTTTACAAGATGAAAATGTTTATGCTTCTCGGGGAGGCTCAAAGTCTATCTACGTCGGTATGTGGTTTTTTGGGGGGAGAGTGTTTCTCTGCTGCTGCTCAGTTGTAGTTTCCTCACGATAACTAAGAGCGCTGTTCTGGCTCTGTTGTAGCCCCGTGAGCATATACTTGGTTGTTATATGTTTCACTCTGTCGAGGAGCACAGGTACGTGTAACCCCTTGCATCGTCATCAGAGGTGCAACTCGCCAACACTCGCAGATATACAAACTATGTACGCACCAGCTGCGGCCGATCATCTACACCATGATTGGGAGGATCGACATTCCAAGATCTTGGGCCTGCATAGGGAGGCGGGGACATGTGTTGTGTGGAAGCATAGCCGCATTCGGCAGAACAATGCGTTAGAGAGAGAGCCGCTTCGGACCCACCCAGCTTCGGCATGATCAATACCCCGAGCTTGATTTGTCTTGAAGAAAGCGCAACATTTGCCCCGAGAAAAAAAAAAAAAAAAAACAGTGTTGGACGTACTGAAGCTACGGTGCCTTCGGAGCTCTGTGATCCGCGGTCGGTTGTCACGCAGCTCCGCCCACGGGTGCTCATCCGCGGAGCGGGGCGAATAACTCTGGATTGAGCGACTTACTTGGATATCGCAGCGCCTCTTTCGGGTTTCAGCACCCATCAAGGACCATGTGAGGGGCCTCCGAGGTATCTTATACTCGTATTTTCCTGACGTTTGTGGACGCGACTGATATTGCATGCCATACAAAAATACGCCAAGCTCATGATTTTGGGTGTATGCAATAATGACCCAGTTCAAAAACGTCAGAACGATACTAGTATATGTCGTACATGAACGGGTTAGACTCACCCGTCCGTTTTAACAGTTAGACCAGGGGTTCGCGGTGATGGGGCCTCTTATTGATCCGTGAACATCGAGCTGATCTCCCGCAATTAGAGAACATCATGCACAACGCGCGGAGGCCCGGCAGCGGTATCATATCATCTCATCTCACGTATGTTAATAGTGCATCCACGGTCGAGAAGCTTCGATAACCGAAACTAATCTATCAGCAGCAACTCGGACTGCATTGCGGTTGATCAATGTCGTCCTTGAGTCTAGGGCGCTAAATAAACTGCAACTAATATTCGTATCATGAATCATCACTCGATGCCAAGACACACTAGCGTCTGGCTTTATCGGATTTTTTTTTAATTGTATGTAGACCTTAGTTTATGATAATATCACACTGCCCCAGAACTTCCCAATCGCTTCCTCCGCCTCTCACAGCATAAACAAAAATAAAACAAAAACGGCTTTATCGGATCAGAGTTGTGGGGTAGGTGGTCACTGTCACATTTATCTTCAATTGGATCTGTAATCTCGGATCACTATTTGGAATCCCGATTGACTCTTCCCCACTCCACATGTCTTGGGGATTTACTTTTTTCTATAAGCCCCCCCTGGAAGTTGCACAGACGTGAATATGTCACACATGGACATAGGAATTAATAGTATCTATTTCCCCGTGGAGACTTGATGGCATGTATAGGTGGGCTTGGCGAAAGCTGGCCCTGGGAATCCCATTTTGGGACAACCCGATGAAGTGCTTGAGAAGAAGGAATAAACTGATAACTATTGCGAGTTGTCAAAAATAATGGGACGCAACAGGCTTCAACGTAACAATCTCCCAACCACGACCGACCGCAAAGAGACCACAAATAAGAGAAAAGATGATAAGAAATACTAGAGGCACAAAATATATTTTCATTCCGTGTTAGTTCGTTGGTGGTGGGGTTGGGTGGCCGTTGCGGTGTCCTGTTGCGTCCCATTATTTTTGACAACCCGCAATAGGTTCAGATGCTTCGTCGCGCCAGTACACGCGTCCGCACAGTGAGGATGTTCCCGATGAATTTCACATGGGCGAGTCGCTCTGGTTTATCATGGGGTAGTGCAAGGCGTATCAGCCTACAGATTGGAGAAGTCTCAAGGAAAGCAGAAAAAAAAAAACCTGGTTGAACTAGGTGTATTGGCTGAAATGGATACTATCAAATGGACACACACAAGAAAGCCACAAGGCGGGGTTCGGGCGACAAATGGTCATCCGAAAAGGCTATTTTACGTGTCGAGCTCTTATAAAAGCCCACGAATCTTCCATACAACCCTCTCAGCGGCCGCACTACTCATCAATTCACATTAAACAAGTATCATGATTAGACTCGCAGGAAACGCTCTCATCACTGGCGCGGGTACATCTTTTTTCACTGTCCTTTACCTTGGTTAGTCTTTTTATTAATCTGATATAGGACTGGGTATTGGTAGAGCTACAACTCTAGCATACGCCAAAGCCGGTGCCGCTGGAATCGCGATTGCAGATGTGAATATAGAAAGGCTCAAGGCTGTTGCAGCTGAGGCGAAGAAGATTGCCACGAACAAGAGCTTTGAGGTGGTTCCTGTGCACACAGACGTAACCAATGAGGAATCCGTTCGAAACATGGTTGAAACGACCGTCAAATCCCTGGGACGAATCGATTATGCATGTAACATTGCTGGAGTGCGTAAACCCCCTCCATATTATCTCATTATTAAGGAATAGCTTTCCCTCTAGGGCTTTACTCACACCCGCTTGTATGTATGTAGATGGCAGTCCAGAAGAACACCCTGGCCTGCAATGTAACAAAGGAAGAGTGGGACTTTACGAACAATGTAAACGTCAACGGAGTACTCTTCTGCCAGCGCGAAGAACTCAAAGCAATGATGAAGCAAGACCTAGAATCCTGGGAAGGCCGAGACGGGTTCCGGGGGTCGATCGTCAACATGTCCTCCGTGGCCGGGTTCTTTGCAGCCCACAGCGCAATCACTTACATAGCCGGCAAGCACGCCGTGATCGGGATGAGTAGAACCGCTGGTACGTACAACGCCCCCACCCCCCACCCCCCACCCCCCACAACTACCCACCCTTTATCTTTTGCTCATAGACACTCTGTATATAGCTCTCGATCATGCACCCGATGGCATCAGGGTCAACTCGGTCTGCCCGGGCCCCGTGGGAACGGAAATGCTCACCCGCATGAGCCCCACCGCGGACTTTCCGGGCTCGACAATGCAGAAGCGCATTGGCACGCCGGAGGAGATCGCGGATGTGGTGGTGTTTTTGGGCAGTCCGATGGCGAGCTATGTTACGGGTGCGTCGTGGATAGTGGATGGTGGGTATTGCGCGTTTTAAGGTTTGATGAGGCAGTTGGGGGGGGGGGGGAGTTCTGTGGTTCGGGAGGGCTTGGGTGCGTGGCTGGGTCGCGGGATATGTAGGCTTTGGTTTCTTCTCCGTCTCTGGGGGGTAGACAGAAATAAATGAAGGCTGCGTAAGGGAAAAGTGGTTGTGTGGTGTGTTGTAGCTGTAGTTGACTACTATTCATATAGTGTAGTGCATGGGTCTGCGGAACGCTATGTGTACGTTCCAGGCAAGTCTTGTTGGCCAAGCCAATGGTCCAATATAATACGACCCTGGCCCAGCTTACTCGAGGATTGGGCTCCCGTAACTACGTATATCCAAAGATCCCGATACCAGCCACAAGGTAGCATTATATGACGTGACCATACCTGCCATTATACGTTACATGTGGGATCGATACCCTCATCCTCACACTTATTTTGCTTTTAATCTACCTCGCCTTGTATTGAACGGTAGTTGTCCATGACGCTTAGTGCTAATGACAGTCCTGTAAAGCAAAGCCATTGTTAATTCGAGCTTTTAGACGTGTCAGGTATTATTAGGTATAAAAGAGGAACCATCGTTGCGTGTAGTGTAGGAGTACTAGCTGTGTAGAGGTTGGCCATGAGTGTTGTTTAAGTTGATGTTTAGATGAAACTGAGCTGCAGCTGACGAACACAGCAGGTAAGAAGATAGCAGTTAGGCAGACAGTGTTTAAACAATTAGTACATAGTTAACCGAGCAAAGTCCGTGTGTTGACCAATCGCTACCCACCACTAAGTAAAAAAATAAAGCAGTCTTCTACGCCCGCATATGAACGAAGCATGAAACTAACCACCAGGACATAAAACACCACGTCAAACCCGAGATTCGGAAACAAACCCATCCCACGTAGTGCGGTCCGCAGCTCAATCTGACTCGAGCTCTGGCTTGTTGAGGTCGGGAGAAGTCCTCATATCATCAATCTAGCCCAAGCCAGGCTTCGTAATGGGTCAGCCCTTTTTAGGTCAGCCCGGGTCGTATCCTGGGTAGCTGAGCCGGGTTCTCCATTTCCGAGAATAAGTTGGGCCACTAGGTAAATCGAGATATTCTACCAGGAAATCTCCAGTAAGTGCATAATTTCTATACCGGTCGTTTTTGCATAGGATTTTGTGTCGTGTGATATCTTGTTAATTCATTTATTATATGCGGTCCGAAGGCTATGAGAATGCCGCATTCTCTCGTGGAAATCGCTAATGCCTACAGGTTCTTTGACATCCGCGCCCTTTTGCGTCTTACCTGGGCTAAACGGAAGCCCGGGGAAAGGGTATTGAGTCGGTTGATTTGACGGGTCGGGCGGGCGGGTTTTTCGGATCCGGGTATACCCATTGAGTAGCCTGCTCCGAACGGCCATATGTATCCCATAATTTACCTCATCTTGTCCCTCAGCTCTCCCGGTGGTGTTCTGTGCAGTGCACTTAAGCTTGTTGGTAAGGATATCCCACATCCTCCGGCGCGAGCCGTTTTGTGAACCTTTGTTATAGCTCGAGCCGGCTTATCCTGGCGGAGCACGTTGAAATGTCCATGTCTGGCTGCCGGGAGTTGTCGGTGGTGGTTATGGTGATGCATAGCTAGTTGCCCTCCTGGGGAGATGAGGGTGGGGCTATATGTAGCATAGCATAGTGGCGGCCCCCCCCCGGGGGGGGGGGGGGGGTGGTGGTAGCGCGCGTCGTGGTCTTTTTATTTCTAAGCTGGCCCTGTATGGTTGCATGCGTTCATTTATGATGAGTAACCCTCAATAGTTTTGTTATTTATAGAAAGCACTACCTGGTGTCAGGGCATCTCGTTGAAGCCGATTCATTCCCCATCATCTGTGGTTAATTAAGGCTTCCACGCGCGCGCTGGCCCAATTGTGGTGGTGGTGGGTGTCACTATGCTGGCCCAAATCGGTGTGTGCGACGGTGGTGTGGGTGTCGAGTGCTTGTGCTTGGGGTACTCGGTGTTCGACGTTTGGTTTTGTGGCCGGAGTAGTATCTCTTGCTTGTCTGACATAGTCGCCACATGTGTTGGCCAGCGAGTCCTCAAACCCAAATATCCATCATGACCTCTGACTCAGTCAATGGGTCAATCACAAACTATCACTAACCACCCTATCCGTCACCACCCATGACTCGGTCTCCGATCCCCATCACCAGCGATGGCTCGGTTATGAAGTATTCGGATCACGAACCATCACCAACGCCTTCCCTCCTCATCACCACCTCTGACTCGGCCAGATCGGCAATCCAATCACGAACTATCACCCACCACCTTATCCACCCGTACCCCATCGCTGCAGATGACTCGTCCAGTCACCAACCCTCGCTTGGTACACTGGTCCACAAAATCATACAATCTCACTCAGCCGATGGTGCGTCATATGCCATCACCCGCACCCCAGTTTGTCAATCACTAAATATCACTCGTCATAAATTAGGATAGTGCCGAGTCGAGTGAGTTGTTGTGAGTCTGTCTGTTTGGGCTATGGGGTGCCACTCGGATGGCTTGTCAGCTCACGGTGTTGTTTGTGGCGGTTTATGGGTGTCTTTGCGGTAGTGCAGCGCTTCAGTAGCAGCAGATCCTAAGGCCTGCTCTGAGGGATGTGTCTCTGGAACGCGGGACTCCGAAAGATTCAGAGGTATTTTCGCCGTGCCGCTAGTTAGCGGGTAGGAGCGGATTTGATAGCTCTGGTGCTCGCAGTTAAGAACGAGTCTCGGTCGCTGCTCGTAATGGCCTGACTGTTCGTGGAGCACACAGGTTGTGTTCTGATACGCATGCTAACTAGCCATCTCTACGAGGTTGGGAAATACATTAGTAAATGTATCACTTTTTTGTATGGGGAAATGAATCAGTAAATGTGTAGGGAAAGGAATCTCCCTACACGTTTCCCACACCTTTCCTGGTTCATTTCCCGATACATTCCCCAAACTCGTAGGGTGTGCAATTGCCCGAACGCGGGAAGTCTTTCCCGCTCACTATGTTAGCTCTGGATAGCACGAAGAACACGTATATGGAACCTAATATACGCCTATCCAGCGGACCTCAAAGGAGTATAAACCCCCCCCCCCCCCCCCTTTTCTCGATTTGAGGAAAGTTCCCTTCTTCCCCGCTTCTTCACCGAGGTCCCGCTTATGTGTGTTTCAAACGGTGCATGTGGCTTCTGTTCATCTATGCGGGCAACATCTGATGATGTCTCGATGTACTCAGTAGCATATTGGGCTCTGATGTAGAATAGCACGAGGCGGCGGGTGTGCATAGGTCGAGAATGTGGGACATCTTATACGTTGGATGGAGACGTAACTTCTTGATGGGCAAAGAAATGCTGTGATGAGGGTGTGCGAGGTAGGAGGTAGGGAGGGTGTATTTTAAGGAGGGGTGATAAAACGTCGGTTAAGCATCAGTGTGGGAAAAATAAAGTTTACAGTGTTCCGGCTTGTGAAACAGTCTCTCCCGTCAGCTGGGTACATGTAACTACAATCATAGCGCCACCGGCTCGATCGAGCTTACCCACCCACCCTGTTCTTCGTCCTTACGTCTATAGGCTACATGCAGCCCGGTCACCTCTCAAATCGATGGATGCAGCAGTTAGGTTCCCGGAGTACTCTACACTCCGCTGCAGCTGGTGGATCATACCTCGTGTTCATCACCTGGAGACGAGGTTCTTCGGCGGTCGGATGGATGTAGCGACTACGCACCATGCATAGGGCCCTGGCCACGAATCAAAGAAGAATGACAGGCACCACGCACTCAGAAATACAGCGACTAACGTTATAACTCCAGCACCGACGCTGCTTCAACGCTTCACCCGCTCAGTCAAGGCTCCTGTTCCAGACCATAAAGCAGGAGGGACCTGTAAGGGGTTTGGGTGAGAGACCAGGATGCCGGAACTCAAACCGACAAAGCCACGAAGGGAGAGAAAGAGTTTTCGGCAGCTTTTACTTTAGACAGCTAATTGAAGTACGTGGGAATGGTAGAGCTGCTTCCGCATCGTTTACAACATGATCACACACACCTCCCACGCCAGCAGTAGAAGTGGGAGACATTGATACAAGTATCTACACTACTAACAACCCATCGCGTGTAAGATGCACAGATATCTCTACACCACGGCCTATCGATCTCTTCTGGTATCAAACTCTCATCCACCACGGAGCGCCAGCGCACCAGCATAACCAACGGCGGCTAATCCCCCGTCTATCACGAAAGAAGACCATCAGAAGAAAATCCAACAACATCCTCCCCATTCACCACCCAGCGCCAAGAAGGCCTCGCTAGTTCCGCCACCTATATCTTAGTTATCGGCCTAGCCAATCCGGAGGCAATGATCTATGCCGAAACAATGGTCATAGTGAATTCCTCGGAATGGTCATAATGGGATACTAGTTTTCATATCTTTTTAATTGATATTGGAGTGCGAGAAGACACGTCTCACACTATAATCCAAGAATTCAAGTTCAGAGGTCCGGAATCGTCAACAGCGGGTTGGTCGGAGGTACTATTCGAACCTCGGCATTGGGAAGTCAGATTTAAACATAGAATCCTCGGTATGCATCGCTGGCATTTCCGAACCTTAACTCTCAAAGCAGACTACTAGGCTACATGTATGCATCCATCTAGATCCAGGTTGAGGAGAAAAGAAAATGCAATGTTCCCGACAATCCCGAAGCGAACTGCCATTCACGATCCGGAGAGTACAAGAGGAAAAACAATGTTCAATGGAGACCACTGAACTTGGATATGGTTCCAGAGGGGGTCGAACCCTCGACCTTGGCGTTAACTCTCAACCCTGAGAGACGAACCCTGCAAGGAATGATATTAGCACCACGCGCTAACCAACTGAGCCATGGAACCGTGCTGCATTGCCACGCCTCACCCAAAATCACTCGGTTCTGGACCTGGAGCAAGAAGCGCCAATCTATCTCAGCGTTTGTGCCATTTTACGAAGGACGTCGCCCTTTATTGAATGGGGGTAGATGGATCGTTGTGTAAGTAATAACGTAGCCTCGCTGTCTACTATCAGTGTTTTCAAGTACCTGTTCGACTCAGCACTTAGCTCATTCAACTCGATGACCCTATTTAACTTGACGTTCCCGTTCAAGAGATTGGGTCCCGAAAACCGGAAGTCGCCGCTTAATGTTTAGGCCCTGTTCGGACGGGCGTGTTATTCAATACATCTGTGGTAAACTCGGTTGCATGGTAATAAAACCAAGTATTCGCCAAAGACGATGGAGTTGAGATATTGTTGGGTAGATCAGGCGTGAAGATACCTCCAGAGGCACCTGTTAAAACCATGGTATTTTGTGGCGTATTCATGGTATCAAAACCAATAATTTAGGCCATCCGAACAGAGCCTCAGTGACAATACTCAACCTGAGCTGGTCGATATTCATGATAGTTCTGTTGGCTTGGTGCCCCGCGCGACTTGGGAGTTTCCGCGATCAGCTTACTTAATTCCTCTAGTGGGAACGGATTTCCTCTAGCGGCCGTGTTACTGCGAGTATGTGAAGATTGAGTGCTGGGCTTGTTTGATTGTTGCTGTTGCATACATATGAGGCCGTCTACAACGTTGGGTGGCCGCATTGCAATCCTGACCCTTACCTTGACTGAGTCGGTCACAAATGGATCAGAGGTCTTACATGTACTTACTTTAACGCCGGAACCTGGTTTTTTATAAGACGAATTTTTCAAATTAAGCCTTGGACACGTCTTATGTCTGGGGAAAGGCCAAACTTGGCCATAAGCGTTAATTGGTTTAAAGCTTTATTTTGTGTAAGAGTTTCTCAAAAATGAGGAATATATAAGTCTTATTTTTTGTATATGCATTAAATCTAGGTAATTATTATCAAATAGCTTAAGCCTTTATAATAGATCTGTCTTATTTATGAATAAAGGCTTTTTGGAGAATAAGGCTTAAAAATTCGAATTTTACTAGCATTGTATCGGCTATCTAGTTTGTATATTACTTCCAGGACTGGAATTTCAGTTCTCCCATACCTCAGTGGGTAGCATGAAGTATACGCTACCTACAAGGCTGCAGATTCAACTTCTTATCTTTTACTTTTTCCCCTTTTTCGCTATCATGGATATAATTATTATTCCAGAGATAATCCTTTAATATCACATTATCGTTTCTGTGGCTAATAATTATCCAATCCAAGAGCTTATTAAGTGATTATACAGGAAATAATCGTTATTGATGAATAACGATTAAATAACGATTATTTGACCTCCTATATTGCGCGACTGTGTACAGTGCCCCAATACCACATTTCGCATTTTACTGGGATCGTGCGCAGTGGCAGCCTATGTATAAGCTGCAGCATTGTAACATCAACTTATACTTTACCGGTTTTGAGGGGTAAAAAATAAGTATTATCCGGATGAAAGGAACACCGAGAACCGCGTTCTACTTCCACATCGATATACTCCCCAGCGAGTCTCATCCCCACCATCTACGCATTCTAGAAATCCCATTCAGGGTACACTGGCAAAAGCCTCCAGCTATTTTCACAAGACGGCAGCATTCCTTCGGACCTATAGTTTCAGTTTGTATTTTCCTAGCGTTTCTTTTCTTTAGTATATATCTGGTTGAGAATTTCGTTTTGTGGCTTTTTCAGCACGTGAGCGGTATGTTAGCTATATTAGGGGAAGAGTCTTTTACACTATAGTTTCTACTGTATGTGATCATTTCTACTAAGAATTAAGTTGAAAATGATATATATATAAAAAGAAAAAACACCGAAAGCCACGTTTTTTGCATCACACCTTATACCGGATATATTGGAGGTAATGTTAATAGCTAATGGTTTTCAGATATGGTACTCAAAATAAGCTGTTCTCTGTTAACAATACATCTAGGTATGCCTGCCCTGATCTACAATGTTATTACGCCAGAAAGAATCTATTCTTTCTAATGGCCGTGGAATGACTGAGGTATTGTAATGAAGCCATTTCAACAATCTGTTATATGAGTACATCCAGGACCCAGTTACATGCTGAGAGTTATTGTTAGAAGCCAGTTGTACAATGATATGCAAGTACCGGCCGTGTGGTTAGCTATTAGCTATTAGAGTAACTACATTCTGGGCACTAGAAAGGGGATCTATTCATGGGAGCAATGATTGATAAGTATATGCCTCACCAGTGACTAGAAGGGTGCCCAGAGTGAAGCTCTGAATTCCCGGTTGTAACGGAGCTATTTCAACTATCAGGTGTATGAGCACACATATGGTTCAGTTACATTCTGAGAGTTATTGTTAGGAGCTAGTTGCACAGTGATATGCAAGTACTGCCAGTGTGGTTAGGTATCAGCTGTTAGAGTAACTAGATTCTGGGTGCTAGGAAGGGGATCTATTCATGGAAGCAATGGCTGATGAGTCTATGCCTCACCAGTGACTAGAAGGCTGGCCTGAGTGAAGCTCTGAATGCCCAGTGATCCTCTGTATTCTCTGAGCATGCAGTCCTGCCAGTAATGACAGGGACTATTCCTGAGAAGTCTACAATAAGTGGAAGGTCTACAGCAATGATTAAGCTTACATCTGAGCGGCAGCTCATTCATGCAGGCCCTGGTTGTGTGACAACCAAGGCTGCAGGTGTTACGAAAAGCTTTGACTAAGGGTGGTTGCCTTGGGTATCGGAAACACCTGCTGACGCTTAGAGAAAAGCGGGGTAGCGGTGGTATTGTTTCCGGCACCGAGGAAAGGCTTCACCGGAATTTAGTAAGGAGTTAGGAGCAGAGAATAGAGGCCTTTGGAGTATAAGTACTCAGGTTCATTCCCGCCCTTCAGTCCTGTTCTCTCCAGTCTTCATGAGAAAGAAAAACCAAGTTCTTATCGGTAGTAGAGTCCTTAAAGATTATTGAGTTCTAGCGATAGTATCTTTGAATAATCTGCAACCTGATTGTCTATCTTGCACGGCCGTCTCAATTCTACTTTATTCTATTTCTCTTAGAAGAGACCCCCGTTACACTGGCCTTCTAGTCACTGGCGAGGAATATACTCGTCAGTCATTGCTCCCATGAATAGATCCCCTTCCTAGTGCCCAGAATGTAGTTACTCTAACAGCTAGTAGCTAACCACACTGCCGGTACTTGCATATCACCGTGCAACTGGCTTCTAACAATAACTCTCAGCATGTAACTGGGCCCTGTGTGTACTCATACACCAGACAGTTGAAATGGCTCAGTTACAGAATGTTGCTGTTTTTCTTTGACTACAGTACTTCTAACTAGGCAGTATTATAGGACGGGATTCTAGGATAGGTACCGAGGCTTGGATCGACTCGGATACGTTCTTGGACTTGGACCGGAGACCGGGCTCAGTACTGATCGAAAATAGAATATATTGCTAACAAACAGAATGAATACGTTGCGTAAAGAAGGTAGAAAAAGAAGTATAGAGAGAGGAGATGAAGCCCTGAACATAAACTCCAAAGAGAAATGTGATGACTAACCCCAGCAACCAAACCTAAAGAAATATCAAGCGAACATAATGAAATCCTATAACCGATCCCGATCCTTCTTCCCGCAATCCTAACCCGAATCACCTAGCGCTTACTGTATCTTCCGAACACCTTCTTATCTCATTCAATATAACCGATGCCATCCCGGTTCTTCACCCAATGATACAATTTCGCAGAGTTCTCGATTGCAAGGCGGGTAGGGGCAGTCAGGCTGTGATGGTATTGTACATGGAACCAACTTGCGAGAGTTATTACTCTGCCTAGATATGAATATATTTCTTATGCGAATAGAATGCTGACCTTTCAAGTAGTGAGTTAATGGGAGACTTATAGCCTCCTTCCCCCCTCTTTCCTTCTTACCCCATGTTCGTCGTTTAGTTGGATACAGTTCTATAGAGAACTCTTATATAAGAAATATGTTAAGGAGTGACATAATAGTATAACAGAGACTATGACATACCTGATGAAGCCTCCAGACTCCCATAAATGAATCTGGCTCATTGAATAATAATCATTCATAGTGAACTAAATTTAGATAGGCAACTTTGTACAATTTCAGAGGCGACACCTCTGTCTCCGACATTCGGTGCATTAATATGCGACATTGGGTTAGCATCTCACCAAAAACCCAATTTTCAGAAATTCAATCATTCAACAACCACAATAGATAACATTAATTAGGCTATGTTACAGTGTTACTTACCTCTTCCTCTATCATCCTACATATCTATTTTGGTTTTAATATGTTGCGGTGGTTGGCCATTAAGTTTCAAACTTCGGTAACTTTGACACTCCGACTCAAGGTGTCCCAACTATGGGTCCAAAAATCTTGTTAGGTAATCTGCTGCACACTGCATAATTCAAACCCGGCGCTTGACTTGCCCTATGTAGAGTAATTATAATGATAGCATTGAGATTTCAAGAAATTCCCATAAACAGTATTTTTTTGCACTAAGTTGCCGAGGGACTCTAGAGCAAAAGATTCTAAGGAGATCTCGCACTCGGCCTACCTGGCGATATATAACAAGGTACAAGACCATGCAGCTGATCACTCCACTCGTCAAGCGATCATGCAAAATAATCTCTTCTTTCTTAGTCCCTGGTATCTGTGCCGTGCGTATTTAATATTATTATTACAGTCGTTCATGAATATTAGTTTGAGTAAAGAGGGAACAAGAGTTCTCAATATGGCAAGAAACAGCCAAGCTGCCAAAGCGATCTTTCCTATGGTTTCCTATTTGTCCAAAAGTCACTGTTCGTCTATATACAGTATTCGTACTCACTCCGTGAACGACTGTAATAATGCTCCGGGGAAAAGGTAAACTGTGACCAATAGATACGGTAGAGTATATACTTATATCCCGGTCTCATACAGGCGAAGCTATATCTAGACTGCCGACTGAGATATCTTCGACGCTATTTCTACGCTAACAAAAACCTAGCAAGTGATACGTGAACCCGAAATATCATGAGGATCTGAATAATTACAAGAAGTGCAGTAATATTACACTATTTAATCATGATGAAAATAGAATATACAGATTGGATCGTGAACTGAAAATACAAACAAATCATATAACACCTACAGAGTTAAGGTTCAATTGGTACTACCTACATGTAGGTAATCTACGTCTGTTCTAGTAAGTATATATGTACATACCTACTCTACTCTAGTATCACAGTACCAGACACTTTTTCCTTGAGCAGCTGGTCTTGCGGCCTGCCATATGTGTCGGAATTAAAAACTGTGTGTAGTGATCGAGATTCTAGGGTTTCAACTATGCTGGTTATCAGTGCACCTCTGAAATGAAGATGAGAAGTGTATAAGACATTAATAAACAGGTGAAGTCAATGGGCAGATGCATGTGTTTGGCTCTATTCGAAATATTCCACAGAGACCAGTTCCCCCACTCTACGGATATCAACGCATATGCGCATCAGAATCCAAAAGATTCAGAAGGCTGAAAGAAACCATACAAGAAGACACGGTATCATTCAACACTACATGTAAGTAGGTAGGTACTCAAGAGTCCGTATAATTTTTTTTTGTTTCATAGTTTCTATTGTTTCTGGGTATATGAATATCACATGAAGCCTAAGCTATGGCATGAACAAACCCCTTCTATTCCCCGCCTGGTCCCTTGTTATAGTAACTATGGTCTGATACCAACCGCAAATCTTCTTACAAAGCATACGACAAGAAACTTCCCCTGACTTCCACAAAACGAAAAATACAAAAAAGGAGAGGCAAAAGAGTAACCAAATAGCTAATATAGTCATACCGCCCGATGGGTCCGCGATCGAATGCACTGTAATATCGAAAGGGAACTCCTCCCCACGGAGCTGAGCCTGTGTCAAGAATTTAGCCGCTACCCAGCCGGTAGAAAGAGATTAACCGAACTTAGTCAAGGCTTGGTCCAGTTGTTGAGAGAGAGGAACTGCCATGTTTACTGTTTTCCACGGTCTCGTAGGCTGCACTATCTTCGCATTTCTGGTGAGGATGCGTTACCCGGGGAGAGAAAAGAGTTGGAGTTCTTCGGTGAGAAGGAGACTTTGGAGAGAGGAGAAGGGTTCAACCCGAGGAGGAGACGGCCAAGAGTATACATTGTACCTGAGAAGGAGGCTATCCCCAGAGGGAAGAAGGAGTGAGAGGAAGGACTGGCGTTGGCAATGAAGCCTAAGCAAAGTCTTTAGAGGAGGTGTGACCCCGCTCTTCATCAAATCTTGGCGGAGTTGAGGAAGAGTGTTGAAGGAACAAGAAGGGATGCTAGAGTTCATACCCTACTCTATCTACATGTATGTAAAGTAAGCACTTGCTGTCTCATGCGGGTTGAAATGAATTGGTGGCGCAGGGTTGCAACCACCGCCACACAGCCCCTGGCCTGTTTCTTAGCATTCATGTCAACCGATGAGTGGTTTTTATTATTTACGTCATCCGGCCCTTGAACCAACGAACCCCACAACCCACAACCGGAACTCACAGAACACCGTCAACACCACCAGACCGCCCAACCTCCAACACCAACACCACTAGACACCCCAACCATCTAGCTGCACACAGTAGTCTAGCCATGAACCTGATATACGCCGCGGTCGCAACGACGCTCCTGGTCATCCGTGCCATCTCCAGGAAATCCCTAACGACAAGCGGAATCATCGCTGCAATCTTCACAGCAGCCGTCCACGCGCTGCACCCATGGAACCTCCCCTTCACGCTCCTCCTCGTCTTCTACGGCCTCGGCACAGCAGCGACAAAGGTGAAGCACGACATCAAAGCCAAGCTTACTCTCTCCAGCTCGGGCACCCCCGGCGGTGAAGGCGCCCGAAACCACGTCCAGGTACCCTCCTCCCCCATGCCTGATCCTAACGTATAGCCTATACTTACCTACATGTACCTACCTACCTAGGTGTTCGCCAACAGCATCATCGCCTCCATCCTCATCCTCCTGCACACCGCCCAACTCTACGACCTCAACCTCAACACAATCACCACGCGCACCACCCCCTCCTCCCCCCTCTTCTCCCCCGCCCACGGCGCCTGCTTCGACAACACCCCCGACAACCTCCTCGTCATCGGCATCATCGCCAACTACGCCTCAACCCTCTCCGACACGCTCTCCTCCGAGCTCGGCATCCTCTCCTCCTCCCCCCCGCGCCTCATCACAACCTGGAACGTCACGCCAAAGGGCACCAACGGCGGCATCACCCTCGCCGGCATCACCGCCGGCGCCGCAGGTGCATTCATCATCGGCCTCATCGCGGCAATCATGCTGCCCGCCTGCGAGGGCGCCGAGGCGGCGTGGGGACCCTGGGAGAAGATCTGGCTAGTAGCGTTCGTGACGGTGATTGGCACTGCGGGCTCGCTGCTGGACTCGCTGCTCGGCGCGCTGTTCCAGCAGTCCGTGATCGACGTGAGGAGCAAGAAGATTGTGGAGGCGCCGAATGGCGCGAAGGTGCTTGTGGAGCCGGCGACGCATATCACGGCACAGGGGAAGCTGCATTCGGCGGTTGGGAACGCGCCGCAGTCGGCGGCGGGAGCGGTGCCGGAGCATGGTGGTGATGGGATGAGGAAGCGTGGGGGCGCGGATGAGGCGACGGTGGAGGTGACGGACAGGCCGAATAGTCGCCGGGTTATCACGGCGCAGAGGTGGGGCGTGCTGAGTAATAACCAGGTTAATTTGTTGATGGCCGCGGTTATGAGTATGGTGGCTATGGTTCTCTGGGGCGGGCTGGGGCGGGTTGGCGTTGTTCTGGCGGAGCAGGCGAAGACTGTCGTTAGGGCTGTTGTGAAGCAGGAGATTATCGGTGCGGTTGTGGGCGCTTTGTTGGCGCCGATCTTGGGGTAGGGGTTGGTGGTAGAGGGCTTTATAATACCGTATTGTGTCGTGCTCTGTTATGATGGGAGGTGTAGAGTTTGATTTACCTAACCTTTGGCTTTTTTTTCTTCCCATCGACCGCCTCCCCACCTCTCGCCTTTCCTTTATTTTCCTATGTTAGCACATATATATGATGAATAACGATGTTACTTTGGCGTATATATCCAATCCCGGCGCCAGCAGAAAACGCAACAAACTCACCGAGAACTGCTAATAAATGTTTCAAAACCAAGTGAAGTCAAATCTTGCAAAATTTAAATGCCATCATGATATATCACTCACCGCCGAGTAAATGAATTACCAAGCCAGAATGCTAGGCCCAATAATAATAATCATGATAAGACCTCTGCCAAGCCCCGCTAACTACCGATTCGGTCAAGGTAAGGGTCAGGGTTGCAATGCAGGCACGACACACCCACGCTTGGATTCTACTCTGAAGGGCAGATATCAAGTTTAGTCTTCAAACTGGAACATATTTGTATCAGCACTGGCGTTAGGAAACCCGGTTTCAGTAACTAGTGGAAGTAGATAAGCCGATCGTGATATGGCTTCAAGTCAATTGTCCACCGCCTGATACTCACGCGCGCGTTAATTGGAAGATAATCAGAATTCTGTGTACGTGTATGTGTGCCGGGGGTTTGGTTGTGGCGAATTCTGACCCTTTGATTAAGAGGCAGTTAATTGATCTTAGTCTGCAAGAAGGCGCTTAAATACAAGGGCTTAGTTGTTACTTTCTAGATAGATCACTCGCCGCAGTACTGTCTTGAGAGGTTTGGGAACAATGCGAGTAAGTACATATAGACTATTACAGTTAACAGTAGCGTAATCATGTCCCAAGTATTTGATGTTCTATCAACATGCGCCGTATGGATATGCGCTTGTCAGTCAGTAAAGCGGATACGATATGTCTCATGCTCAGGATGAGAATCTTTTGTAATTTGGAGTGGGTTATGTCGAGATCCCTACGAGTCCAAAGCCTTGACGAGATTTCTAATTAAAATTGCCATAGCTCGTGTAGAAATCGGTATTTTTGCGATGATAATAATGGCGTACTAGATGAGTTAACGATAGATCGGGGAGGTTCGTAAATGGTACTTTTCTCGCGTGTGTGCGGCTTCCCACAATACACGAGGCGTGATATTAAACCGGGGGTGTAGAATGTAGTCTTCATACTGTGATTCATTATGCTGAGCCTGCGAGGAGATCACTCTTTTTTCTTCTTTCGAGCGTCTTGGACGAGTGATACCTCATGATTGATGATATTGTACGCAAAATCACACGAGCATTGGGTATTATCCAGCACTGACAGGACAGGCTAGTATCTGGTCCGTTTCAGATCTCGAGTGCTATCGAATGATTAAGCTAATGTTTGATAAGACGAAGATTTCTTAGTTTCGTAAAGAGTCTGGGCAGCTTGGGGTTCAGTGTGTGGAACCACTGAAAGGAATCCACGGCTTTGGTTATCTACGAATAAAATTGCATTCCTTGTAGCTGGCAAACTTAATCAAAATTCATTCGATCCAGTTAAACTCTGTGGGAAGCTAACTGATGGTTGTATGTTCTGAAGACGAAAGAAGGCTCTTGTACGAGTGTAAATGCATCAGTTAGCGGCAGCATTTTGGAAAAAGACAGAAGTAAATGTACTTACTGAGGTATGTCTGTTGAGAAGACATCAATCTGTCTTTTTACTTGCTTTTTAATGTGCTTTTCCCCATATCAATCCCTTGAGCCCCATTGGCGTCGCCTTTACATGCATTCTGCTGGTCTTTTCAACTCTAGTAGCCGCGTAAATGCATCAAATGATATTTCTCCATACAAATAACGGAAAGCCGTTAAATTTAACACATTTATACCCGATGTTGTTAGTAAATGAATCTAAAGATGCACTTATATATTAGATTGTCTATGAAATATTTGTGGACAACTTGTGGACGACTTATGGACAACTTATAAACAACTTATAGATAATTTTTATATAACTTTCAGACGATTTTAATTACAATATTCTAGTCATAGCGGCGATAACAGATAAGATGATATTTCAATTCACAGCATAGAAAGTATGGTAGTAGATAGACATGGTAGTGGTTCTAGGTTCGAACCTTTCAGAGTTCTTTGCTTTTATCTTTTTTGAACCTGGAGATAATGCATCAAAATTCGTAATTTGATGCATTAAAAGATGATTAGAAGATGCATTAATTGATGCACTAATTGATGCATTTCCGAAATATACAGGTTGTTGGATAACTTTTATATGACCTTTTATAGGAATTTCTAACGAACTCGCACCATAGTAAAATTTAACACATTATTTGATGCATTTCAAAATCTATTGGAGCAACCTGAAATTGTAATTTTGATCAATCATGTTTTTCTGGCAGACAAACAGATTTGATGAAAAAATACGCTTAGAAATGTGAAAATATCTAAACGGAGTAGCCATGCGGCGTAGATCCTGTTGATTTTATCATTTCTATCATTTCTATGTTGTAGGTCGTAGTTTCCGGTAGCATGTCCCCAAGGGTTGTCAACCTCCAGGCACATTTTTTTTTATTCTGGCCTATCAAACTACAAGAAAAGAGCCTTGAACTGTGTCGTACTGTGGCATGCTGTGGCTTCCGTTTGGAAAAGATGGTGTGCAGAGGGTTGACAGCTGTAGGGATCCTTGAAACCTCTCAGGCCTTCTGCGAACGCATCTAGTGGTCACGGCGATTGGCTATCCTCGCGTAGCATGGAAGCACTTTCACAGTAATAGCACCGATGTTTGCTCGATGGCCAAGCAAATCCACCTCCCCTAAATCTATGAAAGTTATCTCGATAATAGGCTACATGGGGATAGAATCCTAGAGTCTAACGTTCACATTTCAAAATGGTTTTTGCAGATCTGATCATGATGGTGGTGGATGATCATGCCTACATGTACATGTAGGTGTTCGGGATTTAGAGCTTTTTAGTCTGCTCCCTGTATCACGCATGTCTGTCACACAGGTGTGCCATCCCCACCGTCCCCGCCACCCTTGCGGCCTCCTGCGGCCTCCTGCCGCCTTCTCAATGATATATATCCTCTATTCAGAGATAAGGGTCGAGTTACCCCATATTTGTGGCTACCTTATAGGGTTTCAGAGGATACCACAGCACCAAAAAGATATCCCAGTATCTTTGATAACTTACCATTTCCACATTGTACCGTAGGGTCTCTCTTCTTTATCTGGTGCTCTAAACCCTTGGCAACTTTGGCTCTCAAGCACTCGTATCCATTTTATAATCGGAAAAGGCGATGAGGGACACAGGTGTTCAATCGGAATATTGGCGAACTTTCAGGATTAGATACTTCGTTGTTAGAATAAGAATCTAGCAATGAAATGATATGTGTCGGGTTTCTTTTAGGGGTAGTTCGATTTGTGTTTGTTGAGTTGGAAGTTGGATCCGAACTTGTAGCTGAACGCCACAGCATGGACAGGCCTTTGTTGTGAGAGTTTTATGTTCGATACCGGGTTCTTCGGGGCAAAAATGTGGAGTTGTCATTTTGATTATTTATTTTCTTTGCTGGTGGATGAACGTTTAATATCGGGGAGATGTTTTGCTAGATATTTGTTTGCGGGAAACCTTTTTTCTGTTGTTGCCAAGAGCAGCTACACAAAATACTAATCACATACATCCAACTACACTAGTTATAGACCTTTTGGTTGAGTATCCCGCTTTTTGCACTTAGTGTATTTATGCTTAGGCTTCCGTAAGGGGTCCTAACAATGTATCTTGGGGTACTGTCGTTCACGGTGTATTGGCGGATACTCATGGGTGATGGTGGACAGGGCAAAAAAGAGACAGCCAAACCAACTTTTACCTGCAATTCGCCAATACCCAGTATCCGCCAATACCCCGTGAACGACAGTACTCGCCTCGAGTCAGAACGATTGTGATGGGACCGGGTCTTCAACCGGTCATAATGCAGGTCATATCTCTAGTACAACAAAATCCACTCTTTTAGCTCTGACTTTCGCAATAATTCTTCCGGAAACTATAGAAAGAATAAATGACTAGGTTATTTCATGCTAGTCATTTAGTAGTAAGTGGCTAGGTCCTTTTTCTAAACGACCATGGCTAAACATTGTGGGCTGAAGGTGCTGGCCTAGATGTCGGTTTGGGTATTCCATACCTGAGGCTAACGCCTCGATAAGGTGAAACCCTGCACTGGTTGCTTAGAGAGAATGGTGCGCCGCCATAGACTACGGTCTGCATGCAGATATGAGTTAAACTAAAAAAAAAAAATAAAAAAAAAAACATTGTGGGCTGTTTTTTGTATTAGCAAGAGCCTAGAATCTACGAATGGAAACAACCAAATTAATCAAATGTAACGATGAACCGAACAGACGATGATAGTATTATAGGAGAGGTGACATTACGTGTCTATGCTCGCCTATAGGGTTGAGATCTGAAGAGTAGGGGTGTATAGATTTAAGGGAAATCCCTCTCTCCTGGAGCCATCTCTTAAGTGGTAAATGTGTCTTTGCATTATCAATAATCAGATAGACCTCCTCTCCTCCATTCTCTCATTTAATCCCATCCCAAATATCTAGAAAATATGCCTCCATGACAGTGATGAGACTTCTAGAAGTAACCCCTACCCCACGAGATTTTGGATCAGGATACACATGTAAGAACAACCCATATTTCTGCTCCATAAAATAGCCAGTCATCATCTGACTTACTTTGCGCTCACTCATCCTTGCTAGAGGTTTTATATTATCCTTCAACCACTTCTCTCGAGGGTATCGGAAAATCTATTTTCATTGTTTCCCCCCCCCCCTCTCTACCGTTACCTCATCTCCCCAAATACACCTATTCTTCCAAATTGATTTGGTCCAATTTCTGTGCTCCAATGCCCAATCTAGTCTCAGACTGGCAACTTCATCGTCTAAGTAAATTCCCTCTTTTTTCTGCCACTTTTCAGGTTGGTTTCAAGTAGGCGATATCGCACAATTGTGATCGAAATGCTTGACGCGATCGCATCGTTTATGTCTTCGTGAGTTTATTCACGGTTACTGAGTGCTGAGTCCAAAATTTGAGCATCTTGTTTTGATGAGGTCTTTCTAGGAGCTCCCTGCCTAGGTAAGTTCTTTCCATCCTTTCTCCCAGAATGCGCATTGTGGTTTGCGGCTACAGTGGACAGTGGGATAGACAGATTGTGAGAAATCTCTTTTAAGGGTGCATCTTGAGTTCGCATATCCTTAATTTGACCTCTCTGATAGGATTTGGGATGGGCTGTTGGTATAGAATTATGTCTAGAACTTTTTCTTAACTTCACTCTTTAGCTACGTTGGGCTGGTATCGTAAATGTGCTTTTCATTGAAGAGTTCGTTGGGGCAGCGCGTTGCGATGTCAGTGTACGCTTACTTGTGGAAACCCGCAATACAATGGCTATGACTAAGGGTGATTGCCTTGAGTATCGGAAACACCTGCTATCACTTGAAGAAAAGTGGGGTAGCAGTTGTATTATTTCTCTGACCGATGAAAGTCATCACTGAAACTTAGTAAGGAGTTTGGAGCAGAAAATAGAAGTCTTCGAAGTATAAGTACTCATGCTTATTCCCAACCTACAGTCCTGTTTTCTCCAGTCTTCATCAAAAACCAAGTTTTTATCGGTAGCAGAGCCCTTAAAGATTATTGCCAGTGAGTTCTAGCAATAGTATCTTTGAATAATCTGCAACCCGATTGTCTATTTTGCATAGCCCTGACAATTGTATCTCTCTTAGAAGAAAACACCCATTACAATATTCTGAAGGGGGTGAGTAGCGAGTATTCCGCAGGGTACGAAGAGTGTAATAGGGGGCGGTATGGGAACTCTCAATAGGGGTACTACGGGACTCTAGCGTTGGCAAGGTTCGACGGGACACGGAGAAGTGAGGCGGTGGTCTTCTCAAAGAAAGAAGAGGACGACAATATTGTATAGCAATAAACAGCGTAGATACAGAAGACGTTGCGTAAAGAAAGAAGAGGAAGAAAAAGAACGAAAAGTACAAACAACCCCCCTTAATATACTCAAGGAAATCCCAGCGATGACAAATCCAACATGACTCATACATTAACAATCAACAGAACCCGATAGAACCCAATAGAACCTTTCTGACTAATCCAACTCTTCGTAACCCCGTACCTCCACTAGTCGATCCATGAAAAATATTTAGGAGTGCTTTTTGCGGGAGACAATTCTTGATCTGTACAATTGTATTTATTGTTTCTGCGTATAGATTACGTGGAAGATCGTGGTTGAGCAAGGCGGATCGTTTGATTGTTGCTATTGTTTTGTTAAATCATTCTGCTGTTCCGTTTGACTCATGATAGTGGGGTACAGTGAAAGCATGATTTAAATCTTTGGAGGCAAAGAACTGTTGGAGGTCATTGGAGATGTATTCGTCATTATTGTCGCTTCAAAACCATTTAACCGTTTTGTCCAATTGGTTTTCCATGTATGCGATGTACCGTTGTGTGGCAGCTGCTGCATCTGATTTCTTTTTAAGGTAATAGAGGTGATCATATCTGGAGTAATCGTCGATGAAAGTAATATAATAACTAAAACCGCTAAGAGAAGGATTGGAAAGGATGCTACTCAAATATGAGTGTATTAGTTCTAGTGGTTGTTTGGATCATGGTTTGGTAAAAGGAGGAAGGTAAGATTTGGTGGGTTTGGCGAGTTCACATGTATTGAATGTTTCTATATGATCTGAGATGGGGAGAAGCTTTGGATCAGTGACCAGGGTGTGTAACTGTGACAGCGAGGAAGTGGGGAGATGTTTGAGCCGTTGGTGCCAATCATAGAAGATGGTTGTTATGGAAAGGTGTGCGCAAGGTCCCTTGATTTCAAGGATGTAGAGACCAGTACTGTTTGCATTAGCGACCCCAATAATATAATTGCTGTTTGGTTTATAAATGGTAAAGCCGTTTTCAGTCCCTATTGTTGTGAATCTCTTGTTCGCAATGTATGATCATCAAATTAAGTTAGTGTTGCCGAGTTCTGGGATCTGGAATACATTCTGCAGACTGATAAGGCTATGTGATTTGTTGACGGTAACATTTCCAATTCTGGTTATCTGTAGTTTGCGCCCGCCGCCAACAGTGACTGTTCCACTGTGAGATGGGGGTTGGTAACCTGAGTTCCGGTCATGTGGTTAGTTGCACCAGGGTCAAAGATTCATGCTTTGTTGTCAGATTTGGAAGTTCTAGCGATAAATTTGTTGTAGTCTTCCATTATTATGTCCGAGGTATATGAGAAAGTGTTAAAATAGAAGAAAACCGGCATAGTAAATACATCAGCTTCTTCAAGTGCGGAGAGGCTAGAGAGATCATGAAATCAAGAGAGGTCTAATTTTTATAAAATGTATTACCGGATTTGATGTTAAGCTTGCTAAATGTAGCTGACTTCTCTTTGTTTCTGGAAGCTTTGAGTTTCAGGCAGTATTTATGCGTATGGCCTTTTGCGTATTCTCCATTCTTGGTGCACCAGGTACATGTAAGATCTCATTTAACCTCCTTATTCTGGCATTGTTTTCCAGCTTTATCGTTGCTGCTTCCATATCCTAGGTTTCGTCACCTGATGTTGTAAGCTTCTCCAGTTTGTTGTCCATCGTTGTTGCACTGTGAGTCTAGATCGAAGAGCTTTTCATAGTATACGTTATCGAAAGTGACATTGGGCTTGATTTGCAGGTTGTCTATAACAAATTTGAGGGATTGTTGCCGAAGTGAGAGGAGTAGGAAGGATGCTTTCCCTTCTCAAATAGATGCGAGTTGGTGGAGGTGGTAACTGATTGGGTCTTTGGTTTTGTCCGTAGAGTTACCACTTCTAGTGAGAAGGGATGACTAAAGAGTATTGAACTGGGTTAGATGTTCCTTGATGCTTTTGTCAGGTGTATACCGTAGGGTGACAATGTTGGCAAGAAGTGATTGGAGGGAAGATACAATTTTTCGATCAAATCTGTTTTTGAGTTAAGTCCAGAGGTGATGAGCAGTATCGGCTAGAGTGAGCTTGAGAATAAATTCAAATTCGATGTTGAATTGAAGGAAGATGACCGTGAGGTTGTCTTTATTGTCCAATTCACTGATTTCTTCGGTATTGTCTGTTGTTTTTTCTTTATCCTCTTCTGCTGATACTGCTGCTACACCTTCGACTGGTTGTTCTGCAGGTGGTCCCGCTGTAACCGTAGTTATAGTTGTGGTGAACACAGGATGCTTACTCGTACCATTGACAAGATTCCACAAATCGTGAACTTTTAACGTTCGACAAGTGAGGTCCCTCCAAACAGTGTAATGGCCTTGATTAGACAGTTTGCATGGTAAAGCGGGAATTTTTGTGCTGTTGTTCGAAATGTTTGAAGTGAAATTATAGAGTATACTTGATAGTAAAAATGGTTTGGAGTGTATAAGCATGAGTGGTCTCCAGGCTCATAACCTAGAGAAAATATATGTAGAGAAGTGTAGTAATTGAGCGTGTTGTCTTTTTAACTAAGGGGAAATCGCCCCGCATTTATAATTAAAGAATGGTAGTACAAAGATTTATAAATATATAAGCAATAAGCTGACTAATAAGAAATAAATAAGGAACCAATCAGAACCCGTAACTCGTAATGACAAATAAAATCACCTGATACTATGAATATGTACCAAGCATATTATTTCAAGAGTATTCTCGCTCGTGTGTATTGGTATATGGTTTCGCCCACAGTGGACATCATGGTTTGTCTGATATAGGCATGCCCTACATTATGATTTTCAAACTTGCGTTTGGTTCTATTTACAATTAATATATACCTACAGGAGCTCAATTCTTTCAGGGATTCATAAGAAAGCAACTGTCCCTCTCAACTGGGACTTTCAATGTAAATTCTCCGAAGTCAATCTGCAAAATTTTCTTTTTATAATCTTATAGATCAAATGAGTTTAGAGTTTACCATCATGCAATCCAAATAGAGTGAGACCGCGAAGTCCCAAGGAAACCCAATGACAACGAGCGACTCAATCATTCTAATTGTCAGTTGTATCACAAGTTTAATCACAATTCTTACCCTCACTGTTCAGATAAGTCAATGCATTAGGAAGTGGAACAAGGTATATTTTAGAGTCTTGAAAATCTGTTGAAGAACTCTTCCCAAACACAAAGCTGAATCCAAAATTCCCCGACTTGAAACAATTTCTTGAATTCACAGAGCTTGATATCTGACGAAAATAGGAGCTCAATAATCTCAGAGAAGAAGAATTGAGAATCATTGCCTGTCCTAAATCTACTCTCCCAATATCTTCAGAGGCAGCTGTTCATATTCGTCCGACAACTACCACCCCCCACAACCTGCACGGAGCATCAAGAGCAACCTTCTACATTCACTCGAGATCTGATTCCCCCCACTCCTTCCACTCATTTCAATACTACTAGGGAGTCACAATGTAAGATGTCAACGTTCTGTTCGAGCCCGTCTTCTCACACTCATTACAGTGAGCTAACTTTACTGAACACTACATACAACCTCCGGACCTTTTATGAAGGTTGCGGTGGAAAGATATTCTTTATAATTATCCTAGAAAGATCTTAGTTTCTGCATTTGTATTATTAGTTTCTTTCAGTTATCAGAATCATTAAATTTCATTCTAGGGGGGAGCTTGGTGATCTATACATTAGCTAGTTACGAACTTACTTACAATCAACTGTAAAAGTCTCAATTTTTTTTCATGCCTTACCTAGCGTTGTTTATTTTTAAGAAATCCGCTTAATTTAGACGTTTTCGCTTGTGAAATGCCAAGACTATGCAAAATATTTTAAATTATTTTGACAACGTGCTAAATTGGAACTATTCTGGTTTAAAGTGATTTAATCTTTTCATAGACTGTTTACCTTTTAAATATGAAAGATTTGGCTTGAACTAACCTTCAGGGGCATGATATAGTTTTTGTAAGTTTTTGATTTTCTGAAAAAAAGTTGACGCAAGGCGAAAAAGGAAAATCAAGATTTTTGCAGTTGACTGTAACTTAGTCAGAATAACTGCAAATTTAATTATGAGCCCATAGTATATCGCCGGGAACCTTTTAGTGTAAAGATTCTAATTTGCAAAATTTGCCAGTTCAAATTACTGAGGTCTTCTAAAGTTCATTCCAATATCTCACCTGTAGGAAATTGATATAGACACCTTGAATGGGTATGCCGATGCTCGTGGGTATGGTGCAACAACTAAAAATGTTAAAAGTGAAGAAAGGATATGTGAAGAATATTATCAAATGAAGTATATAGATACGAATTTCTGTATAAGATAAAGATTTCTGTTGTCTTAATTTCACCCACTCCTTTCTACAATCAAGAAAAGCACCACATATACCATCCATATGCACCATATACCCGTCAAGGCATCCAGCTTGCAGCTTTATTTTCTTCTTCCATTTCAATAGGAAATCTGTATGGTCTTTGGCTAATTCCAGGATTCAGTTTGGTGATCTCGGTAAAACCATTTTGAGCGCGATATTAAAACCCCATATATAAGCTGTTGACGTTTACCTGTAAAAGGGTGCGTAGTTGTAAATCTCCATTTAATACTTGCTAGTCCTTTTTTTTTGTTTCCGACTTTCGGTTTAGTACTCTCGACAGGTACCTGAAGGCGATTATAAAAGGAGTTAGTTGACAAACCCAGGCACCTGAGCACAAGCTACGCCTACATACTCTACATAAGTTCAATTGATTAAGTATCGCGGACAGGTATTATATATATCCCTTCCGTCATTTTCATGGAACGACCGGAAAGGGTTGGTGCGAGTTGTCTAACTAAAGTGAGTAATGATGGTTCAGATAGATGGGGCAGATGTTGTCAAGGTAACCGTACTCATGGAACTTAGTGGTGGTATCAGCATTGATCTTTCGAAGGCTTCGCGCAATGAAGGTTGATAAACTTCAGATTAAGACACCAAGATGAACTGTGAGTTAAAAACTATCGTGTAAATATGTTTTTAGGTTAAAATTATGTGCAGATTCTAAATATTTAGTCCATTTTACACGAACTCAAGAACCTAAAAAGTTATAACCAAAAATGAGACCTGAATAGCTATATAATAGCGAGGAAGTACAGATTGATGGAGTTAAACATGATATAGAAGTAAAAAATGATCTTTGAAGACTGTTTCTAGGGTAAAAAAGTGTATAGAATCCGAATTTGGAGTTTATTCTAACCGTTCTCTTAAATCTAATGGGCGATTAACGGAAAAGAGAGGAATACTTTAGATATAACAAGAGCGATAATAACTTGAAATATCAGGTAATAGAGATATCATGGAATAGATAGAAACAGTGCTCTTTAAAAAAAGGAAAGTGACAATGGAAACATTCAAAACTGGTATGTGATTCCTTTTCTTTTGGTTGTCTTCAACCAAGACTTCTCGCAACCTGCTCTCTATCTCTTGATTTTGAAATCAAACGGCACAAAAAGTACAAGTGAGACTTAGGCTTTCTACCTTCTATTTGAGGTATACACGAGAGTGTATGACTGCTGAGCTCTAATCTGACAGGTGGTATAGTCGTATGTTTACCAACATAACCCCTAGAGCGACTCATGGAATTATTTCCAATGGGTGTAACTCCCGGGCAATGTCTACTCCTAGGCTGTGGATTTGCTTGATATGGAGCAACAGAGCACGCTCTATTCAAGTCTCTATATCCTGAATGAATGAGGTCCCACGCCAGCTGAATTCAGAAATCTCGTTGCTCAATAGGTGTAGTTTGTGTACGGTTGGCCAGTATCCAAAAGTTGATTATCGTTATATCCAATAACTAAAAGAACAATGCCATCCAATTTATTAGAACATGCAATTGGATAACATAATAGCAATGGAACTGATCTGCTAGGTCGACGTCATTTATCTTTAAGTTGTAATCTAGAGCAATACCAGGTATAGGCATGATTTCTTTTCCCCAGTTCACCCCATGCTGTTTCAACATTTTGGCGGTTATAATCAGTTATATGGGGTATATTTATGTCTTTCATCAGCAAAAAATGAAGTCTCGTCTTGTGACGCCTGGGCGCCCCAGACGCCCTAGACGCTCCAGACGACACAAAGCGATTTCTTACCTGCATACCGACACCTGGGTGCCCCGCGACGAGAGCCCTGCGTCTCTTGGGCAACCGGCGACGTCACGAAGGCTAAAGACGAAAACCTTCTCCCATCCCTCAAAGACGTCGTCACGACGTCTAAAGACGAGCTCGTCTTCTGGACATAGGAGGTAGCCCCTCTACCATTATGCTCGCATCTTGGTCTATGGAAGTCGTCCTACGCCCTCGTCACCTCGCCTTTAGTCTAATTACCTACGTCATATTGGCCGACTTATGTCCTCAACCTGCCTATCTCGACCACTACATATCGTCTTTCCGCTCGCACTCTCTGTCTCTTGACAGTTTATATCGTCCTTTTTCACTAATCTGCGCCTTCCGACAGCTATCCCGTCTTTTGGTTCACACTCTTCGTCCTTTCATTCGCACATCTCGTCTTACGGCAACTATATCTCGTCTTTTGGTCTAAACTCTTCGTCTTTCCGTCCCTTGATTCTAAGTTTGAATTTTCTTTAGGTGATACTGTCTATTGATTCATTGTCTTTTGACGCCCCTCGCTCTAGCTAGTTCGTCTATTTAGGTGAGAGCTATCTGACCCTTTGTACTTTGCTCCTGCGCGGTCTCCCTCTCCGTCTTCTGACCACTTCTCCCGAGCGCTCTTCTCCGCCCTGCGTCATACTGACATCTCTCTCTACGTCGTTTTCAATATTTACATTAATCCCGGTAATTGTTCCAATAGTCCCATCTATCTGGCTTTCTGCATCGACTACGTAGTCCCCGACTGGAGGTGGAGTGACATTGCCCTCCTCCCCGTCGTCATCGTCAAACGGCGGGTCGCCTGCCTCGTCGGACCCCATATCGTCGTCGTCAGTCTCCGTACTGAGCTTGGATCGGAGACCCTCCAAAAAGCTGCCTACTCCAGGGTCAATAATTGCCTCCCTGCTCTCCGTAGCGGTAATCCTGCAGCAGTTTGTCCTCTTAATCCGTTTCAATATCTCGTGTCGAATCCCCTTCAGTACTAGATTTGACGTCTCATCGTCGGGGAAGGACCTCTTCCATGTGCGCATGTGCCTCTCGAAAATTACTAGCACCACCGTCAATAATGATGCCCGTCGATAACCTGACCAGATGAAAGACGGGGTGCTCACCGCCGCAATAGTCCTTATTGAAGACACCATTCTTCCAGTTGCTGCCTCCAATTACGTGGACTCTCAGCGCATGGTAAAGTACAGTAGAAACCAGGCAGATAAAAGACGGGTTGAGACAACTCTCAAATTCCGGATGGTTGACGGCAATCCCACGATTGGTCTTATAGTAGGCGTAGACGATAAAACGCGGTATTTGAGGTGCGGCGAAATGCCATTGCGCGGGCTAAAGACGTTAGTACCAAATCTGTGCCCCTGGATGAACAGTGGATATACCTCGTAATGAGTGGGATCACAATTGAAACGGTCATCTGTCAGGAGGTAATCGACACGGGCTTTTGCTTGCTCGCCGGTCATGCCGGCTAGGCCGTAATATAACGCGATTACCGCCTTTGCCTTCTCCATCATGTGTGAACGAGTCCGTTGATGATAAAACCTCACCTGCCCGGACACGCCGGTCGACAACTCCGCTGGAAAGTCGGTTCCCGCCCTGGCAAAATCCCATGAATTTCTGACCATGGACGCCAATTCCAATACCGAGGGCATCGGGTTTTTGAATAGTGTCTCTTTGGTGAGATGCCACCCAGCTTTTTCGATTAGAGTCCTCAGCTCAATGTCGAATTGCCCTAAGCTACGATGTCGGAGAGCTCTGGTTTTGTTGGGATCGGTAGGGTCTACCGGCGCTAGTAGATTTTGTGACGACGACTCTCCAGAATACCCACCGCCGCTGCCACTAGCATAATCTGTACTCCTGACGACTTCGGAAGGGGCTCTTATCGACGCCGGTCTAGAAAGCTCAGAAAGTTGACGACGGGCTTCGGGGCGGGTCCCCCCCGACGATGTTCTAATAGACTCAGAATCTTGATGACCGGAGTGAGTATGTGTCTGACTAGTTAGGGCGTTTCGACGGGTAGGAGACCTATTACCACGCCCGGGGGAGGCATAAAAAGTGTCATGCGGCTGGTTCGCGTCAGATTCTCTATTTCGTGCGGCCGACGGTAACGTATCCCTCGACGAGGATTGCTGAAATTGAGACTCCTGGGGTGGTAGGCTTGTGAGTGGCGGGCTCGTAGGTTGTCGGGCATTGACTCTCCCGTCTTTTGTCAAATACATCTCGCCATGAAGCTGTAAATCAATCTGTGAAGCTCTTTCTGATGGGTCCCCATATTCGGAGACATCGTCTTCAGACTCCGTTTCTTGTCCTCGCGCCTGTGACGATCTCGTAGGCAATCGTCTGGCTGAGTCATGTGGAAAGGTGCTTGGAATCTCTTGTGAAGATCGTACATGTCTTTGGGTGGTCGGTCGTCTGTCCCTGCTAAACGACCTGGTGTTCCGACGGGAGGAAGTTTCTCTGTAGGTGTTTTGCGAGGGACGGGAGGAGTTAGACAAATGAAACTGACTCTCTCGCTGAGGCATTGTCAAGGATGTCTCTCGGTAGGATGGGCAGTGCAACGTACCAACTTTATAAGAGAGTTTTGGGAAGGGGGAGTGGGGAGATGACTCGGAGGGCAACTTCTGCCGTGATGTCATTGATCCGTACACGGACCAATAGCTAGAGGCAAACGACGCTAGGAGATATGTCCCGCGATTTGTTCCGAGCTCCTGGAATCCAAGGTTTAGCCTAAATATGTCCACCATAATACAGATTCACGCCGTTCCACTAAATCGTGTGCGGGTAGTCGAGGGCGGTCAAGTCAAAACCCTCTCAAGTCCGAGTCTGGCGTCCCCAGCAAGCTCGTCTTCTAGAAGCTCGTCTCCTGGAAGAGTGACTGGCAGGCAGCGGTCATTCCGATCGATAGTTTCATTCCCGCATCACTCTGTCCGGGCTCGACTGCTTAATGGCATGGGTATACAGCTTTTCGAACGGAGTCGTCCCATCCCCCCGACGCAATACCCTTGGTATTTCGTGATCCGTCGGTTTCAGTCGCGTGACTAACGCTGGCGTCCCAGCAAGCTCGCCTTCACGGAGGGTGGGCCATGGCAGGAGACGAAAAAGGCTTCGATCCCGCACCCTTCCTGTCCGGACTTTACTGCTTTTTGGCATGGGTATTATACAGCTAATCAAACGGTCCACGCGACTAGAGTCATATGGGCTAAACGAGCAACAAAGATTGTTTACTCGCCTTCTGGTCAGATTACTGAGGTCTGATTCGAAACGTACACCGACCGATAGATATAGGCCAACGACGCGAAGACAAACGACGGATATTCAGTCGCCATGCTAGTAGAAAACCTAAAATCCAAGGGTTAGCCTCAACTCCACCATAATACAGATTCACGCCGTTTCACTAAATCGTATTCGGGTAGTCGAGGGCGGTCAAGTCAAAACCCTCTCAAGTCCGAGTTGACGTCCCCAGCAAGCTCGCGTTCCCGGAGGGTGGGCCATGGCAGGAGACGAAAAAGGCTTCGATTCCGCACCCTTCCTGTCCGGGCTTTACTGCTATTTGTGTTCCGTCGATCCAGTCCGTTTACTAGAGTCGTCATAGGCCAAGCGAGCAACAGAGATTGTGTACTCGCCTTCAGATTGGATAGAGGAGAGGAGATGAGGTCGGACACGACTTGGATTGTCAGATGACTAAGCACTTGCTTGGCGTCGGCTACGTCTTTTTGCTCAACATACTCATCACTGTATTGTATTCGGTCGAGTGACGCTCCTAATAACAGTATACTACTAATGATCAGACGAATCTATAACGACCCCAACCAGCATCGAAAGACCTAACTCACCTCACATGCTGCGCCAAAAGACCCTAACAGATATCACTAACCCTAAACCAAAAGGACCCCCGTCAAATAACCCGAAAGAGATAAGACTAACCCCCAAAAGACCCAATAAAGATAAGACTAACCCCAAAAGACCCAAAATAGATAAGACTAACCCCCAAAAGACCCAATAAAGATAAGACTAACCCCAAAAGACCAAAATAGATAAGACTAATCCCAAAAGATGACCAGGACAACTGTCAAACCACCCAAAAAAGATAGACCAAACATATCGCAACAACCGCCAAAGAGGCTAAAAAATAACGCCATAAAAGATAGGCCGACAAAAAGACGAGAACCACAACCGTCAAAAGCTAAAGGTTGCGACTAGGGTCAGAAAACTCACGAGCAGGTGACTGGAGCGTGCAACCTACTATCAACCAGTGCTACTCGAAACGAAGTTTCTTTCGAGTCCCAGGACGAGAGATGGAAGTCCAGCCCTTCGCAGGGATGTCGGGGAGGTTGATGATAGTGGGGGGAGGGGAGATTTGGGGGTGGGGGGACTGGGGAAGACGGGGAATTGTTTGGAGCTTAGCCACTTCAATCGAACTGGTCGATGCATCGGTAAGGTAACCCACTTCCATATCGATTGACTCGTCCCCGCGCCCGCCGCGAGGAATACCCCCATCAGGGCCACCATCAACGTAACTACCTTCCCCGGCAGGCTCTTCGCCGGGCATCTCATCTTGCGTAGTTCTTTCAGACTCCAGAGCGCTGTCAGCTTGTGAACCAGTGGCCCGGCTTTCGTACTCTGGTATTAAGTCCCCTTGCTCTTCCTCCTGCTCACCCTCATAGGGCGGGCTCTCAGCCGGCTCATCGAACAGATGGTGTCTAACGTATTGACCGCATTAGCCGCATTAGGAGAAACTATACTACTGGTACGGAATTTAGTCCAACTTACGCTCTCGACCTTTTCCCTCCTCGCTCGGCAGCAGTAGTCTGAGCAGGTGTTTTGGCCGGGGTCTTCGGGCCGGGTGTCTTTGATGGCGGCGTCTTGGCCGGCGTCTTGGGCCCGGGTGTCTTTGATGGCGGCGTCTTGGCCGGCGTCTTGAGCCCGGGTGTCTTTGTCTTCTTTCTCCTTGGGGCCTCCTCCTCCTCTTCTTCCTCCTCTTCTTCCTCGTCCTCCTCCTCTTCTTCTTCCTCGTCGTCGATGTGATCGTCGTCTTTCTGGGCCGCCTTGCTCGAGCTACCCCCTGCCTTGCCTTTCGGGCCCGCCTTGCTCGAGCTGCCCTCTCCGGCGTTCTCTCCTCTGGGCTTTTTACGGGAACTCGACCCTCCACCTTCACCCTCGCCTTCGTTGTCGTCGTCGGCGTCGTCGTCGGCGTCGTCGTCAGCGTCATCGTCGTCGTCGTCGTCGCTCACCTCCACAATCTCACTTCTCTTCCTCTTCGTCGGTTTCCCCCAACGAGTTCCTGTCTCCTCGGCCTTGATGCCCGACGCTCTCCGGTCAATCCGCAACTGATTGTCCATCAGCACCTCCCAGTCAACGTGAAAGTAGGGGAATGACAGCGGCGGTGGAGTCTGCCTGGCGTTTTTATCGCGCTCATTATAAACCACCAATAGTCTCAGTCGCGGTGCAACTTTACAAGCATTGAGCCATACTCTGACATCTTTGTCCGACTGTAGGAAGATGACCTGTTCAGGTAACGGCCGGTAAACACGATATTGACCCGACGCGGTCTTGGAAAACTCCTCGTCGAGGACAAGAGACCCGACCAAATGGCGTATCGCGGGGTGTGGCAAGTCAGAAGCACCGCCGCGGGTTTCAGGGTCTAGTTGTACCCCCCTGACCATCCTCACGACCTCCGATAGATACGGACCGGGAAGTGAACTAAACGTCAGGTAGGGATGCCCACCAAAGGTTCTTGGAGTCCAATTAGGCATTTCCCAAGGCTTCTGACGTAGTCCCAACTTCGCCCCTCCGAGTCGCTCAAAGCGGTATTTGGAGGGGAAACAATGCGAAATGCCGATAGGCCGATCAGTAAGATATGGTGCCCTTTCGACCTTCCGGGTCTTCGCCGAGAAGGGCTCGTCGGCTTCCTCGGGTGTCTCTTCGTCGTCCGTCTCATCTCCGACGTCTGCCTTGTCCCTCGGCTTCTCCGCTTCGTCTTCCGACGAGGCAAATTCGTCAATGTCAGGGTAGACCTCGTCCTCGTCGTCGGGCAGAGGCGCCTGGGCCTGCTTGCTCCTCTTTGTCGAACTGCGAGTTGGCGCCGTCTCGCGCTGCTTGCCCTTGCCTTTTGTGTCGGTCGCCTTCCCCTTGGTCTCCTTCTTCTTTGCTGCTTTCGCCTTCGCTGACTTCGCCGCACGCTCCTTCTCTTTGAGTGCCTCAGAGAACTTCTCTCTATCCTCAGCAGACTTACGTTTGGCAAGATCTTGGAGTGTACTGCTCACACAGACTTTGATCAAGGCCCCTTGTAAGGTGCAATCTTCCTCCGGCTGTTGAAGCAGGCGTCTGAATTTATTCCAGGGCGGATAACTGAGCAGGAGTCTCACGGCCTCGTCCCATTGCTCGTCTGTTGCCATAGTTCTGCTGGCAATCGCATTCTCGACAAAGTAGTCGTGCACAGCTTCGAACATGTTCCTCCATTGGGCCGGCGTAATGCCGAGCAAGGACTTAACTTCGGCGCCAGTAAATTTGCTCTTTTTCGCATACCCCTGGCGGGCGTCAGAGGGCGAGAGATATAGGACTTGATAGAAATCTTACCTCTGCTATGCACGCTGCTCTGCTAATCGACAAAACCCAGGGGCCCTCCTTATCGGCCCATTCCATTCTTTTCTTCGGAGATGACCTTCCGGCTTGGGCTAATGCCGACTTGTTCTTACCCGACCGAGTTCCCACCATTGTAGTCAGTTGCGTTAGGAAGGTGGTCAAAAGACGGTTGACCGTTGGTGGATGCCTTCAGGAGGATAGACTCCGGGGAAACAACGGGGTATTTAGACCCTTATATAGAACAAAGACTGTGCGAATTACCATCGTGAGGGTGTGCTGGAATCGGCAACTCGTAACGCCTAACCATATACACAAGGCAGGGGACGACAAACAAAGGCTCATCGTCGCCGGATTAGGTTAATGAATGAACCAACACGAGTGCTTTGACGGAGGTTTGCAACTGTTGGTGGTGAGGTCAGACGACGTTGTGATGAATGATGTCAGGTCGCATATGCTTGGCAAAGCTTGGCTCGCGGCTGACGACCCCGGGGAAACGATCGTCGGTCTGTGCTACAGTGGTCATTTTGCTCAGTCAGAATTCCAGCAGTATAAACCCACTCGATACCAGTGCCAGTGAACGCGAGAATGAGGCATACGACGAAGCAAAAGACGCGCACGACAAGCCAAAAGACCATCACGACTGATCAAGAAAGCGGATGTCATCCACACCTTGCCCCCTGTGCCCAAGGTATTACCGTCGCGCGGGACATCTTGCAAGACATATTTAGCGGCATCATGGCGGTGACGATGCGCCTGAGGACGAGCGTTTAGAAGACGAAACTACGCTGCCAGACGCCGGGCCTGGTACGCTTACTCTGGTAATTGATGGCTCGGATGATTCTACAGACTCAGAAGCCGACTCTGAGGCGGAATCCGACTTTGACCCTGACTCCGACGACGATGGCCCTGCGGCGATCGCCTCCCCGATCTCAGAGAAAGCTGACGATAATCAAAGGGCCACAGCATACCTACCCAACAGTGGACAAAGACTAGGTCGGGTCCAGGGCTATCGGGACTATATGGAAGAGAATTGGAAGCCCTGGGCACCGTTCAAAGACGCGGCGGAATGGAGATTGGCTCGTTTCTTTATCGAGCACAAGCTGACCTCTACATCAATTGACGCCTACTTCAATGAGGGGTTGCACAAGACGACAAAGAACGAGCGTTCCTTTCAGTCCGCTTATACTTTCCAGAACCAGCTCGACAAAATGACGTGCTCCCCACCTAACTTTCAATACGGGACCGTCGGGGACGGCTTTGGAAGAACGACCGACTTATATTACAGGAATCCGGTCGAATGCGCGAGGTATCTCTTGGGTCAACGTTGCTACAAGTCGAGCATGGTTTATCGGCCGGAGAGGGTTTACGACGCGGACGGATATCAACTCTATTCCGAGATGCATACAGCGGACTGGTGGTGGAATATGCAGGAAAGACTTCCTACCGGGGCCACGATTGTCCCGATTATCTGCAGCTCCGACGTCACGCATCTGACAAACTTCTCCGGAGACAAGAAGACCTGGCCGATATATATGACGATAGGCAATATACCGGGAAAAGTACGATCCAAGCCGTCCACCAAGGCGCATTTGCTACTCGCACTATTGCCAATACCTCCTAAGATAATTGGCGACGCGACGTCAAAGGGGAGACTCCGGTCCTGGGCGGCGGAGACGCTGAGGAGAGTCATGTCAGTTATACTGGAGCCTCTGCTGCACTTTGACCAAAGGCTCGGCGTCTTAATGGGCTGCTCAGATGGGTACGAGAGACGTTGTTGGCCGATTCTGACGGCATGGCTTTCGGACCACATGGAGAGCTGCAATATTCTGAATACCAAGTTCAACTTGTGCTCCAAGTGCGAGATACCCGTCAATAGACTGGGCGAATACGAAGCCGAACCGCTCAAGACCTACCCTCGTGATCAGGATGAATACAAGAGAATGTATCGTCAGTACAGGGTGCTGAAGGTACTGGAGAATCCGACGAGAGACGAAAGGCGGGAGCTGAAGACGCTGACCAAGTGGTTCGATTCTCGTGGTTTACGACCTCTGTACAACCCTTTCTGGAATCTCCCCTTCGTCCAAGCCTACGACCTCCATAAGCCAGACATGCTGCACGTGGTATACTTGGGAATCCTGAAACATCTTATGGAGTGGCTGGAAGACTTCCTGAAGGAACATGGTCGTTTGGATGAATTCAACGCCATATGGACGCGCATGCCACCTTACCCTGGATTTACCCCACCGACGAAGCCTTATCAAGCGGTCAGTCAATGGCAAGGGAAGGAGATGCGTAATTTTCAGAAAATAATCTTACCAGCCCTGGCGTCTGCCCTCAGGAATCCGTCATGTGCCCAGGCAGAGCCATTCAAGAAAGCCTTTCAATGCGTCCGGGCATTGGTCGACTGGGCACTAGTCGCCCAGCATCGTTCTCATAACGAGCTGACGATAGACATGTTGGATAATTACCTAAAGGCTTTCCATAGGACGAAGGATATCTTCAGGAAATATCGCGCGACTAGAGAGACTGACAGACTTGTGGCGGAACGACGGAGGGAATTGCGCGGGGAATACGACGTCGAGTTAGCAGGCCTAAACGACTCTTTAGGCCAAAGACGAAGGGTTATCGCAGACCAAAGGCTAAATCTCCAGGCGGAAACCGACGAGATCTTGCGAGCAGAATCCCACTTCAACTTCCCCAAGATACACCTCATGGGCCATTTCGCAGAGCACATTCGTCAATACGGCAATATTCCGGACTATTCGACGGAGTCTTGCGAGTCAGCCCACAGGGATCAGATCAAAATACCGTATCGTCGGAGCAATCGCGTCGATCCCGCAATGCAGATACTTCGAACGTTTAACCGTGATTATACGTTTTCCATTTGCGAATTAAATCTTCTACAAATTGCCCGGGACGGTTTTTTCGACCACTGAGCTTGTCGGCAATCTCGACGTCTTAGAGCCACGTCTGAGGAGGAGGATGCAAGCTGCAAGACGGGATCTTAGAGACCCTCAGGACGACCCGGCGTTTCAAGCGCAGGATATCGCGCCATTGGTCTATTTACCAAGCGACACCAGGGTGGAGAAGAGGTGGGTCAAATGCCCGGTCAAATTAACAAATGTCGGTAGTGTAGATATCGCAGGTGCTACAAAGAGACTGGGGTATTACATCCGGCGGTATTTCAGGAGGGAGCTATATCTTGGATACGAAGATATGCCCGAAGACATCGATAGCTGGCGGGTAAACACATTCAAACAGCTCAACGTACCCGTCCTTTTGCACGGCGAGGGCGACGAGAGGACAATTCACACACTTCGTACGACGGGAACGTCAGGTTATAGACGGGGAAACGCGCGCAACGACTGGGTCTGGTTTCGTCAAAAGCCGGCTGACCTGGACGCTTTGCAGGGTTTATGCCCAGCAAGGCTGCTTGCGGTCTTTAAGCTCAGGGACCCAAGACGAAGGGGGGCCAGACTTCTGGCTGCGATACAACCATTGAAGCCGGACTTCAATGGAAACCCCAACGTCGACCACGGGCTAATAAGGGTATCACGCTGCTCAAGCTCTCCTGACGATATATGGGTAGTAAACATAAAAAGCATTTTGGGCGCCGCTCATTTGGTGCCTGAGACGACGTCATCTACGAACAATAGATGGTTTATCAATAGTACGATCGATCTATCGACATACGGATCAATTTACTGAAGTAAGACGGGACGTTGGACTGAGTTTTTTATAATGATACTGACGACATGAACACCAGACAAGAGACTTTAGACAGGTGGACTTCTGACGATAGGTTTTGGGCAGGGGGGATTATGACGAACGGGGAAGACAAACGGGAATTAGGCGGGAGTCTTTAAACATGTTAAACAGTGGATATTCGACGCACTAGATTGTATTGTACATATTAGGTGGAAGGTATTAGACGGGCCCGGGGGTCATTAGAGTTTGTATTTTAGACGAAGTGATTATTGGACTTGGATTTTGGACAGAATTATGTCCGAGTCAAATGACGAGGATTTCCCAATTGAGCCATCTTCGTCTTTTGACGGGTAGTGAAGACGGGGACATTTGGCATAAGACGAGCGTAGGATAGATTGATTCAAAAGACGAGCTAATGAGGTCGCACGACCGGTTTCGTAATTGGAGCTCTAAATGGACAACGTTTTGTGGTCGAATGACGGGCGGCCAAAAATAGCGGGACATACGACGAGATCCCAGAGCCAAAAGACGAGGTCTTGGGGGCAAAAGACGAATTTGGGCATCTGGGTGCCGGAATTCGTCTTGGGGAAACCCATTTTTTGCTGATGTTCAATGGCCAATTGAGACGATTATGTTGACTATCTGCTATTATACGGTAGACAGTTGAGAGAAAGGGAACCAGGTTGTAATCTTGCCAAAGAACATATAGAACATTCCTACAGATGACACCTGAGATTGTATTGTGCGGGAAACAGGTCCTTTTCCGAAACCTTAACTCCCTAGGGTCTTCTGCTAAATTTGTGCGAGCAGTGCCACAACCTCCTATCCCGACAAATACAAGTGCATCGAGTAATCGTATATTTGTGAAATAATTATCGATATAGATGATGAATTGGTGTGTTTGATATGGGAGGGAAAGGGCTAGCTGGTAGACCATCTGTGAGGTTTTGTTGAGATTTAATGGACCTCGATATAATGTAGTATCTATTTGTGCAATTGAGTCCAACCGGCAGGTGTAGAGAAAGTTAAATGTGTATCCGTGCTTACATAGGGCAAAAATCTTATAACCGCAAGGGATTGGTTTCCCAGGAATACGTTGGGTATGTATAGATCAACCACTAAATCTGACCATCATCTCATCCACTGACACGTTCATGGAATGAGTCATATATTGACGGAATTTCTGAGATAGGTTGGATGACAAAAGGTCCATCTTCTGGTACCATTCAGCCTCCTGTAGGTGTATAGCAAGGTCAGATACATGGAAGTATCTTTTTATTTGCTCAAAACGCAGCAAACTCATATAATGTCCAATTGCATGCTTAGGGCAAAAGCTATTCCTCGACCAATAGTCCTTGCATCTGGCCGAGCAGAATATACCTATATATATAATAATACCTATAACGATTTTGAGTTCGGGAGGAGATACAGGATACCAACGGTGTTGTCCTATCTCACCGGCTCGCTTCAATTCTGCATAGGAATTTTTACTGTTGGCGAGAGTTTGAAGCTTATCATTTGTAAAGTACAATTCAAAGAACTCTCGTGGCTGTGAAGGTGATTCAAAATGCTCAAAAAATCCGGCAGGTAAATGAGCTTCTCGTTCGTGGGAAGAATGCGGATTTGTATATGGTTCAAATTCTATTGGTATACGGGGCAGTCTGGCTGGATTCTCTGGTACCGCTGGTTCAGGAACTGCCTCAACATCATCGTTGTCCTCCTCCTCATCACTTTCATTCCTATATCCTATTTCATCAAGCTCATCCTCGTCACTGTCTTCCCTATCGTGATCTTGCAATTGAGCTGGAGGTGGTAGTGGCGGCGCAAAATCCACCTGTGTTCCCCCACCCCTGTACTGGACCACTTTATGATTTCGCTCATGACGATAATTGGAAAGTTGAAAACTGCTCTCGCAGGCATCAAAAGCTCTGGCGGAAGCCATCAAAGTCAAGACTGGAGAAGTTCTGTGCCACTCGAGATCATTCATCTACCTCTACTAACTACTATCTACAGATGTTGCCATGAAGCGCCAGATCACATGAAGTGCTGATCACAATACATATTTGGAACCTCAACCAACCTCTTTGAGCGCCACTCCATTTCCTACCTGGGCCGATCGCCAGCACTAAACCCCTCCAAAAACCCGTGAAAATTCGGGACAAACGAAGGGATGTCTGGTGGAGGAGCTCCTCCAACTCTGCGCGGGAAGAGCTCCTTCCACTGTTGTACTCGAAGAGGTTAGTACCTCCCTACTAGTGTGGCCCACCTCGCGACCGTGAGACTATGTGGGTATCAAATAATTGTGGATCGAAGGCCTTCCCTTCGGCCCCCCCCCCTTTTACCTCCTGCTCCCCCCGTCCTCCTCCTCCCCTTCCGTCAGTTAGAACATATTCGTTCAGTCGCGATCGTGAGTGCTCAGTCTAGTACTTTGATGTGTCATGCTTACTAAACCCACCCAGGTACCTTTCAGCCAATAAAATGCTCAAGCGTTTAATAATCTATGTAGTAGACTTTACGTACCTACTTGTTTCCACAGCGACCGCAGGGATTTGGATGGTGATCTTGGATGTGAAGTATAGAGTTTTAGCCACGCTCAACTTCAAAAGTCGACCAGGGCGCATAAGTAGCCTCAAATGAGCTCAGAAACAATGACCAACCGGGACCTACTATTTACACTGCGTAAATTTGAGAAATTTGACACTGCAAGCTGAGTTAGGTGTCTTGATGCAGACACCCCGGTCAAACGTTGCCTCGACTTTTGAGTTTGAGCGTGGCTAAAACTCTCTAATCTCTAATATATTAAGATGAAAACTTTGATATGTAGAATACCAAATACCGCACTTGTGTACGTGTGTAAACGAATGGGGTTATTGAGCGGTTGACAAAACTACTCCAGATATAGGTATAATGCTGGCTCTTGCGGCATACACTTGATCTAGAGTCATTCGGCTTTTTCTTCCTCACATCGTACCCCTACACAGTCATCCATCGCCTAATCAGGAAAGGTTGTGTAGCGATCTGACTTACGCCATTAGAGTCTTTTAGCTGCAAGAGTTGGACAGAAAGTCGAGCACTTCGACAAAAAGTAGTGCATATCTTGTTGGTTGAACGACTGCAAGTCTCTTCCGAAAACAGCTAGACTTTCTGTCCAACCTGCTCGACTTTCTGTTCAACTCGCGCAGCTAAAAGACTCTATTGCCGCTAGCCAAACTAATTTTTAGACATTTTGGGTTCAATTATGGTTTTTCAAGGTACCCACCTGGGTGGGAAAGGAATTCAAACGTGCTGGGGAATTCCTGAATGGACCTAACAAAGGATGACTACATAGCAGAAGGTGTGGCTTACATCGGGCCGCGCCGTGGGCTTTTACTTTTTATACTCACTCTACGAGTTCTATAAATGCATCAGTAAATGAATCCAATCTTTCACATTAGATCCAGGCTGGGAAATGAATCAGTGTAAATGAATCAAATTAGTATGGGGAAATGAATCGGTAAATCAATCTATAAGTTCACTTTGTCACTTAAGCTTACACATTTCCTACTTCGATATCCAAAAAAAAATATACTTTTCTTTATTCTAAATTATATTCTTTGTGCACGGTGGCAAAATTTGAAATGCAATTGGGAGGGATTGAACTATGGTAACCTTGACTAACAAATGGAAGGGTTAACGCCTACACTATGATTTATTTCACATATTAAGTACATATTTAATGCTTATATGAGATGTATCTTATGTGTACTGTAGCGGGAAATTCGACTAAGTTCAAAATTACTGGGGATATAAAATATTACTACTCATCTACACTCATTAGACTTACTATCATACGCAGGCCTAATGTATCATTTGCGACGTGATTCTTCTTTGCGCCATATAGATTTAGTACCGTTATGCCAAGGCAGTTACAGCCCATCGTTTCAGTTTGCCTATCCGATAAGCAATAGTTCGTGATATGTAACTTTGAGACTGTTCAATTGAATCCTGATCATTGACTCTTTCTTGCCTAGTCATATTGTTTCATCGGTGCCACCATTGACTTCCAGCCTCCTGCTCAAAAGCAAGTCTGTAGACAAAAACGCAGTGTTGAACTCGTATCTGAGATACTTCACTTCCAGCTCCCAATCTTCTGGCTCGTACCTCGTGCTCATCATTGTATGTATGCTTTCGAATGTTTCCATAGTGATCAAAAATTCTGACAATTAACAGGCGAGGGTAAACAGTTTCAGGATTCTGGTCAGGGTCAGAAACGTATATGTTCCGTCCCAGTCACGAGTATATCACATTGGCCAACAGGCCGGCCCATTGCCCAACTGGCCGTCCTATTGACAAATATTGCCTATTGACCAATGCTTCCTGAGATTTGACAAACGGTCACTGATCTTCTGTCCAGATGGCCAATTCCTGCCAGAATTTGACCAAACGCCATCGCCTAACAACTAAGAAACTCAAAGAACACATTCTACCTACTTGTGTGTGCCCTTGCCCTGATATACCACCGCCCTGGGGATACATAAGTAATACAAATAAATATTTCTTTAACAAATAGCTAATTAACTAGGGCCAACGGCTTTCCGCTGGAAAAGCTGAGATTAATTATCTAGCAGAATGGCCTGTAAGCGAAAAATAAGAGTTTATTCACCAATTATGGTCCATTGGCCAATAATGAGCGTTTGCGACTGGGGCGGAACATATATAATTATTATTTTGAACTTGTTGAATGAGATTTCAAACCGATTTATATGGTTGGGGGCATGAATAAATTTGATAACCTCAGCCGGGACTGGGTCGATAAAAGACGACGGGAATGTAATTGTGTGAACGATAAGAATTGGATACTTACTATTTCTAAGAATGACAACTTCCAAAGCCGATCTTCAGTTCCCAGTGAAAAAGATTCCATGCCGTTCAAAACTAACAATTTGTTTTGGCCACCAAGCCTTCTTTACCCCTTCTCGACGAGTGTGGCGACCTTACACTAATATTACAAAAGGTGTAATACCACGGAAATAGTATACATCGAAGTACACTCTTTCTTTCCAATAATAAATCTTCATATTAAGTCACTTACCGCTCTGTGTGGAAGATTTTGCTTTGTACAGTAGGCCAAACTCCTCGCCAGGGAAGAAGAAAGAAGAGAAAAACAGCGCAAATGTTACGATACATTCAATACTGGTTATAACGGCATTAGTTACAACAGTAGGTGAGCGGTGTTTTACCTAGCCTGTTTACAAAACCCATCCAGTTAAATGTCGTGACTCTACCAGCGAGAGAAATGAACCATAGATTGTGTTATCGCAATGCATCGGTGATATGCTGTGTTGGGTGATGTGTTTGAATTGTGTTCCATTCTATTTTGCATCTGGTAATGCATCTGGTAATGCAATCGGCAATGGGACGGCAATGCATCGGAAATGGGAGGGCAATGGGAGGGCAATGCATCTGGTAAAGAATCGGTAATGCATCTGGTAATGCACCTGGTAAAGAATCGGCAATGAATCTGGTAATGCAGCTAGTAATGAATCTGGTAATGCACCGGCAATGAATCGGAAATGGGCTGCAAGGCATCGGGGATGTATTGGGAATGTGTTAAATAAAATCGAATTTTCCAAAAAACATGACGACTTAAAAAGGAACTGAACCTGTGAACCCCTGATCCTTAGCAGATACTTCGCCATATCAGCCATATAACATTTGTTATATATTTGACCTTAAAGAGCGCTATATATCCAGCAAATATGGATAGAAATGCATCATGAAAATGCATCATGGAAATGTATCATAGAAATGTATCATGAAAGGCATCATAAAAGCATCCGGAAAATAATCCAAGAAAATGAACAGGAAAGGCATCAGGAATGGTGTTCGGAAAATCACCCAAAAACCGCCCAAGAGTAAATGCATCAGCTGATTCATTTACCAAAAGCCTCGACAGTAAATGCATCATGGATTGATTTCCTCCACTGTAGGATTTCAGAAATGCATCATTTGATGCATTAACCCCCGTAGTAGAGTGAAAAGCCTCCATGGTTGAAAACCATATTTTTGCCGGGCTGTTCGCCAATAGACTGGTTCAGCCGCAGATGTATAAATAAGGTTAGCGGTCTGTTCATGAATAGTTCAGGTCCGTTCGTGCATTTGTTAAATTTTTTTTTTTGCGAATTTGCCGTATCTGGGTATCGCCCGAAACAGATAAGGTCCTATGTCTACAGCGGCTATCGAGGGCCACCCTAACATAACCTGCAAAAACTCACCTACCCATATTGAGTGAAGTGGCATTGCCAAAAGTTTCAACAAGCGATAAAAAAGCTTTCTTCGGGACGTATTCCTCATAAGAACACTTTCAGCGCCAATACCAACGATCGATCTAACGTTGCTAGACTTCCATTTTTCATACATATGTGATCATGGTTTATCACTCGACACCTCTGTTGCGCGGCTCACATAGCAACACCACACTCACACCGCACGAGTTTGTATACCATCGCTCCCACACTGAACCGAAAGCAACCTATCTAACCGCCCGGGAGCCCGCCGGACAAAAAGGCAGACCAGTCAGAAATGTTCCCCAACGGCCTGGGCCGTTCAGGATAGCTGTTACGAATTATTAACAAGGACGAATGCCCACTCCCCTTATATAGCTCCCGGGGGCAAGTGGTCTAGGAGTGTCAACAAGCGAGTGAGTAGGATAAGTACTGCTTGCTATCTTCATGGGTGCTAAAGCCGCTTCGTCCTGCTCCATTGTGTATCACGGCGGGCGATGAATAAGATCTTGATCCAGAAAAGAGAACCGCTAGCACTAACCACCCCTCCGCCGTCCGCGAAAGGTGACAGGTGTCCCGCGGCAGATGAAGATGTTGAGGCGAATGATCGTTGACCGTTTCTAGCTCGCTGGCGGTTATATCTTTGGGTGGACGAGATGGGCTTCTGCGGCAAGGCCAGATGAGACGTCGACGTACCAGTCTCATACTAGGTCGAGAATGGAAGACAACACCGACGGAAGTAGAATCCAGGTCTTGAGGGCTATTCCAACCAGGCTGGTCATCGGCGAGAACCGTACGTACAGTTCGATACAAGGTTAGGTTCTTGAGAATTAGAGACCCCTCTCCTCCCCAAGAAAAGCAAACCCCGCCAAGCCCGACTGACCATTGCGGCCTTGTGTAAGAAACCGGCCCAGCCCGAAATGTTCCCAACGGCCAGACCGTTCAGGAAATAGTTGTGAATAAAGCAAATAACCAAGGTGGGATCGATATGCACGCTGTCTTTTACTGTTTCCTCCATCCACATCTGGTGCGCTGTTTACGTCCTCGGTGGGCTGGGAATGCCGCTGATAGAGCGGTGCTCACGTCGATCGCCGCTGTCCGTCCGTCTCCGAAGAAGAATAAAAATCAATTCCGTCGTTTTATGTACAAGACCGCCGCCCCGCACCGGCCGCATCCCCACCAGCCGTGCACTACCTAAACGCCTTCAAAAACACATAATCCACCAACCTCCACCTGGCGCCCTTAACCTTCAGCCACTTCTCCGCAACCTCCCCATGCCCGCCCCTCCACGCCCACCTCCACGGCGTCTCCCCACCTTCATCTACCGCCGCCCTCTCCGCCCCCGATTCCACCAATACCCCCACCACCTCCTCCGCTCCCTCCCCTGCCGCAAAATGCAGCGCCGTCGCCCCCCTCGCATCCCGCGCCCCCACCTCCGCCCCCACAACCACTAGAAACCGCACAACATCCACCATCCCCCTCCACGCCGCCAAATGCAGCGGCGTCGCGCCCTTCGCATCCTTTGCCCCCACCGACGCACCAGCGGTAACCAGCACACTCGCCACACCAACGTCCCCCATCATCGCAGCATAGTGCAGCGCGCTGCACCCCCGCCACCCGGGCGCGTCCACGGCCGCCCCGCACTCCAGCAGCACACCCACCGCCCCAACGTGCCCATGCTCCGCCGCCACATGTAGCGCTGTATCGCCGCGGCTGGTCCTCTCCGCCACGTCGGCGCCCGCGGCGATCAGCAGGCGCACGATGTCGTCATGGCCGGCGGCGGCCGCGCGGTGCAGGATGGTCAGTGTGTAGCGGTCGACGCAGGTGCCGTCGAGGGAGGCCTTGATGCGCAGGTCGAGGAGGATGTTGTCGTACTTGACGGGTGCCCAGGCTTTCTGCGAGATGTGCTGGTTTGCGGGGGTGAGGGTTGTGAGCGGGGCATCGCGGTGGAGCGCGATGCGGAGGAGCAGCGGGTGGTTGTGCGTGGCGGCGAAGAGCAGGAGGGCACCTTCGGGGGTGGGGGCGTGCACGATGCAGGTGAGGAGGGAGCGCAGGGTTGCGGAGGTCTGGGAGAGGGAGCGGAGGGAGAGGGGGGGGAGGTGGTCGGCGATGAGGAGGAGGAGCTCGGGGGGGAGGGAGAGCAGTGTTGTGGACATTGTGGTGGTTGTGGTAAGGTGAGGCCGGTGAGAGGTGAGGCGAGGTGTCGTTTGGTTTAAGTTGTGTGGTGCGGTTGTGGAGAGACAGCCGTTTCTGGGCCGGGGTGCGTGCTCGTTTATATGTCGACTAATCACTGGCAGCATCCCTGGCCCGGGCGACGTGTGCTGACTGAACCGTTTGACTGACGTGCAAGGCTGCGGCGGGGTCTGTGGGTGCGTGCGTGTGCGTGCGTATGTCTCAGCCTGAGTTCTGGCGCGATGGGGGTTAGGGTTCGCTGATTGGGCCGTTTTCATTAATTAGACGGACACTTCTGCCCCTTGACGTGACGGCGGGGAATTGCACTCGGGAGATCATTGGCCTTCGTATCCGTGTCGCGCGGAACTACCCGTCTCTTTGTTTGCACTGCCACCACAGCGAACGTGATGTGACAAAGCTGGTAGCACCTGCACTTCGAGGATGAAACGGTTGTGCTTGGAAATGATGGGTTTGCGGGTTTTGGGGTGGATGGTTGCGTGTGCTGGTCTGGGCAGACTCGGCTAGTACCACCATGCCAAGACCGGCTGTGATTGGTTGACACGAGTAAGTGCTAATAATTGGGCCCGAAGCGGAAGGGTGGCACTGGGTTAGTGGAGGCTCTTGGCGGGTGTTGACCACATGTACTATCTGCATGGCGTCGAACTTTGATGTGTGTACGCATTTCTCACGCTTACTCGACACTGGTCATTGGGATGAGAAGGCTGATCAGGAAGTTCTCGCAGGGCGATTATGTGTCGAGAACTAAATACAACTATGGTGCCCCCGATCTTAAAGGTAGCGAAATTTCAATCGCTTATAACTTCACCACCACAATAGATATTAAAAATCTGTGGTGAAGAAGAGACTGCCCGGACAGACTTTTGATATCCAACATGGTTATGAAGTTATAAGAGATTGAAGTTGGCTGTTTTTGTATGTAAAAAGCGCCAAGAGTGAACGGAGTGGAACTGTATTATACCCATTTATACCCCCAAAAAAGAAAACCTGCCTGAGCCGTGCCAGCAGTGAGGCACCAAGCTGGTTAGAAATGGGCCGGATTGTTCCACTTCCGTATGCGGCGTGCCACCTTTAAGATTGGGGGCACCATATCTACATCTAGAGTAAGTCCTGGACCAGAGTAAGTTTTTCTCCCACGTGTAGAGTGAGCGGGTCGAGGTGGTAGAGAAAGGTGGGTTAGTGTTGGGCTTCAAGCGTCGTGATGATGGTACAGTCATGAATGGACCAGGTGCATCCACGGAAACGCCTCAAAGTTGACGTTGCCGGAAACTGGTCCGGGTTACACTGAGCTAGGTTTTGTTGAACCGGCCAGGGTCGTGTAATTCTAAAGACAACGGTTCGCTCGCAGGTAAATGGTAAGCAACGACACTACTGCATGTATCGATAGTCTCGCTCCTAGACCCTACGATGTTTTTTGTAGTTGTGAGTAATTTATACCTTGATATGGTTGGGTTTATTGTGGTTAACACCGCCATGGTCTGGACCGTCTGGTGTAAAAACTGTGCAAGGAAAGATTTAGCACCTTTTCATGGCAATCGGTGTTTTTGGGATAATAGTTGTTTTGCCATAACAACCGGAGGTTTTTTCATCTTCTAATTTTTATTTCATTTTATTTTTTAATTTTTAATACTTTTTTTTTTTTTTTTTTTTCGGCATAACAGCCGGGGACCTCTAGTATAGCAACCGGGGATTCTGGTATAGCAACTAGGCCAAAAAAAATCCACCACCAAAAAAAAAAAAAAAAAAGAAGAAAAAAAGAATTCCGAATGGGCTGGGGAACAAAACTAACCTGCCTACCGTTTTATCATAATCCTCGAGATGAGCCAACTTCTCGAGCGGGCTGGAATAGGCGGCTGGATAATGGTTGTGTGCGGGATAGAAACCCTAGCTGAACCGGCCTAGAGATGTTTTAGCCCATTCATAAACATCAGCCAACTGGCGTTCTTGGTTTCGAGTTACTCTCTAGCTAGCAAGGGTTAAAAGAGTGTCGAACTACTCTCGGGGGCTACGGCACGTCTAGAAGGCTTTTCTAGTGCAGCTCGCGGAGGTGCCGAACGCCGCAAGAGAGTAGCTGGCGGCGGCGGCAATATAGCCAAAATATCTCTTCCACCTCTACTGTGGCCGCTCCAATTCCATAGACCGAACTGAACCTTGGACCATATGTATTTTATCGTACTCCGGGATTTCAAAGTCGGTTTGAGGAAAAAGAGAATATCTACTTGGAAAATTTCATTTTTACGCTATTTCCGAGAAGTGACCGAATGAATATCTAAATATCCTGCTTCCAATCCCGAAATTGAGGCTTGAAGTCCGTGGGCAGTGGGGTCTTCGGTGGGCGTAGTTAGTCGCATTGTTTTGGAGACCTATTAGACACGTAGTTTGTTTTGGATATGATGATATAACTACATATAACGAGGGCACACGACGAGCATTAGATATCATCATCACACTCAAAGAAACCCCTAAAAGCAATATCACCATACCCAATTCGCCGACACCCCCAAGGTCTCCGCAAACGTGCACGACGGAGCATAGCTGTATAATAACTCTGATCTTAATGTTTTTGGCGGGGGTTACATTACCGGCGCCTTGGTTTGGGCGAGGTTATCGGAGGTGAGATTCATATGCACATATATGTAGGTGTAAATGAAAGTATGGAAACGTTGTCAGGACATGGGGCGGCAGGGTTTTGGGTGTAACTAGTGCTAGTTGTTACCAATCTAATATGTATTATCTTTACTCTCTGATGTACGCTCATTCAATCTGATTGGTCGTGAGAGACAGGGGCGATTTAGTAAGCACGACACATCAAAATTCTGAGCGCTCACGATTGAATGGGGCCGAGGGTCCCACATAGTAGAGAGAGAGTGTGAATTGGAGAGAGTAGGAGGTAGAAGTGGGAGGGGGGAGGGACCGAAGGCCCCCCCATTGAAGGCCTTTCACAATTATTGAACACTTGATTGATACCCATAATCCAAAGTACAACTCGCGGTCGCGAGGTGGGCCACTACTAGTCTTAAGTAGTCCGGCTAGCTGTACCTTGCCAAGACAGGTTGTGATTGGGTGTTATTGAAAATGCTAATAATTTGGCCGGAAGCGGTAGAGCCTCTTGGCGAGGGTGTCCGCTTTGGGGTTTCAACTACTGTCTGGGTTGGGACTGGGGTACGTACATGTACAGTTTCCGGTAGAATTATTGCGAAAGTCAGAGCTAAAACAGTGGATTTGTTGGTCTGTCCTCGTAGCAAAAAACCTTTTAAGGGCCAATAGGACTATCGGGTCACGGAGAACCCACTTTCGCAATAATTTTATCGGAAACTGTAGCTACGTGACCTCTTGATGTTGAAGCCTTCTGAATCTCACCCCTAGTCAGAGGTGAGATACTGCAATGACGCTAAGTCTTGAACGAGGGCGATTTATCGGCTGGGGTAATGTACATTAAGGTTAAGGTTTGGGTGACGTGAGCTGTCATTCCAGGGTTGACATGATCAGACAAGTGCAAGAGGTGGGACAGACCACTAAAAGAAATGTGATAAATTGATTACACTGTGTGACTAGACTTCAGTGCACATGTATGGATTGTGTCGATCGACCCAGGTTGGGCTCTGTTGGCAGAACTAAAGTGCAAGAGATATCAAAGGCAGTATCTTCACACTCTCAGCGGACATGTGTGTAGAAGAAATCAGCGCATAAGGAGGATATACTGCCACCAAAAGTTCCTTCTCATCCGAAAACTTGCTCTCAATGATAGGTCTATTCCGACATGGCCAGGACCGCGCGGCCAGATAGTCGGATGTCTCAGGCTATTAACTCGCAGAGCGGTTCATACTGGGATAAATCGACTTCGGACTTCCCGAGCGTGCTAGAACAACTATGATATGCATGATAGTAGAGGTGCATAGCAGTATTATTCGATTCTTAGGGTTCACATGGGCGAGAGATGTTCTAGCCCGTTCGCGAACATCGCCTACGCTGATAGAATCTTCTGTCGAGCTAGGTAGCCATTCCGGTTGTTCATTGGCCTCGCGGTGGCAAAGGAGACTACTCTTGAAGTAGGAACAGGTGGTTGATACATGAGCTATGGGGGTCCTCTTGGAGTGTATGTAGCGGGAGGGGCTTGAACTATCTCTGTCTTTGCCGAGTTCTTCTCAATCTCTATTACAAGTCATAGACTCTTACAACTAAATGGCCCCAGATCGGAGAGTTATTAGATAGGAAAGATGACGAAAGTTGAGATTCCACTGCTTTTTAATAGTTATGCCTAGTCGTGGGCGAGTGGGAAGACATGATTCTACGAGGTAATTGATTGATTTTGATTTTGATTGATTGATTCTTCCATGAATTATGTGCAGCCCGGAGATTATGACAATACAACAAACAAATTTTCCTCCTCGGAATGTCCCTTCACCCACCGTTATCTCAACAAAAAGAAAATATAAGGAAATAACTGTCACTCCCACTTAAGTTCAATTTTAATTGTCTCTCTTCTCTCATTGCCGATCTTTTGCTACGTAACATTGTACTCATTCTCATATGCATACCGGTGAATTATTTTTGTATATCTTTAATACTCTAGTTTTCCAGGAAATGATTTCAATCACAGGTGTCTCTGTGTTTCTCCTGTTTCTTCCCTATTTCTCTCTAGAATTAGGATTGCCTAGTTTTCTCTATGTAAATACTTTACCCAACCATCAACTGAACACTGTTCTCGCTACTGTTATATGATGCTCCTATCCCTGTTCCATTTTTCTAGCTCACGTAGTGTGCTAAGTTAGTACTATAACTTGTATTTCAGGAGTCTTTGATGTTGAAATCTATACTATAAGAGAGTCGATATCATGGCCCGACCATCTGCTCCTTGCTTGTCAGCAAGACGTCTCTGGAATCGCATTATTAGGTGAAGGATCGGTATGGCTTCAGTCTTGTTTGCTATGTTTGAAATACGCCCGGGTTGGATGTAAGCACTAGGATGTTTTGGTATTATAGTGCATAAAGAAGTGTTGCATTTCGGATTGGGTTTCTGTTTTGTTCATTTGATTACTTTTAGTTTGAGTTATAGAGATTAGTTGTTGAGATTTATTGGGGTTTATATAGGAAGCTTGCCCTCCGGTTTTGTAGTTTTCTTTCTTTCTTCTTTACCCAATGTCTTCTTCTCCTCGCTAAACATCTCGTTTACAAACAAAATTTTGTTTTAGAAACCGGACTCTTTATTTATGTGACTCGCTAATTTCAATTGTAACGGAGTCTTGGCATGACGGTTGGGTATTCTGTTAGGGTGTAAAGAGGGAATACTTGGCAACGAGGTTAGGATTAGTAATAAGGGTTTTCTTTCGATTCTATGGATTTCTGCTATACGAGCATATGAGTCAGATTCGGATCAGGGTTATTGGATATATAATGGGGTTTTGTTTTTCGTTGATGTTCAGTTTCTCTCTTTTCTCTTTAAGCAACCTTATTCGTTCTCTCCGTATTGTTAGTTTACAATACTACCTTCATCCTACATTACACAGAGTTAGGCCACCTGAATCCTGGGATCCAGATAGGCCACTTGAGTATTTCCACAGTCCATAGTTATCGTTCCCTGATATATTATACCAAGGGAGTTTACAGTATCTCATTTAGCCCATAGTTAAAGATCATGTTCTCTGCCTCGATTGTATTCCTTGGTAACCATAGTCTACATCTTCATCTACATTCATAGTACCACATAACATAAATACGTAGCCTGCATAACCTTCATCTACCCTGGTATACCATACTAGGCTGAACAATTTTGTTCTCCATCCAAATATCGTTTCCTGTTCTTTAAGCGAAAGATACAATTAGCAACCGCAGGTCAAGTGTCAATCTAGTCTCTCAAGAAACTCAAGAAACAAATTATCCCAATACAGAACCTACCGGATTTGATAGAACCTGTTCTCCAACAGGAAGGAAACGAACACTCCCTGAAGTTTCTCCTAACACTAGGAGATCAGAGACTTCAGTAATATCGCAGGCATCTCTGTCCTCCTTTTTCACTTCGACGCCCCTGACAGCGATGCTAGGTCCACCCTGATTCACTGAAACCCAGGCCTTTGAGTCGATGCTCACTGATTCTCAATTTCTGATCAACAGTTCTCGATCTATACGGATATAGCACAGTATAGTCAAGCCTATGCCCCTGTAATGGAGCCATTTCAACTGTCTGGTATATGAGTACATACAGGGCCCAGTTACATGCCAAGAGTTATTGTTAGAACCTAGTTGCACAGTGATACGCAAGTACAGGCAGTGTGGTTAGCTATCAGCTGTTAGAGTAACTATATTTTGGGCACTAGAAAGGGGATCTATTCATGGGAGGAATGATTTACGAGTTTAGACCTCGCCAGTGATTAGAAGGCCGGCCCAAGTGAATCTCTGATTGTCCGGTGATCCTCTGTATCCTCTGAGCATTGCAGGTCTGCCAATAGTGGTAGGGACTATGCCATGGAAGTCTACAATAAGCGCAAACTCTACAGCAATGATTAAGTTTACACCTGAGCGGCACCTAATTCATGCAGGCACTAGTTGTGTGGCAACCAAGGCTGCAGATGTTACAAAGGCTTTGACTAAGGGTGGTTGCCTTGGATAGCGGAAACACCTGCTGGTGCTTAGAGAAAAGTGGGGTTGCAGTGGTATTATATCCCAGACCAAAGAAAGGCTTCACCGGAACTTAGTAAGGAGTTGGAAGCAGAGATTAGAAGTCTTCGGAGTATAAGTACTCAGGCTCATTCTCACCCTTCACACCTGTTCTCCCCAGTTTTCATAAAAAAGAAAAATCAAGTTCAAATCGGTAGCAGAGCCCTTAAAGATTATTGAGTTCTAGCGATAGTATTTTTGAATAATCTGCAACCTGATTGTCTATCTTGCACGGTGGTCTTTAATCTTTCCTATTCTATTTCTCTTAGAAGAGACCTCTGTTACAGCCCCCAAATATGACTACATCAACCCCAGCATTATTTCTGCAGGCACACATAATAGAATAGACCTCAACTACATCTCCTGCGTCATCAAACATGTCCTTTCAGTTACCTGTGATCCTCTGAGTCATACCCTGGACCAAATTACACATAACAACCAAAAACTACACTCTACCATTGAAATTCTCACTAGCCAGGTCTCCAAGATCACGGATGAACAATTCCAGATGCAGAATACCATTATCCAAGTTTCCAGATCCCAGAGCCGCTCACAGCCTCAAAAACCCATGATGTTACGTGGAGACTTGGCAAAGAGCAGGGAACTATAGAGTAAATACTAAAGACTACAACCGCTACAGACGGAACGAAGAACGTAAAACTGAAATATACTATGGACTATGGATTTCTGTTGGTATGTGTTACATGGTAATATGGGTATGGATAAAGATGTAGACAGGGGACGTTGACTATGGACTGTGGAAATACTCAAGTGGGCTATCCAAATCCCAGGATTCAAGTGGCCCGACTCTGTATAATGTAGAACTAAAATAGTATTGTAAACTGACAATACAGAGAGAACAAAGAACTATAGAGTCCAAGCTTCAGAGCAAGGATGGAAACAAGAAGGTTGCGTAAAGAGAGAAAGGAAAGAAGAGAAACTATAACATCAACTCATACATTTTATACTGTTTCTAATTCCTACCTATATGACTCATAACCTGTGTAACAGAAACTCAAAGAATATATCAAAACCTAATAACCAATCTAACGTTCTCCTTTCCGCAACATAGGTTTTGGCACGCTATAACATATGATCCTACCACTGATAATAGGCTAAAGTAAAGGAAAGAAAAACGCAAGATGCCCTAACACTCCAAATCCCTGGTCTAACAAGGAAAAATATCATATGCTACGGTTGTGAAGAAGAATGCCCCCACTCAATCAGACTTGAAGCTGTTTGAAAAGAAGAAGCCGACCAAGCCAAAAACGAACCCTATTTTCAAACCAGAATACACAAAAATTAACCGAGAAATAATCATCAAGTTTGATGAATCTACTAACGGGAACCCAACCGAGCTCAGATAAAGAATCAACTCCAACATTAACGACATCAATTGCCATTTTATCGCTGCACAGAAAGCCCATAGGAATAATTTCGTACTCAAAATCAAATTCGATACCCCTGTATCCATTGTAATTGGCTTCAAAAATGAGATGCAAGACACTCTTCTAGACCTCCGAGTCCCCCACTGCCGACATCCGAGTCAAATCCAAATGGTCTAAATTTATCCTGCATTACATTTCGACAACCATCGGAGATAGGCAAGAAGCAGGCCAACTCATCGCCTTAGAAATCATATATAATTAAAGAAACACCTTTGAGCTCGCATAAATTCCATGATGGCTATCCAAACCGGAATCTAGAATTAACAAAATACACTCCTCAATTGTCATTGCCATACCTGGAAACTTTACAACTCAGAGACTTGGACTGAAGACCCTTACTCTATTCAATTACTGATGCGAACTCATGAGCAAACCTGCAGCCTTCACTAGACATCTGGGGCGCTTAGGGCATTCAGAGCACTCAGGGCACTCAGGGCACTCGGTAAGTAAACTACCTCTCCAGAGATATGGCAAGCGCTTCTGGTGAGTTCTGGCGTACGGTTGTCCACCCGAGCACACACTAGTCAGCCCAATGTACTCCGACACCAAATCCTAGTGCTCGGCCTAACCCGGACATCAGTCCAGTCACCAGAGAATGGCAGTTGCTCGCTGGTATATCCTGACTGCTCCTGGAGTACTCCCGGCTGCTGCAGCAGGCCCTGGGGATAGAATGATTGCCCTAACCCCTCCTAACATTGCCGGATCAGGTGCTTTGAAACCTGGCTTATGTCAAACGTACCGATTCCTATCTGTCAGTTCTCCATTCTCTATAGGCGTACACCTCTCCACTATACCGGCCTCTGGTATTCACAATTGCCCCATGAGATTACCAAAACATCACTCGCATGACGATGTCTATTGCCTCCAGAGTACTCGTGACTGCACTTTTAGAATTGATGTATCTAATACCGTGATCCTCCGCCTAATACTAAAACAATCCGCAATTTAATACCCTAACTAACCCTAATACAATATACAGAAAAGAACAAATCCTCCACTATTTTCCTTAATACTCGTGATTGTTCTACATATCCTCCTCCCCCCCCCTTTCATAATCTCCCGCTACAAGTAATTCCACCTCCTATTCTTCCTCCTCCCCCTCCTCTTCGGTGTCAATGCCGCGAAGCTGGGTATTAATTACTTCGTTCTGGACGCTGTCGGAACCAACCCGACCTCCTGGAGCACTCGTGGGTATTCTCCGAGCATCTCGGAATGCAGCAAGATCTACAGCCAGTGCTGCATCGTCCTCGCTAAAATGCTCCTCCGGTATCACGCCAATAGTTACCTCCTTTTTATATCGTATCTATTAGGGTTAGCATTTAGAATACCACTCGCATTACCGGCATCTAGAAGTATCATACCTTTTTCGAAGGTTATCTTTGATTACCTCCAAGGTGGCGTCCTGGTTCTGTTGAGTTCTTCCCTTCCAAGTATTGCTCATCCTGTTGAACGTTTCTACTCGAGTTTGGATGTCAGCTCGGCAATCCCGTATAGCGATAGGAGCATCCGTCATTGCTCCCAAGGCACTCGCCATATCAATGAGGGCATCGGGCCATACTTACTCACAATATTCTCATTCTGCAACTGAAAACTATCAGGCTTCAAGTAACTCCCAGTTGATCACGCCCGAATGCCGTGCCAAATCGCCGTCGATATCAGGCAAATAAGGGTAGGGGTTATCCGCTCTAGAAATTCAGGATCCCTAACCTCTCGCATTCTTACCTCATTGAAGTATTTAAAATACAATATATCGATAATTTCTGGAGCCAGAAAGCGCAGTCGATAGGTCTAGAATCTGTCAGTGGCTATCCCGAGTGCTCTCTGGGCATCCATCATACCTGGTAATGCTCTTGAGGGCTCAAGAAACGATCCTTCTTCAAAAGGTATTCCACTTGAGCTGCCCTTGCCTCAGGCCCTACAAGATTTCCAAGCCCATATATTGTAGAGTCCGCTAGGCACCCTTTCACCTCATGCATTAAGTGGGAACGGATACGGGAGTGCAGACTTCTAATCTATCGTTCTCAATTATGCTTCCAGAGCACTCGTAATCCCTTTGGGGGCACTCTCTTGTTTAATAACGATCTCATCAAGCTCTACTCTACACCCCACTCGGCGAGTTGAAGTTGCCCAAATGCTCACTACCAGTATCGAAAGTCTTGCTGCAGGTAGAAAGGGCTCGTATAGAAGAGTATTCTCCCCGATTAACACGTTACACTCCTTCTCAATTCTCTGAGCCTGCACTGACAGCACATTTGCACTGCTAGAGTTAGGGACCACAGACCTCTGAGACAATTGGCTCGAAGGAATGTCGCCAGTGTTTTCAAAGACATCGTGAGTGTCCTCCGGAATACTAACCTCGCTTCCGGACCGGAATCAAAATACCCTCGCTTTCCGGCATTGGAGCACTCTCGTCCTCCTCCCTAGATGAGGGGAAGTACTCGATTTTGTAGACTCTTTGCGATCGACCTTGACCATAAAGTTGGCTTGAAGGAATCTGATGACTACTCATAGAGTGTTCGCCAATTACCTCGCTAGGCGGTGAAGAACAATATGTCCGGTAAGTGGGAGGCGACTCCCCATACCGAGAGGGCATCGAGAAAAAATTGATATGGCGCATAGAGGAGGTATACTTATGAGGATAAACAGGAGCAGAATGCCTAAATTGTGAGGATGCTGGGGGTGCTCACTGGGATGCTGGGAGTACCATCTAAAATACATTCTGATTAGGTGCTGAAGTGGGTGCTGCTCTCCTTTGTTTACGTATTACTTTCGCACCCCGTCGAGTTCCCCTCTGAATCATTAGCCACTAATACTTACATGTTAAAGAACATCAATGAGTGAAATAGAGTCGAACCTGTACCACGTCCACCGATACTTGGGAAGAAGCAATGACCTCCACTACCGCGCCAGTTGGTGTTCTCTGAGCATTACCCAGTGCTCTGGCAGTGGTTGGTTTAACTGTATGAGGTCTCTTTCCGACAGTCTGAGACCTCTAGGTGGAAGATGGGGGGGGGCTTGAGGTTCATCTTCCGGTTCCTCCTCATCCTCTCCAGAGCTCTCATAGTCATTCTCCGGAGTACTATCATAGTCTGAGTGGCTACTATCAACTATTTCTTCCACCTCAGGCGCCTCAATTGCCGCAGGCTCCTCCTGCGCTTCAAAACTATCAGTATGATCCTCGGGAGATGAAACTCTACCCTCCGAGGACTGCTCCTCTCAGTGGGGGTTTCAGAAGAACGGAGAAGACCTTTCCGAGTTATTTGTGCGGCGGTGGTCGATTGACTACTCCGAGTGTGGGATGGCAGTGGAGTCAATGGTCGGTAAGATATCTCAGACTCATCAGTCTCTCCATCTTCTTCAGGTTATGTTGGGAGTCATAGGTGCTTTGGTACAGGATGTACTGTACTGGAGGAGCGCTTGATGAGAGCCATTCTGATGACTGGTAGGAATATCCGCAGTGCTCTAGAAGCACTCACCATATGTTCAATTAGAAATGAATTCTTGGCGAGAAAATTTGCGCCGCTAATCTTCATATGGCAGGGATCATCCAGTGTTACCGTTATTTCCGCACTCAACCGCATCATTTATTATCACTCATTTTACTGCACTTTCTGAAGCGGTACCAAGTGCTATCAGAGCAATCTAGAAGTTTGATTCGACTTTGAAATAAAAGCAATGCAATTACTACCTGACTAATCTAATCTAATCTAATTTAATCTTATCTGATATAATCCATCCATTGATATGCAAAGGGAAATCCAAAACACCAAATCGTACCGCACCTCAGCAGCTATCGCGAGTGCTCAGAGAGTAATCCTAACAACTATTAAAAGGTTAGTGACAATTCCGCAGTAAGGGAAGTTAGAGATTATACTAAAGGAAACTAATGATGCCCACCACCATCACCACCATCACCATCGCCACCACCTTCAGCTGGCCCACCACCTCCAACACCACCACTGCCTCCAGCTGGTCCTCCACCACCACAGCTGCCCTGAGCAGGGGGAGGTCCTAGACCACCACCACCACCACCACCACCACTACCACCTCCTCCACCTCCAGTACCAGTAGCTGTGAGTGCATCAGTAGCTCTCTTGGCTGCTATCTCAGTATGTGTCCAGATTGTCTCCTGTAAGAAGTTTGGTTCAGCAACCCCGACACCCAAAGGATACTTCCTAATGTATTTGGGGTCCAAATCGTCGATAGCATCCTGCTGTCTATCTCGACACCTAACAAGAGTCTGAATTCACCTTTTATTACTAGAATCAGTTCTAGGCATATATACCCTCAGTCCTTTGGCATTTATTCAGTGTTTTCCCTCCTCGTCATGCGAATCCTCTGCAGGAATATCGATGATACTATAATCATCTTCCTCAACGTGAGGGAAAGCCGGTTTCAACGGGGGGGATTCTGCACCACCCAGGTTAGCACCCACGCCTGCTCTCTGGAGGACCGTCAATATCCTCCGAGGCCTGGCATTGCTGTTCTTCAATCAACCTTCCAGCTCCTCTGAATCCGTAATTTGTACCTCCACCGAGCGAACGGGAGGAACAGCTGCTGGGGGGACCTTCTCAATTGTCTCTCAAATAGTCCTGACTGCTCTGCTGGGTGCAGTGTGCTTCAGGATCAAGTTGTATAACTCGGAGAAAGTTATCTTGGTCAAAATTCCGATGAACAAAGGTTCATTGAGGGGATCATTCAAGTCACGAGTAGGTGGTGGGACAAGGATAAAGAATATTCTTAGAGCATCGGGGTCCACCACGGTAATCATTATGGAAGGTCGCATGAGTTCCGGGGTTACTGGACGCTCTTTCCCTTTGCGAGAGCGTCTTCTGGCTACCTGACCACCGCCGTCATCATCATCAACACTATCACTGGCAGCCTCTTTGAACTGATGGTCTCCCTGTCCCCTTGATAACTTATTCTTCGTACCAACATCCGCGATGAGCCACTGTAGAGCACTTGCCAGTGCTCTACGGGTATCAGAGTCACCCCCAGTCCAAATTGGAAGAAAACAATTGAGGGAGGGCAGGTTCATTAAGTAAAGGCATAGGGCATTAAACGCAGCCAATCCGGAGGTGTTTTTATTGACCCAACCTACATTTTGAATTTCCCTCTTTAGGCTGTTGCGGATGGTGGTGTACACTTTAGGTATGTTGAGTAGACTTAAAGTCATCTTCATTTTGGTCGCTTGAGTCATCTTAAATGCCCTCGAGCTCGAGGATATCTGTTGAACACTCGGGGATATCTCTTGGACAATCGGCGATGGCTCAGGTCTAATTCGTCTCTGTCGTACTGATGAGGAGTGGTCTATTATTTCGGTCGGGCTTACACTAGACAATAACTGAGAGGGGCATCGAGGCTTGAATATAGGGGTGGTCTATTAGTTCAGACGGGCTTGCACTAGAAAATAACTGAGAGGGGCGTCGGGGCTTGAATATAGGGGTCTCTGGTGCAAGAGTCTTTAGTGGAACACTGACGTGTGCTGTTGAGGGAGTAGTAGACCCTGCTGGGCCTGTTGAGCAGCCTGTTGCTGGGCCTGTTGGTGGGCCTGTTGCTGCTGAGCCTGTTGAGCGGACTGCACTAGACTTAGACTGAGTGAGAACTTAACCTGGGACTATGATCTTCCGGGCAACATTTTTTCGTGGAGCACTAGCGGGTGGTGGTGAGGTAGCACTAACCCTAAGTACGGTAATCTATACAAGGGGTTCTGATGAAGCACTGGTGCGTGCTGAGGAAGCAGGAGAGACTGCTGATAGTGGGCCTGTTGCTGAGCCTGTTGCTCGGTCTTGATCGTCGGAATCAGTTATGATTGCTCTCCAGTTACTCGGGAAGATCCCTTCAGTGTCCGATGGAGCTAGGTTAGTATTTGGAGTAGTCCGGGGTTTAGTCTAGATTGGTAGAGGTACGGGGTTTTGTTTTCAGCTCTTGTTGATCGGGGTGAACCAGGAAAGCACTGGCGACTGCCTCGAAGGTGTTTCTGGTATCTCCTCTGGGATAGGCTTGACAGTTTTGCGGGACGATTTGCGACCTGAGGAACTTCGGTGTTTCTTATATTTTCGGGACGATTTGTGTTTCTTAGTTTTTCGTTGGGTCTTTTCGTTATCGTCTTCATCTATGTCACGCAAGTGCTCCTTATTGGGAAATTGATTTGTTTTCCTGGAGCTACCGGGAGTGCTCTGATTGGTGTTTGGAGTCTGATAATGTTAATCTATCACTTTGGTGAGTATGGTTCTAAAATTAATTGGATTAGGAGAGAGAAATACGATCTTATTTATAAAGATTGCAAAGGTTGAATTGCTTGAAAATGGAGGAACTTGAAAGATGAGATTTCAACAGGTAATGTTGAAAGCAATGGAGAACTTGAAGTGATAGGTAGAGGAGAACTTGAATTTGGTTAGGAATTTCTCACAAACTTGAAGGAAGGGAGGGGTGCTCTTATACCGAGTAAGATCATCTTTTTTTTTGAGCTTATCACGCTTCCGAGAGCATTCAAGAATGCTCTAGAAGCACTCCAACTCGAGGATGCTCGTACTCAATGTTTGCTTCAATATATGACGTTGATGATCTAAATGCTCCAGGCGCACTCTGGGATGCTCGGATGGTACCAATGGTGACATCGGTAACATTCTGGTGTTGGGGTTGGTGTTTGTGTTCTTCTTGGTATTGGTGCTCTGTCCTCTAGGAAACTGATTCGGAGAGAATATATTCTTTGAGCTCGTAGTCAATATTAGTGTTGAATTTGGCGCTGATAACACTGTCTCGATCTCAAGAGACTCCGCGAGTGCTCAGGGAGAGAGTGCAGATGCTCAGGACGATAGAATCTAGCATAACTGGCCGCCTGATTGCGGTGGTAGGTGTTTCTTCATGTTGGTGTTTGTGTTTGTATTGGGTTGATGTATGACATCAGACTCGTACTGAAAGTTAGCCTTGTCGACAGGGTGCAGGTGAGAGCCTCATTGGCTGATAAATCAAATCATTCGAGCATTCTGCAGCAGCACCTGCAGGAAAGAGCCTCCTCGGCCTTGGCAGAAAACAAATATTCAGAGTACTCAGGAGTGCTTTGCTAGCATCGTGAGACTTCAATGATATCGTCTTGCCCTTTTTGCAGCAAGCGGTATCCCATGGACCGTAACCTAACGATTTGGGGACATATTTGTCCTTAATTTACCTATTGACAACAATGAGTAGGGGAAATTTCCCAACTACATTTGTCAATATCAGCCTGTTTTCGGGAGCTAGTAGAGTGACATAGATAGGTATTTTGGGACTGTTTAGAAGCAATGATTTGCTCCCTCCTGGTGGCTTTATCTCTTATAGAGTAAACCTTTTTTTTCCCATACAAAAACCGGAAATTCACATATATCACAATAACTTCGCAACCACAGCCACTGAGAACTAGCTCTTTTTTATATAGTTGATTTAGGGCTATATGCTCCTGGTTTCCGAAAAACAGACCCATACAGCTGCATTCCCATTTTATATTAACCATTATTGTTTATATATTTTTATGGGAATTATGCAGAATATGGCTCTATAGAATTTTTTGGAGTAACGTCATCATGTAATTCAGTACCGCCACAGTGCAAATAATACTTCTATGTAGTTACAATATTTTTCGTCTGTAATTTCTACTATTTTACCCCAAGGGTGAACTTCGATATATTAACTGAGTAGGCAATATCATTCTACATACAGATCTAAAGCATTCAAGCAAGATGGCTGCAGAATTTGTACGGGTTGGGGACTTTTTATTGCAAAAAATCACTCCTATCACCATAGTTCATCAAATAAAACAGAAAAAAGAGGGGTTTTCAATCATATTCAGATCTGTTACCTCCTGTCATCCAAGCATCCTACAATACACACATTAAAAAAATCACTTTCCCCACTAAATTTTGATAGATACAGTCGAAGGGCTAACCATGATAACACAAAGGATATTGTGTGGTTGCGATTTCGAATCTTTTTACGTCGTTACGGTCCATGGGATAGCTCCTCCGCGAACTTCGATAAACATCTTCGAACTACACATCTATTTGAAGCAGATGAATGGCTGAGAAACCAGTTTTTACTCCTAGAGCGCGATCAAGAGATACCTGATGACACTCATGACAGCCCGGAAGGCATTCACGATTTCTATTCAGATGTCCATAATGACTCGAATAGTTCGGAGAGCAACAGTATCAATTATCATGATCAAGATCCTGATAATAATTCAGATCTGGAATCCGAATCATATTTTATGATTTAAGAGGCAGATGGAGATGCAAATAGGCATGAGGCAGCGACAACGATTTACGAGGGTGCTAGAGAGCATCTGTACTACTCGGAGGACTACGACGAATGTTCACAAAACCTTCTCCGATACCTGTGGCATCCATTCAACTCAGCATACGAGTTTAGAATGGCACGTTATTTCATACTGTCGAAGGCCTCAAAGGAAATATCGACAGTTTCTTTCTACACGCTCTGTCAAGCAGTGGCGAATACTCCCACAGGACTGGGCGAGGTTTTATAAAGAGGTTGGAGGAAATAAATGACAAATTGGGAAAGGCGAGCTGGAATCATTCAGAGTTGGATATTGGGGGAGAGAAAATCCCTTACTATCACCGGGATCCAATGGTAATTGTGCGATATCTTCTAGGCCAACGGGCCTTTCGGGAGTCATTGGTGTATGCACCAGTGGTACAGCATAATGAATCTAGTGAGAGAATGTACGGGGAAATGCATACAGGAGATTGGTGGTGGGAGACTCAGGTCCAGTAAGCCTCACAAGTGCTCTATCAGCAGTCACTAATGCTTTCTGGACAGAATACCTTACCGGAGGTATCGACTGTGGTACCAATTATATGCGCGTCAGATGATACACATTTGACAAATTTTAATGGGGACAAGAAAGCCTGGCCAATCTATGTTACCATCGGGAACATCAAGTAATCAGTCCGGAGCAAGCCCACTGGGCATTCGTTAATTCTCCTAGGGCTACTGCCAGTACCACCTAAGCTCGAGAATACCTCACTCGCTAATTCCGCTTTACGACATCAGAGTCAAATGGCGCTGCATCGCGCCCTTGGGGAGATCTTTCAGAGCATTCGGGAGTGCTCTCAGGAAGGAGAGCTAATCGCATCCGCCGACGAGTACGAACATCTATGCTTTCCGGTGTTGTCGGGTTGGATTGTTGATCAACCTGAGCATGCAAACTTACAAAATACTAGTACTAGTTCTTGTCCAAGATGCGAGGTGGATTTCCACAGTCTTGGGAGCACTCGCCGGAGCCTTCTGCGCGATCACGAGGATTACCTAGAGAGGGTAAAGCTATTTAGGGAGAACTCGAGAAACCTGAGACCGGTGGAATACCTTATCGCGAGCTCAGTGAAAACACTCTTCAATGCTTTCTGGGGTATGCCGAGGGTTAATCCATACGATCTCAACAAACCGGACATTCTGCACAATATCTATCTAGGAATGTTGAAGCACATGATGGAGTGGGTTCAGGCTTTCTTGAAGAATCACAATCGATTGGAGGAATTTGACAAGGCTTGAGCCTCGATTGCACCTTACCCTGGACTGACAGTACCGAACAAGGCATATTGTACCACAACTAAATGGCAAGGGAGAGAGATGAAAAATCTGGGGCGGATCATTCTTGGAGCACTCGTGGCTGCTTTGAGAAACCTGAGGGTGGCTGTCAGTGGCGACTTCGCAAAGGCATTGAAATGTGTGCGAGGCTTAATCGACTTCCACTTAATAGCGCAGTATGGGAGTCATACGACGAGCACACTGAATTACATGGAGAGCTATCTCGAGGATTTCCATAAGCACAAGGATATCTTTTTAGAATTTCAGGCGTACAAGAGGATGGTTAAGGATGCGAGAAATCGGACAAAAGCCTTAAACGCCTCAGGCTCCCAGAATGCTCAGCGAGGCTTAGAGGAGATTCGCGAGATACGAAAAAGGTCTCAGTTCAACTTCATCAAATTGCACGTGTTATCGCACTACCGGGAACATATCTAGCGCTTTGGGAGCATTCTTCAGTACTCCACCGACATCAGCGAGCTCACTCATGTGCGTCAGGTAAAAGAGGCATACGGAACATCCAACAAGGTCGATGCTGCAACGCAGATACTGGACTATGGGGGCGGCAGTAGGCGTTAGAGATTCGAATGCTGAATCTGAAAGACATTGTTGGAGGTCTTGAGAGTACTGACGACACCCTTTGGAGCCATCGAGATAACCTGAAGGAGTTACTTGAGATAATTAAAATCGAAGACTGGAAAAAAACTCCAAATGAACAATTCATAGTAGAAGGAGGGTTGCCTCTAAGGCGTCTTTGCAACTCCTTCACGAAATCAAAAAGACTTTTCAGTATTGCAGATAGACTGCAAATAAGCCATACCACGTTATATCGCCTGATAAAAGAGTATGTAGAGGATGCAAGATGCTCTCAGAGCTTTGCCGGAAGCTCTGAGAGCATTTTAGAGCGTCGGGTGGAGATGTTCACATGTTTGCAGGTTCCGATACCAATCTTCCAAAGACCTGACGTTTACAAGGTTCACAATATTAGGTGTACGGGAAACGTGGCTTTTAGGAAAGGGAAAATAAGAAAGAATTGGGTATGGGTGTCAGTAGCATCCTCAGAGGAGTGGGGAGTGTTTTGGGGACGCTTACCAGGACGTGTGGAGGCTTTCTTCAAGCTGCGGGACAGTGGGGGGCGAGCACATAGACCGTGTATAGTGGAGCTACTCAAGGCAAAGGATCGTGGCATCGCTAATAGCTCACATAGACTCCTGAATGGTTGTAGGAGGAGGAGGAAGAGGATGTGGGTCGTTAATATTCGGAGTATATTGGAAATGGCCCATTTGTTTGAGGTGGAGACTGGTAATTGGTTGATAAATACTAGGATAGACTTGCATACGTGGAATGAATTTAGTTGAATGCTTGCAAAGCCGTGAGGGCATTCGTGAGTGCTCTGGGAATGTCAGACCCAATTGGACTCTCTAGTTCAAAATTCGTGTCTTTCTGCTATGCATGCGGATTGGAAGAAGGAGGTAAAGTTTCGGCCACTCAGTATCTAAGTCTGGCTATTCAGCAGGCTCACTCCAGGATGTAACGGGGTTCTCTTCTAAGAGAAGATAGAATAGAATAGCATACAGATGGCCATGCAAGATAGACAATCAGGTTGCAGATTATTCAAAGATACTATCGCTAGAACTGAATAATCTTTAAGAGCTCTGCTACCGATAAGAACTTTTTCTTTTCTCATCAAGACTGGGGAGAACAGGATTGAGAAGCAAGAATGAGCCTGAGTACTTATACTCCGAAGACATCTATTCTCTGCTCATAACCTCTTACTAAGTTTCGGTGAAGCCTTTCCTCGGTTTGGGAAACAATACCACCGCTACCCCGCTTTTCTCTAAGCGCCAGCAAATGTTTCCGATACACAAGGCAACTACCCTTAGTTAAAGCCTTTGTAACACCTGCAGCCTTGGTTGCCACACAACTGGGCCCTGCATGAATGAGCTGCTACTCAGGTGTAAGCTTAATCATTGCTGTGGCCTTTCGCTTATTGTAGACTTCACTGGCATAGTCCCTGCCACTATCGGCGGACTTACAATACTCAGAGGATACAGAGAATCACCAGGCAATCAGAGCTTCACTCTGGCTGGCCTTCTAGTTACTGGTGGGGCATAGACTCATCAGTCATTACTCCCGTGAATAGATCCCCTTCCTAGCGCCCAGAATGTAGTTACTCTAACAGCTGGTAGCTAACCACACTGCCGCTACTTGCATCTCACTGTGCAAATGGCTTCTAACAATAACTCTCAGCATGTAACCGGACCCTGTGTGTACTCATACCCCAGACAGTTGAAATGGCTCCATTACACAGGAGGGCAATGCCAGTCCATGTTTGCTGCTTACTATCAGGGCCCGACCGCCCCCACCTGCTCTGCCGATTAGAACGCTACGGAATCGGGTTATTAGGTGAAGGATCAGGATGATTTTGGTTAGGTTGGATATGTTAGGAATGTGCTCAGAGAATACAGTAAGCGCTAGGTACTTCGGGTTAGGTTGTAGGGAGAAGGATCGGGATCGGTTGTGGGATTTTATTATATTTGTTTGATATTTCTTTAGGTGTGGTTACGAGGATTAGTTATTGGGTTATTCTTTGGGGTTTATATTCGAGGCTTCGTTCTCACTATCTGTACTTCTCTTTCTTTCTTCTTTACGTAAGGTCTTTATTCTGTTGGCTAGTAAATCCTATTCTGTTTCGATCGGTATTCAGCCCGGTCCTCTGTTCTTGTCCGAGAACGTATCCGAGTCGATTCTAGCCCTGGTACCTGCCCACATCTTTGTTCTAGAACCCTCCCCCCCATCAGACTTATGCATGGACATTGAGTTTTTTAGACGAGTCGTACCATGGCTCCGACCTCAAAGCTAATTATGCCTTTCACAAATCAACAGAAACATACACTTCCGTCAAAAGTTAGCTAGTCATCATCAGGATACAGGACAGTGCTCGTATCAGTATCCTGCGACTGGCCATACAGCGGCGTTGAGGATACCTACATTAGATAAGATTTGAGGTACTGGTGCCTTCCTATCCTTTGACGATGGCGTATTAATACAAAAGGGGCAAAGTGAGGGTTGCCTTACCTTGAGTGGGTATGACGAACGCCTGAGCTCTGTGAGCATTGGTGAGTACTCTGGGAGCACTCGGGTGAGCATTCACGTGGGTATTCACGGGAGAATTCGCGTAGGCATTCGCAGGAGCATTTGCGTGAGCATTCGCTAGAGCATTCGCAGGAGCATTCGTGGTGCCGTGAGAAAGTTCGCCGTGCTGTGAGAGCATTCGCTGTACCGTGAGAGGATTCAAGAAAACTGTGAGAGCATTGGGAAGTGCTCGCCTGGTACTACTGATGTAATCAAAAGAAACAAAGGTTCGATAGATGCTATGGGTGGGTTCACTCTATCCTAGCGTCCCCGGAGGGGGAAATAATCTCATGGCGGCCCAGGCGAGCAGAGCATTGGCGAGTGCCCTCCGGATGTGAGCCATATCTCCTGATGGTACCGGAAGGGTAGGCGCTCCTGGGGGGGAGCCGGGCTCGAACGGTATACACTGGCAGTGCCAGACGCGCTAGGTGCTCAGGGCGCGGAACGTCTGCCAGGACGAAGGGGCTGCGCCCTGGGTAATACGCGAGTTTGGTGATGTAAGCTGCCCATAGGTAGGCTCGACTATTGTTGTGGACTAGACGAGTTAACTCGAGTCCTCAGCATGAGCCCAAAGTTCGAGCAGCCACGAGCAGCTACCCTCACGAGTCCAGCTTTTTTCACTGATCGATTTGAAAAACTCGAGCTTTTTGGGTGTTAACTCTCTGAATTTTCCCGGCCTGAAACCATACTAGATATACCAATATTATTCTTCCATCATTTGATTTATAAAATCCTGGTGTATTCAACCCTAACCCTCATGGCATATGTTTGCACAAAGAGATCTAGAATACCTTCTGAACTCCGATCTGGGACCACTGAAAAGCCCGAGCTGAGCTCAAGCCAGTCGAGTTTTTATAAGTCGAGACAAGCCGAGCAGCTGCTTTCACAAGTCAAGTCAAGCTTTTTTTTCTGCTCGTCTCGAGCAGACTCATCGACCACACTAGGCTCGAGTTTTTGTCATACTATGATTTAGCCAAATGGTGTTGACACTTGCAGATTATGGGAGATGTCTCAACTTTCAGATTGGACAATAGCAATTATTCGCATAAGCATTCAGTGTTCCTGAAAGAAATAGAAGTCGACAGCTGCTTTCATGGATCGATTAGTTAATACATTGGGTTACGAGGAGTTGGATTAGTCAGAAAGATTCTATTGAGTTCTATCGGGTTCTGTCGGTTGTAAGTGTATGAATCACTTTGGATTTATCATCATTGAGATTTCCTTAGGTATATTAGGAGATTTCCTTAGGTATATTAGGAGGTTTCGCCCTCGTTTCTGTTTTCTTTCTCTTCTTTCTTTTGATACGCAACGTCTTCTGTACTTACGCTGTCTATTACTATATAATATTATTTCCTCTTCTTTACTTAAGAAGACCACCGTGCCGCTGCTTCCCTTGTTCCGTTGACACTTATCAACGCTAGAATCCCTCAGGACCCCTATTGCAGGCTTCCACACCGACCTCTACTACCTCCTTCTTACCCTGCGGAATACTCTCTACTCACCCCCTTGAGAGCTGCAGACCTCGTGGAAGTAGTGATGGGCACGAGAAGTACATACTACCCCAATACCAGTGTGTTATTAGTTCTATGAAAAAACTGTCAAAACGGTGGTTTATGGTAACGCCAAGAGTTATCTTTGTAATCATTGGTTTGATAAACAATTTTACTGGTGGTTTACGAGTGAGACATAACTAGAAGTACAGTCAAATCTCACTATAAGGTTATGAAAATTTCAGAAAATCGGGCTGCAGCTTACCCTTATAGAGAGTACCCTTATGGGAAATTAGGGTTAGGGTTATTTTAGTTGTCGTTGGTCGGAAATGTGGGTAAGGAGAGAAGACATCGCAAAATTTCTTCACAATCATCTAAATTTGGCCCTAGCCCTATCTTTTCTATAAGGGTACGCACCAAAAAAAAAACTCAATTGTCTAAGAATATTCTTACAGCAAGTATTTGGTCATTTACCCTTATTTTTACATACAAATCTTTTGGACCACAAAACTGTACCCTTATAGGGCGATTACCCTGATAGATGTTACCCTTATAGCGAGATTCGACTGTAGATTAAGTACGTGCCCAGTGTCTTAATGTAGTACACGAGTGATTGATCATCATGAATTACTAGCCACTTTTGGCAACAGCTGAAAATCCTACAAATCACGACCGGAAACTCGAATTCACCCAACTCAATTTCTCGCCGAGCTCTCATTGCTGCATCTAGAAGCCTCGGTGATATTTGAACGCCCAGCCAGTTGTCGCACTAGATTGAGGTGGGCGAGCCAAGACATGGGGGTTCAGTACGTGTCAGGAGATTCAAATACACTCATGAGTCATGGTAGCTTTCTCGACCACCATTAACAAGCCGGTATAGTATAGTGGTTAGTACTTCTCGTTGTGGTCTCTAAATCCTGCTCCGAGAGAACCCATGTTCAATTCGTTCAATTCATGGTGCCGGCATCTTCTCAGCATAGGTATTGTGGGTTATCAAAATTATCTGGACACTCGCGTCGCAACCACACAAATTGGCTAGAACAACCAAATTTTGAAACCACGGAAATCAAATCTCTTGTACTCTCTCCTTGTGGTTGTGGAGAAAGGCGACGTTGAAGTTGAAAATTTGGTTGCAGCGATGTCCGGATAATTTTGATAACTCGCAATATCATCTACCATCTGCTTTCTCTTTTGTATTTCCTTTTTTTCTAGATTAAGTAGGTACAGTAATCTTAGTAACTGTGTTAACAAGTATTTTACCGGAACTGGGTGCCTTCATTGAATTGAGGACCGAAGATTGTTGAGAATAAGCAAAGGTAGACTTCACGATCAAATAATATCAACCCAAAGCAAAAGAGTCCGTGAACTAAGGATATTTGTGCTTCATATCAGATAGCAGTGAAATAGTCCCGCGGCGTGGCTATATATCAGAGAAACAATCAATCCTCGTCTATGACATTGTTCCCACACCGCGTATCGACATCACCTATCCTCTACCATAATACGAAACGCCTATCTATCCACGAATTGCCAGCCAGTAACGATAGTTAATTCTGCTGGGTGAATCCTCAGATGAATGATGGGAACGAGATTTCTCGTAAGACAGTTTAAAGGGGGGTTGGGGTGTTGTTGTTGGTTTTCTGTGGGGACTGGTGGTGAGTCATGGGCAAGACAATTCAAGCCTCAGGTAGATTTTGTGGCGCAACCAGAGCGATCGTGCAGAGAACTTGCAATGAAGACACAGTACCTAGCTCTAGTCATCTAACAACTTAACTAGGCTATGTACTTTGTTCTTCTTCTTCATGATTCGGCCCAGACATCATCACAATCACAGAATATCTGACCAGAGCAACGGGAAAGCACTATCAAGAGGGCCTAAACTATCACGAACACCGACTACTCCCAGTACCAAGAGCCTTGACCCTCTCTTCTACAACCTGAATGAATTTCCAATATCATCCCCAAATTCAGCTCAGGATTTTAAACAACTCCTACATCAAACTGTCGACCCGAAAGCCTCGAGACTTTACCGTGACTCGTCCATTGTCATGACTTGGTTCAAAGAACCCAGGACGCACGAGCTGGATAAGTCTTGTCTTTTCCGTCCCGTACTTTTCGTTGTCAGATTAACTTCCACTTAGTTTGTTCTTTCTGGCTGACATTCAAGGAATCCGTGCTACCATGCGCGAACGTTTCTTCCATTTCCTCACCGCCCCGGGCATCACACTACTGTCGAAGTGTTCCCGGCCCTTGATACGCCTATGGTTAGAGTGAGTCATAGTTTGGTTGTTTATAAATTGATGTAGCAAGCCTCTGTGTTTTGAAGCCTACCTGCCGAAAGGCATTTACATAGCCGACTCTCGCGATAAAGATACCTGTTATCAAGACAACTTATAAAGAGAGGATTTTTCAGGATTTATAGACCCTCTCAGACCTAGATACGAATTGACCCTGGATATAAGAGATACTCTCCTTAAGACTACCAATTTCCGATCCCGAGCGGGCCCTTAGCACCTAGAGGGGCGAGTTGACCGTGCACGCGTGTGTAGAAAGAGGGCCTTGTAATCACCTATATTTTCTTTAATCATTCGACTCGAACGGGCGACTAGAGCGATCTGAGCGTGGATACGCAGTTTGGCGAATTTGCGTCTCGCAATTATCCAAATTGTGTCCGGCAATCAACCACACACGCCCGGCCGAGCAAATTGAAGGTGAGATCTATCTCCGATACTAATACTGCGTGGTTACGCTCTTACTGTACATTCATTTTCCTACTACCCGTTACTCTGGCAATATGGAATTTTTGGTGTGCTTAAGGAGTGCAGGGTGACACATCGTCACACATGGCGTTGCGGATGACTTTGTGTCAATGATTTCATGGACATTATTCTATCTCATAGTACAGCACTCGCAAATGAAGGCTTGACATAGCGATCAGGAAGAGGCCCTAGTTTTCTTTGCCCTTATCCCTAAGTATTATAATTTAGAAGATTTCCGAGGTTTTCTCCCTTTGAATTTACCTTGACGGTTCTAAATTCCCTGTTACTTTTCACTTTCTCTTGCTTCTGGATCCACAATCAGTAGCAGGAACAGTAACATTTTCACAAAGCCTTTCCTCTTTCATGGTGTCATGTTTGAAGGGAGAAATCTGTTTGGATGGATATAGGAAAGCAGATCGAAATCGCTATAGCATTCATATACTTAAAACTCTGATTATAGAAACGACACTACTAAGGCGTTCAGTAAAAGGTCGTGAAAATAAGCGTTGCAACGGGACGACTTTTCACGACCTTTTACTGAACGCCTGAGTAGTAGTACATGTATTTGTTTCCCATTTGTACCAACAGCTGTCCGGTAAAGTATGTAAATGCATGTTATTTGGATCCACGGAATCAGTAGTTACATGGTGGCGTATTCCTTTATATCCCGCCTAACTATATCACATCCCGAAAGCAGTTCCACCAATAAAAGACTACTAACTTGGATCTTCTCATTCTCTCGCTTGATCTTATGCTGTACTTGGTCTAAATTATTTATGGTGCTTTGGCCTAGTTGTCAAATTGAAACCGATTCAGGCCACAATTGGGAAATGGTGACCTCAGCCGCCATGGTACTTCGCATCACTCACATCGTGGAACAACGTGATTAGATATACTTTGTCTCCTAACAATGAAATCTGAAAGGTGTTTCCTAAGTATAGACGTTATTCATATCATGGCACAAAGTGTTAACGGCATATTTGTACTTGACGTTGTTCTCGCCAATCTTACACGTAATTGAGAACGCACACGTACAAACACCTTGAGTACATATATATACTTTTCTCAAAGTAAGCGCCACGGGTTCCTGAAATTAAGTTACGTATCACGTTGGTCTCTTTTTATAAATGTCCCCTCCACCTCCCTTTCCTTTATCCATCATACTCACACGATAGACATCACTGATCCTGACTATTTCTCTCCATCTATACTTCGCACATATCTCATTTTGCACGGAGGACACATTTAGCCTACTCTTACTATCTCACATTTCTCGCTGCTCCTCAGCTTTTACAGAGAACAATCGAAGATTCAATACGTCTGTATTTAATTTCTCCGGTCCTCTCTCTTTCTTTCTCGCTTCTCACACATCAACATCAGAAATTCCAACTTCATTTTCTAATATCTATCAAAGACGACCCTCACTTGCGCTCGCAGAACCCAAAAAGCAACGAAATTTGGGTCACGATGCTGCTCAAACCTTGCGAATGGCGAAAATATAAGGTTCATCTTTCCATGAAGCCTCAAAAGATGAATTGAAAAAAGCGTAATTAACTAGTATGCCACCAATCGCCCACTTGGTTGTTCAACTGCTGACGTTTGTACATGTACATACAGGAGCAACCTGGAAGTAGAGCATGAATAACACTGAACTTCGAATGTTAGGATATCTCTACCCACAGGTATATCTGGTTCTCGTCTACGTCTCTTTGTCTGGACTACGAGCACCCCAAACATCGACCTACTGTTGAATCTTATGAAACATCTATGTAAATTGGTATTCATGCATTCCGTCGTTGCCCCATACTACTAGTTTGTGCACTCGCTAACTTTAATTTTGATTCTTTCATCGCCACTTCACTAGCTAGTCGCCACAAATCCAACTCCATCTCTCATAGGGTGATTGTACTGTCTATATACTCGGTCGTGCGCCGGGTCGGCTATCTATACGTTTAACTAGATAGGTGTAGAGAATGAGCTCTCCCCCAGGAGGAGCTGGCGAGGCCTATGTGTCTGGATTATTTCTGGGTTGACACTAATCGTGGACCAAGATCATCGATTTATCGGTAATTTATGGAAATAATCTTTTACCAGAGCAGGGACGCGCTACATATCAACATCCCAACAATATAGAGTGGACATAGGAAGGGGGAGCTCATGGGTATTGAAACCTCTGGTACATGCAGAAGTGGCCGATGGAGTTACCAATCAAGGGAGTGGGGAGGAGAGTGAGGAAGATTAGGATTATATTAGGCTGATTGTGAGGAAACCAGAGGATGTTTATACTATTATCAGATATATCACCTCCGGCGCGCGAACTACAAAGAATTAATGAATCACCAATTGATCAATAGCTACATATATTAAAGAGCGGGAGTATGGTTGCGATTTTGCGATTGGTTTCAAAATTGTTGTTCCGCTCTGTATTGAAAGGATAATTATCAAAGGCGATACATGATACGTAGCTACATTCTGACATAGCTCCAGAGCCCTGTGCACCTGCATTATATCGGATATTACATGACCCCTTAGTACTCATGAGATTTACTTTAAAATATGTGTGGTCCCCCTTCGGGAGCTATTAGAACGGTATCGGGCAAGTGGTCGTGGATCATGTTAAGCGAGTCCGAGTGATACATCGAGAACCACTCGAGCAACTAGTGATATCCCACATGCAGAGTACTCATTCTATGAAGAAATAAATCAACTTACTCTCACAGGTGGACGAGTATTTGTTTAGGGAATAAAGCATTCATATAAAGCCGCGGAGCGACTCCTAACTAGTTCGAGTGAGAGTTTATGATTTGGATTTAGAAATATGTACGTCCGGGGCAGGTATAGGAAAGAGTTTGAGACCAACCTTTATTAGTGAAGACTTCTGATTTGTACGTATTATATAAGCATTTAATTATTGTACTACGACATAATTCCATGCCTGTCTTTTAGTCACCAAGTTCTTCTCTCTTCACCGCCCGGCCTTGAGTGGCACGCGCCTGAATTTTGCTCTAGTCCATGTAGGAAACCTTTCCGTTGAGGAATATTCCTGAGCACACTGCCATGATAAGACGGTTATTATTGGGCCTTAGTTGTTTTATATCACTTGTACGTTCAGGAATGACACGACTGCCGCTGAGTAATGTGGTGGGCCGGGGGTGGTGGGCGCATAGATCCCCACTGCCTATCACCTTAATCGCTTATGGCCACCGACCACTTAGGTAGAGCTGTTTTTCTATCCCTTAAGCTGTCAATACGGACCTTTTATCGTGAGGCCGCAAGTGTGACTTTACTAATGACCTGAGAATCTTCCACGAACCACGGTCACACGGTTCAATTGACTGTGGCTTGTAATCCCCCAAGGGAAAGAATGTATCGAGAGCTCAAGGAATAGTTAGAAACTGGTGACCGGTCAAGTTTGAGGGGCAGCGCTCCTTGTTCCTGAATGGCCTAGCCGGTCCGTTCAGCAATATCATCAATTAGCACTCCCCGTTAGAGCACACCGCCGGCAGGCTAAACAGTACCTAAATATCGTCTAGCTCAGACATGCATCGACTTCAGGCCAGTCTTCATAGTTGTCCGAAAGTTTTGGTTAACCTGATCAATCGATCTTGTATATGTTCTCCACGCAGGTTAGAAGGGTGCACTCACTCAGAACTCATGCGTCACATTTTTTTTTCTTGGCCAAATATGGTAAAGGGTACATTTTTTAGGATAGTCAACCGGGGATGACGGATTCCTTCAGGGTTGAAAAGGTCCAGTATATCCACACATACTGTACAGCTGTGGGACCTTAGACGACGAGGTGTAGAACGTTACTTGTGAGAATGAGTTTATTAGGAACTAAGGGTTAGGTTATCTCGATAGTGCTAGTACATGACACGACATAGTTGGCACTTCCAGCCATACGTAGATCTGTCTTTAGAAACCTGAGTGACATACCAGGCAGGAAAAAAATTCTCCACATCCTCACTCTTGTTTCTCCATCATCATCATCATCATCATCAACACAACCGTCATCTAAAATACTTCATCCATTATAATTATCTCAATAGAAAACGAATACTGCATACAATTAACGAATTAAACAAAAAAAAAATAGATTAAAACGAATAGCCCGTACCGGCCAGAGGTGACCGACCGACTCAGAAACCTCTATGGGAAACTATCGAGCACGGCCCATGCATGTAGTACCGATAATGATAGTATACCTACACGAGCTCAGCATGTACCATGAGCCTAATCAATCAATCAATCCGTCAACAGTCGGGGCGTTCAATTAATTAATTAAACAAAAAAAAAAAAAACAGTCGGGGCGTTTCGATGCGAGTGATAATACATGATTCCAATTATTTTCTCTCGTCAGTGGTAACTACTAAACCTGATTCTTAAGTTTAGGAAGAATATTACACGACTAAGAGGCCATACTCGCGACTCTTCTGCCCCAACATCGACGCTCACTGTAGGGGTGTATGTCCTGTCGCCAGGAGATTTCTATCCAAATTATACCAAAATATAGTATTCCTCGCGCTACGGACACGGAATCCCGTATTCACATATTATCCGTAATTAGTATCGGGGTCAAATTAGGCACTCTAAGGTTGATGATAAGCTCTAGATATATCAATGACGCCTTTGATCGCTGCTAACAATATGGCCACCCGAACGTTAAACCAATCTACAAGGCTTCTGTTTCTTCTTGCATCGCTTCATGCCAGAGATAGACCCGAGGCGAATACATTCATAGAGCCTCTACAGATCATTATTCACATTTTCCGTCTCGAGATACCTTAATTAAATTCAAACCACATGCCCTGCCCTTCGGCAAATAGCGGTAATCAGGTCGGCCTCGGCAAGAAATGTTAGTAATTACAAAACTCCATCAACTTCCCGATAGAGCCTCAAATTTTCTTGATAAATTATAGTATAGAGCTTAGTGGAGCTTGCCTCCCAACCCTCACCGCCAATTGCTCTCCTCCTTCGGCCCCTCGCCTCGAGATGCCTCGGGAGGCAGCCCGCAGTTGGCGTCGGGTTGGGGTCAGAGTCGGAGCCGGACTCCGGCTCCGACTGGCCGTCATTTCTGGCACACTATTTATAATTCCAGAAACATTTACCGATACCGTTCACGAATATAATCGCTCGGGGGAACCTTTGTCCGTACAAACATTCTTGAAATCTTGGCTTGGATGAATAATAAACCCTAACCCTGGATTCAACCGCTGAGGGACATCAGGCCCATATCATCCAGATGAGACAGTGTTATACAGATGGAGGATAAAGAAAGGATAATACCTAAAATGATGCACACATATCACAATGCCATTCGTTATTCCTACTCCCTTCCCATGTCTCTGTGGGCGCGAAGTAATAATCCATCTAGGGCTATTTATATGTCCCTATAATTACATTTAACTCTTTTGGCAACTCGAAACCCTAAGGCTGGCAGAGAAGCGAAGGCGTAGTACGTAGCTTAATAGCTTCAATGGTAACTTACCTCTGCTTTTAACCCTGATTTTACACTTACAATACCGGAGATGCTTGCGAACTGACCGTTTGACTACCCTAGTACTACAGTATCAGAGTGTTTGTCCTTGATAAAATGGACGGCTAAGGCGGTATACTTATACAATACTAAATTACTATGATATTAGCCGTATCCCGATTTCTGCTAATGTAACTTGTACCTGGTAGAAACTGGGCTACCTGGGGTGCTAAGGCGCAAAAGCATCCATAGCCAGGGGATAATACATGTTTCTATTAAACCATGAGAAGTATCATTGGGTCAGTGCTTCTTCTATAACTCTAGTTGGACTAGACCAGACATGAGAGGGCGTAAGTGGTATAGATCTACTAGCTACTTAAGTCTAGACCAGCACCAGAATGGAAATGTCTGAATTCATGCAGATAATATATACGCTGACATGGCTAGACAGGTAACCACCAACCAGTCTCCTTTCCAGAAGCGATCTCGGCAATGGCTTTTGCGCCATGTTACTGACTGGTAACGCACTCAATCAATCTCGGGGAGAATGTTAAACGTCCCATGACTCCGAGCCCCAGAGTGATCGGCACATTTGACCCCTGGTATCGGAAATGTTAGTTTTGCGACCTCCCCACCAGCTAGCTGTAACGGGAAAAGTCGGAAGCCCGTCTAGGTACCGGTCCCAGGATATTTCACGACGCCAAAGCCATGAAGCTTGACTTGACGCTGCACTCCCGACCGGAGAGTGCCGGCCGGCAGAAATGAGCGAGAGATCAACATCATGGGCCAGTCAGTTATCGGCGATACACACAGCCCTCCCTGACCTGCAGCAGAAAGGGAAAAATCTCCATTTTTTCTTTTCTTTTCTTTTTTACGAGCCGTTGGGGAAAGCTGGTTAAGCGACCCTTTAATATATTGGATGATTAGTATTTATTACTATTGCTGCTAATCCTATTACTACCACAACCACTAGTAGACATATCATATTTCAGCCTTAAGGCGGGAGCGGGTTTATCTCGCTTTGCATATGAATTCCGGAAGAAGACCAACACACACCGGTACCAACAACTGCAAGCCCGCCGTTGCTTTCAAAGACATTGGGGAATCGAAGTCTCCTTGCTTAGGGAACGGCACTTTGAGAGCAGTTGGTGGTAATCAAATATTATATACATATATATAGATATAGATATAGATATATATAATACAAGTGTTTATATACAACTGCCGGGGATCGGTGGGGGAGGAACGACCAAAGTAAGCATAAAAGCTCTATGATCCAATCGTCGGAATGGTTCCGGTTTGTCGAGAGAGAGGATGAGTAACCGAACTAACGCAAGGCCAGTTAGTGAGTTGAGTAATCAGGAAAGATTATACACCTGTGCCAGTAGAGCACGTAGTTTACCTTTTCTCTATAAGAGATAGCTCGTTGGTTCTCCGATCGGCCCATGAAGTGTCACCTACCCCGACATAACTGTTAAGGCGAGATGAGATGCTTCTCTGGAACCGGGACAGGACCCGATGAGACACAGCCATCTAAATAGCATGACTCCCTAACAGGATTGATGATGTCCTCCCTTGAATCTGGACAGCTCACCCACGGATCAAGGTTTTACATTTCTAGGGAATTCCGTATGTTGGAAAGACTCTAGCCTAAATACATCCTGGGGGGAGAAAACATATTCCATTCCACTGCTTCCAAGTGCGCATACCCGAGCTACTGGCCGCCGATAGGGTAATTCTCTACACCCTCCCCCCCCCTTTCCATCCGCGCGTGATAGAGGAGACAACCAGGATGTGTATGCGCTGCTTGTACAGTATAGTAATCCAGAGCGTATATGCACACCTACTCCTAGCATCAACAAGCGCGGCCCCCAGGACTTGAGTGCCAATCAGGTTTGCCACAGCAGACCGGGCAGCGCAGGGCCGCCCAACTGGCTAGCCAGACGGCGGCCTAGGAGCTTCATTTACACCGCTGAGCCCGAGACCTAACACCCACATAGCCAACGTGGTATAACTACACCTGCATGTCCCGCCCGTCCAGGGTTCAACCTGATCGATCGTCACTCAAATGAATCAAGAAAACCAGTCCCTACAAATCGCGAGTGATACCCCATGAAGGGGTCGACCGAACAAAGCCCTTGTGCGGCTCCTAAAAGGTATTTGTCACACAGGATCAGACATTATATAATCAAGACACTGATCACGTGCCATGAACCCGGCACGGCCGATAGATTTTGACGTAAAAAGAAATCGGATCCCCGCGTAGCTGCTCTTTTCCTGAATCCATCTTTCTGTGTGCATTTCCATGCTTCATCTGCTCTCCCGCATATCACACCCATTGTTGGTAATACCACGCAAGAGGTAATTACTCCTCTGCTTCCACCGGGCCCGGGGGGGGGTGTGCTGCTATACGCACTTAATGTACGTACTTGTGCTCACGATATTATTTATTTACCCAAGCTTAAGCTGTGGTGCACTACTCGCCGCAACCCAAACCCACATCTATAAAAACGGTTCGCGAGGTCGACTACAAGGTCTAGGACCTCAGGGTATCCATTACTATTCCACGGCTACAGCAGCAACCACAACCACAACCATTGCCATTACCATGTCGGACGGCCAAGCATCACAGCAGCAGCAGTCAACGTCAATGTCACCTGGAGCTGATACCGGCGAGAAAACCGAGCAGCAGCAGCAATTGCCGAAGCTCACCGCGTCAGAGTTCCGACAATATAATCGGTTGGCGGAACACATGGATCAGTTTGTAAATCTCCCGCGCTCCCCTGTTTTATTTCTATTTTATTTCTGCTTTAATTTTGATTTTTTTGGTTCTATTTTTCCCCCCATTATTATGGTTTATTGTTATTTATTGTTGTCGTAAATTGTAATTTGGCAATTTATCCACCGGAATTTCCCCCGGACCAGTAGCTGGCTATATGCTAGCTAGCCAGCTAGGAAGGTAGGCAGGTAGGTAGGTCAGTAAGTATGCACAGCTGCAGCTGGAATAGCCCTCAAGATATCCAGCCAGGGTAAGGCTGTCAACCGTCAAGTTAATAGGGTGCTTTGTGAAACCCCCCTCAAAAATAGCCCAAGAACCCCAACCCCCATGCAAGAAAAACATCCCGACAAGGAGCACGTTTAAATTGATATGCTGTCTGTCACACATAACTAACCCACACCTCTCTCTCTTTCCCGGGGGTGTCTGGCAGCACAACGGTTTCCGCCTCTCCTGGAACGAGATCTACAAGGCCTGCACCACTAACCAACGCCCGCGGTCCATGTCCCTGCGCGAGTTCATCGCCTTCGCCCTCCGCTTCTCCGAGCACCTCGAGATGCACCACTCCATCGAGGAGAGCTACGTGTTCCCCAACCTCGCACGCAAGATGCCCGCTTTCCGCAAGCAGGACGAGCTGCTGGCGCAGCACCGCAAGATCCACGAGGGCCTCGACAAGTATGCGGCGTACCTGAAGGAGTGCAAGAGCGGCGAGCGGGAGCTGGTATTAAGGGAGCTCAAGGAGCTCATGGAGACGTTTGGGGAGGTGCTGTGGAGGCATTTGGAGGATGAGGTTGTGGAGTTGGGGGCGGAGAATATGAGAAAGTATTGGACGTTGGCGGATATGAAGAATTTGGCGTTTTGATTGTTTTATTGGTAGGTAAACGGGAATCTATTGTTAGTTACAGCCCTAGTTTATGGGTCGGGGGTCGGACGGAGCTGGCTGGCTGGCTGGGTTGGGGTTATATGGCTGGATGTGGTTAGTGCAGCTGCGAAAAATATCGTGTTTACCTGCGTTTTTGAAGAAGTGAGTTCACAAGGAGGGGATGGAGGGTTCAAAGGAATTAAATTAGGGGGCAAGCGCCATCTACAATCATTATTCCGCCGTTTCGTTATATACAGGTAAAGAAAAGTGCTCTTTCAACTAGGACGTGTTGTGAGTGGTTTTTGAGCGTATGTAACGAAGCTAGATAGGCAAATATGATATCTATCAGCAAACATGTAGCAATTCAATGCACCCAAAGAGGATAAAAGTCAAGGGAGTAACTTACAATTTAATATAGACATTGATACTTGGGTCCTGGATGGCCTGGCGAATATTTGCTACCAGCACATCAACCTCCTGCTTATCCCACCCCAGCATCCTCGTAAACATGGCGAGCGTCAATCCCTGTGCGCCAACGAGCAGCACTTCTCGTAGAAAGATACCTATTGAGTAACAAGCAAAGGTAAGTAAGTGAGTGACTTTAGCCGCGCGCGAGAAACCGCTACACCGACTCCCACCCGGCCCGGCCCGCCCAACACGACATACCCATTTCCTTCATATTATCGCCTTCAGCTTCCGCCCATGTTCTACATTCACATCCCGCCAGTACCCCGTCAGTAAACACAACTTGTTTCTTCCTTTTCTCGTCTCCCTCAACCTCTCCGTCGAATTGAAATAAAAAGAAATATGAAAAAAGGGGGGAGGGGAAAAAATGGAATTTTTCATTACCCAAGCGGGACCTTGAAGCTCCTTTCTGTGACCTCTTTGAATCCGGCATCTGGCAAATCTTCTTTGAATTGCTCCGCCATGATCCACGTCACGCCGGCCATATCGGAGGCCTTATCGAAGTCGTTGACCCATTTTTGTAGTATGTTGTCACTCGAGAGTGAGCCGTCGTCGCAATCGAAGGGCCGTGAGTGATCTTTTAGTTCGATCCAACCGCCGGGTTTAAGTGTCCTTTAAATCGATATACGGGCCCAACGTTAGATTCAGTTCGGACTATCTTTTCATCTTTTTCAACATATTCCCCATCCTCGTCTATACATGCACCCCCTCTCTTTTTCTCTTCTCTTCTTGGACCGACGCAGACACACACCGGAAAGCCTGTGCATATAGCTTCTTCCAGTCCCGCACTGCGCCAGACAGGTTGCGGATATGGATTAAATCAAAATGATTATCAGGAAAAGGCCACTCTTCCTCACAGTCGTCGATCACAAAATGAAGATTTGGTGGGACGTAGACTGGTTGGATTGGTGAGAGGTCGTTTCCGATTACTGTTGTTTTTGGAAGCAGACTAGTGGTGGTCAGTAAATTATCAAATAGTAGCTAGCCGTAGGTTTGTAAAAGTTCAAAGTTGTAATAAATGAGGTAACGTACTCTGCTGTATCGATAGCCCAGATGCCTATCGTGACAAAAAAAGGATAAAAGAAACTAGATTAGCTGCTGCGCTCATTCTCCTAACGTAACGTTTCAATGTGAAGCTAGTGGAAAATTCCAAATGGGGTGATCTGTGCGCAATATGTGCGCACATTAAAGCTACTAGGAATAAATAGGGATATGATAATCTTACCAGTTCCAGTCCCTACATCAAGAATCTGTATCAAACGTTAGAATGGTCGGAGACAAGAAAAAGGGTATGCAAGAAAAAAAAACCATTCACGATAATTAGTGAGCATTCAGGACCCAGATTCTTTCTAGCCAACGAAAGATAGCTAAACTCAATCGGGCCCTGAATTGCCCCTGATGTATCAAGCAATGGTTTCACCACCACCAACCACAAATCTCAACCCCCTAGCTAGCCGCACAAAGCTTCTCTAACCAATAACGGTAATAAACTAGTAAACGAGCAAACAACATACCCTTTCTGCGTTTGATTTATCAATTGGTGAGAGGAAAAGCTCACCACCGAGAGCAAGGTTCCATAAATGATGCATCAAGTCCAGTCGATCCTGTTCTTGCTCATCGTTTGGAAATGCCTACAGTTCAAAAGTACTTGTCAGTGATGTTATCATAAAATCAAAGGAGCGTGGCGGGGGTTTCTTGTTGTTCGCTCACATAGCACGCGAGCGGATACGAATGATAGCGTCGCCCATTCTCATAAACATAGTCCGTTATAGACTCCGACAACGACATTGTCGACAGGACCTCTGAGACAGCATCATCGTCGTCGTCAATATCATCGGATGAAGGTTCCTCGTCCGAAGAATACGTCTCTTCTTCTTCATCTTCTTCCTCCTCCTCATCGGATGACAGGCTGTATCTAGAGGGGGCAATGCATGACATTGTCAGTTGAGTTCCCCCTACACCGAGAGAATAAACACTATTTACCTCTCCTCTTCTCTACCATTCCAGTCCATACAGTTACCCTCGTCGGCTTCGTCGGCGGATAAGGTACCAACAGTGCTGTTTATGTTCTCACGCACGTTCTCCGGCATGGTTGGTGCTTGAACAAGCGTTGACATGTCTCTCTCTACTCGGTTTATGATCCTCCCTGCTTTCGCCGTATGCAAATCGTGTGCTGATGAGGTGATTGATGATAAATAGTATTAGTGTGGTGCTCTATTCCTTCCTTGCTTGCTTGTTTGCGCTTTTTAGGGCTTGTCGGCACCCCCCGTGTCTTCTGTAGAGATAGTGTGACGAAAGAATCTATTCTGTGCGGTACTTTTTGAATTATCAGGGCTCCAGTCAAAGGGGCAAAACAAAAATAAAAATGCGGTAATATTTCTCCAAAATGCTGGTAGGTCCTGGACAAACTCTCCAGGCGATTAAAAATACCGACGGCGCGGATACCATCGACCTCTTTATATCTCTGTGGTACATAGCTTTTTCCAGCGGTGTGGGGATCCCGTTAGACAGAGTCAGTTAGATAGATAGGCATGCATGTGGTGTAGGTTATGGTAAGTGTGGATGGCAGAGTGCGTTCAGGATACCTGCCTAAGAGCGTCAGCAGAAGTTATCATTTCCAGTAGAGTACGCATACATTATGCCACCCACCACCCATATGCATGCTTGCTCCTCTCCTGCACTTGCTTTTCTCCCACCTCCCACCTCCACCTCCTCCACCTCCTCCGCTCTCTACCTCATGCCTGTTATGGCTCTCCACCTCGTTCTCGCTTAAGATTCAACTAGCCAACCCATGGATGGACGGGGGGGCGGCTAATCTACCCCAATCACATCATACACCGCTCCAGCATAATAAAAGCCGTTAGAGCAATAAGACCAGACACGCCATGCCCTGCGAGTCTGCTCTGTCACCGCAACAGACTCGAAAAGCGCCCGTTTATGAGGAATAAACAAGTGGTGTGATTCAGGGAGCATGTGGTACTCCACTTCAGAGTTGAGTAGAGTAGAGCACATATGGTAGGTGTGCACTCTATCTGGCAGTACGCCGCTGCTACTGCTGCCGCAATATAGTAGCTATTATGATGATGATGCATCTATTTCCACGTGTGAGTGGGTTGGGCGGGGGGCTGGAAATCCTTTTTTCCTCCACGTCAAAACAAAGCAAAAAATAAAAAAATAAAAATGTCAGGATAAAAAGGAAAAAGACTGAAAAGAGAGATATCTATGTAGACTCGTAGAGAGAGTAGCCACACTTGCCTGCGCCCACATACTCCAGAGTACGCAAAGAGAGGAAAGCATGTACCCTTCTGGTCCACTGACCTACCGATGTGGTGTATCGAATAGATCCCCCTACCCGGTATTAAACCCACCCATCCAATGGACCTTGCTCTGGACCCGGAAGAAGCCATATTCCGAGCCCTTGGTTGAAGATGCAATGCCGAGACGGCAAGTGGCACTGCCTACAGCTGACGATCTCGTTTGAGTATGCACGAACGCACGCACGGCGCACGCACACACTTTCTTGGGAGAGATGTCGTTTGCTCAAACATTCCCTCCCTCCCTCCCTCCCGAGGTACCAATTGATCCGATTCGGTGGTCATTGCTTTGCTGGTTAATTTAGGTGTAGCAGATATGTTGTTCGGTCTGTCGGGAAAGCCCAGGGCCCAGGACTACCGCAAAAACTCGAAGAATTGGCTACCGACGGCCAGATATTACCTCCCCAACGATTGGCTAAATAGCATCGATCTACATCAGAAGTTTCCCATAAAGGAAATTTTGATCTGGCGCTATAGTACCTAGCCAATTTTTCGAGTTTTTGGCGATAGGTTCCTCATGTAAGCGTCCTGTCCAGCGGTAATGGTAAACCCACTCTAGAGTATGTAGCCTTTACCAGCAGAGCAACGCAACGCACGCTCCCTCATCAGCAATGCGATCGCGTTGATAGATTCCTCCGACCACGCGCTCGGGTTATAGCAACCTCATAAGTCCTTGCGAGATATCTCGGCCCGCTGTTACCGACAGCACGTAGGTAACATTCCGTACCATCCATTTTTTTTTTCTTTCTTTCTTCCTTTTCCATATCTTACCTGTACCTGCATCACCAATAATATAGCATAGTATTGCAATAAGACAAGCGTAACTTGCCAAACGTAAACGTGCGGGTAAGTCAAAAGTCAGCCAGTTGCATATGCCGCAGTGGACCAATCAATCGATATTTACCAACCTAATCATACTCAATATTGCCTACACTGTTTAAAGGCTCATTTTTGTTTTCCCCCTCCGTTTTTTGCTGGCTTGGCATAGTATAAAGTAGTATAGATCCTACCACGAGTAGGTAGGTCACATAACTACGTCTCTACCTACATGCATAGTTAGCTACCGTTTTTTCTGCGGGTCTGATTCGAAACAGATGCGTCTTTTACAACACACTATTTTGGTATTCCATTTGTGTAGCTAGCCATTATGCGAAAGGTATTTTGTGTAGCCTGTAGGGCCGTTAGATTTCGGTGCAGCAGTCTATTACTGGTTGGTGCAGATATTTCCGGACTTTGGTAACAGGGAGCTCCCATGTTCATAATACCACCCATAGATCTTTGCATACTGTAGGTACTTCAGGGCGGTTTAGAACAACAGTTTAGCCCTTTGCTGAATTTCTCGGCGCCTTGTTAATTGCGGTACTTGATACAGCTAGGTATCGGGAAAGAAAGAAACATGGCGCACGCTATTACCAGATTCCCAAGATGTTTGACATTGCGTTTTGTATTATGCATGATGTCCAATTCAAGAGACCACTCCTTTGGATTTGCCCGCGGAACCTAGGTGGCGGATAGAATCCTTGTGCCGGTTTCTGGTTATGCGATTATCTGTTTTACAGATAGGTTTCTTTCCTCGTTCAGAGAGATGAATCCCGTCTATTCTAGAATGGTTATGTGCTCGGATGAAGGTATAGAAGAGTATGGTTGCATAAAGCAGATTCGTGGTTACCTCTCAGATGCGTCAGCATCATGAATCATCATTCGCCATGTTTCAGTGCTTTGATGCACTGTCCAGAGAGTCACCTGTAACTCCACATGGATGGATGTTTTCTAGCCCACAAAGGCCATTTTACCCCGTTCAGTCCGATGTTGCGATACGTGCAATAACTATCCTAGGAGGCTTTCTACCTACCTGACAGAAATTTATCTTCAGTTGTAAAATTTAATCTGAGGATCTAACGAGATCCCTATTTTTAAAAGAAAAACGATCGGGGGGGATTACACACGCCATGTCAAATACTAGTGAATATTTTTTTTAAATATGCCCACCGACTGCCAACTACTTAGCTAACCATCGCTTCCCCCAAGTCCCTTGGATACCCAATCTTCAATAAACGGCGCAAGTAATCTACTTTCTGTTTTCCGCGTCCCAAGAATTTGAACTCTGGCCGGGTAGCTAGCGCTCCCGCTATTCTGGTGGTGCGTGCTGGATTAAATTGGTTAAACTCCACCAATTTAGGAGTCCAAGTCCTTATTGATCTCCCTCCCCCCCCCCCCCCTTTGCGCTCCTTGCGTGGCTACAAAGCAACTATCCTCCGGTATCAAATCTCGGGTACTGGCTTCAGGCCTATCCTAGCCCTGCTTACTGAGTGCAGTTCTTTCCTTTCCGTACATGCTTGCAATTGTCGCTCGCACCATCTCAGTTCATAGTGGTAATAGAACATTAATACCCACTCGCGGCAAGTAACCCCCCCAATGATGTATCATCGGAACTCTCCGGAAAGGGAGTCGCAGATATTTTTTCTTCCAATTTTGTCTCGGGTTGAATATTTGTGGTACCCAGAACCCTGGTTACCTAGTCTTCTTATGTTCCTGCTGAGGTCTAGGGGAGGGGCACGTGAGCAGTTTGAAGAATTCTAATTCCGACATTTTTATGTTATAGAGGTATAGAAATTACCTACCCCCAGTGGATTGTGGTCGAGGAATCCTAGATCAGCTGAATTCTGTCAAGTCACCCCAGAGACTGAGACATGATCTGGACTTTTCTACTGCCTATAAAGTACTACTTTCTTTTGGGTCGGAGTGCTAATTTGTCGGTGTGATGGCTCACAAAACACATGGATCTGGCTGGACATTAGAAACGCCTACACTTTAATCGTCATCAACGGTACCATATACTATGAGGGATGAAATACGTACCGCTTATGGTTAAGACAACTATTTACCTGATCTTCATACATACGAATGATGGAAAGGGCCATCAATATTACCACCAAGCCCTGAGGTGCTGGCTATACATATGAGTAAATTTTGCGATGGTGGCCGGCCCCAATAGGGCATTGCGTTGAGATTCAATCGCAGTAGAGAATATCCCTGTAAAATGCATGTGCCACCTTTTTAGTGAATCGAACATTCCTGTTGATCCGGGGAGAATAATATTGTATTCACACATCCGGATTATCACTCCCGGTGCTAAACGCATTTCCTCTCGCTAGAGCCCACTGAATGATCCCTGCTGCGGTTGAGGTGGCCTGACTTCTGACTGTATATTGCATGTCTTAATCAACCACAGCTTGAGATCGATATATCATCAGCTCTCACTCGTTGTTGTTGTTTCTTACCCAGTACAAAAAGCTGCACCTCTTGCCTCACGGTGGGTAGGACGTTTGATCCAAGACTGGGTTTCTAGAATGACGCAAATCCGATCCACCATCATGCAGATTTCCCTCACTCCTCCTTCTCGATGGGGAAATATCAGGTCAGGAACACACATAGCACCTATTTTCATCCTATTCACCTGCACCCCTTAATTTGAGAACAATTTGCATATCCAGCCATTTGGTCGAGTGATCTAGTCAGCCCAAGTCAAACCTTATTCAACCGAAGTCTGATGATTGATGCGGGGCACCACTGACTTGGGATGGAAGCTCACGCGATATCACAAAGGTGTCTATCCATGCAATACAGTCGGATTACGCGCTTATTATTCACAGGAGCATATCGCGTGCCGTGTGTTCTAATATCAACTTGTTCACATTTAAACCAGAATGGAAACTTTCACCGCGACTCACCTCCCGGCCCGCCTGCGCCACGTATCCGAAAGGTCTGCATGGTATGCACCACAAATGCCCATGATGCTCCTCGTATGTTTATAAAAAAGCAAGATCGGCAAGCCAGGTTGGACTGATAAGGAGAAACACGTTATTACTCCTCGATCCGTTATTGGTGGTGTACCATGTCGATGTTCGCCAACGTATTGACTGAATCGAACATTAGCCGGGAGTGTATGTTCTGCACCCTAAGGTTATACCCAGTTACTTGCTCTACGATGGACGCGTTATCCATTCTTAGCCGCGCACAAGCGTCGCGGCAAGACGAAGATTCACATTATGTCCCAATCCCTAGTCCAAAGCCCATCCATGCTCTGAATCTCGTCCAGTTTCCAGCGTTGTTAAGATTGATCTTATATTTTTTTTCTCGAGCGAGCAAGGTTGATTTCGTTGATAGTTTACTCTAGCACTTATGCATATTGTACACCCCATAAGCTTTTAAACGAGTCAGGTTGTTGAAAAATGGTTTTGAAAGACCACACACCAGCAATGTCAGGCATTAAATCGGTCATCGTAGCTGATATTTGAAACAAAACTGGTGAGATTTCATGAACCAGCCGACATTTTAACAGAAGGCTCATGGCTTTCGGTGCATTTTGACGTTCCATTTTTTTCTACCGGAGGAATATTCTTTTCGATCGACCCTATCCCACGAATCGTAGAATCAAGGGGTGAAATAAACATCCTTTGGGTAGACAGCAATGTCAAGCAAACCAATCCAACCTTTGAAAGACCCTCTAGCCCTATAAAATCAACGAGTAAACTGATGTCAGCGGAATAGTCCTGCCAGAGCTATTGGTGATAAGCCTCAGAGGATTTTTGATTACATTGATTTTCGCCAACACTTGGACCCATCTATCTGGCTGTAAGGCTAGAAGGTTCTGTGAAATTTATCCCCCAATGATCTGTAAGTAAGCGCCAGGAATTATCACCAAGAAAAATTTGTATCTTTCTCTTAGTCACGTGCTGCTGCTGTCGGGGAAAAAGACCTCCTAAATCCTGCTCTCCGGGAGTTCTGACCAAATTGGACTTTTGGGATTGTTAGTCATAGAAAACGCGAGTGTTTTTTATTGAAGATATTAACCTTCCACACAATTAACGCACAGTCTCAAACGTATTCAAACAACGTTAGCTTTGAACCTTCTTTCCTCTGCTATCAATTGATAGTCCTTGAAAATGTTCACAGCAATACTCAACTCAGGGCGGTCAGCACGCACTACCGATCATAACCTTTCATGGTCGAACCCCCTTCTTACATTCCGTTGCCGCTTTACGACTGCCGTTCTCCGGGCATAAGCAAGCCATGTTTCAGTCAAGACACCTGAGTTAATCCTTTACCCTATTCGCATATCATGCCCGTCGTTATTTGTGGAATAACTCTCGGTCCTCCACCAAAATATGTAGAGTAGAGTACCTACTCTAGGTAGTACTACAGTCGTTCACGAACGCTGCCTGTACCTACAGCCGTTTTAAATAACAGAGGAGTTCGAGCCAATAGAAATTAAAAGAATTTGGAGATCTCGCAGCTTGGCTGTTGCGTACCATAATTATAGCCCCTGTTTGCCATTGTCATTGTCATTGACAGGGACCTTGAACGACTGTAGCTCGCTAAAAATATTGTCTGGTGCGTAACTTATATATTTTATCGACCTGTGTTACCACCAGACCTTGATAAGTAAGTGCTCGTAATGTACAGACACCATATTTACGTGTTCTGTTGGATGAATATATCTGGAGTTATCCCAGTTATCCTTTAATGCCAGAAAACTTCCCTGTAGCCTAAATTCTGTGGGTCAGGTATTCCATACTGTCAATGCATTGTGCCGTTTCAATCTTCACAGGTAGAATGTTATGATGTCAACCAATGGCCGAAAGCTATTCCCAACATTAAGTTTAGTAATAATTCCAGATAGATGACATGTTTCGCGAAGAGATCACATGCGAGGCGCGCCAATGAGGTGTCTTTATATTAGCTACTCTAGACCGAGGATATAATTGTGAATTAGTCTAATGAGATATAATATATAAAATCGGGCCCAAATACCAGGTGCATGGTTTCCCTTAAAAATTGTGAATGGGACCAACGGCCAGGATCCCGGGAGAGGGCTCCGGGGCCTTGAGACCGAGGACAAACAAACCGATCCGCGGTACTCCAATAAAAAAAAATTGTAGTAGATGCAAGGCAAGGAATATAATTATTACCTGTAGTTAAGCCAGGCGTACCGAGTGACGGTCTGTGAATAGCATTTTTCCTTTGTTTCATCTGCACCCAGCAAGACTACATGTATCCAGTTAACCTCAAGTACATGAATCCGGTAGTTAAGTGAAAATTCCACTGAGTACGGCTGTGTTGTGAAAGGAAACTTACCGATTCCATTATCCGCGGTTCGTACATATGAGTATTTTTCAAATGGCCCTTCCCATGACAAAATACTGGAATATATCCCATCCATCACCTTCAAGGTCTTCTAAGCGCCATCGTTAGCTATTCGGATCTTATCACAGAACGAGGGAAATAAATATGTAATACTTCCACAAAACTGATATCTATAACCCTTGTAGCACTGTTTTATCTTAAATTCTTTCATCTAATTGATTATCGATGACCTATTCCTGGGACGATTACTAATGATATAGGAAACCCTAGAAGATGACGATCGTTACTCTCAGAACACTGAAAAGAGTCTGAATTTGAGACTGCTTTGATATATCGGTGTTTACGGTAACTAACTCGGCTCAAATGGCCAATAAGCCTACTTATTTGGTTTCCTGAATATCCATCGAGAGAACTTGGAGCAACGTTGCCCGGCACTATGGGGCCTTTACGTCCCCTTTCACGGAAGGCCTAACTTTCATCCCGAGCCCTGCGCTTTTCCGGGCTCTCCTCGTGGTGGGGGCCTAATAACGATGCTTGGTGATAAGCTGGATAAGTAATCCCACAAGTAGTTAGTAATCGAGTGATCACCTGTGAAGTTGTTCATCTTAAACCGAGCGAATCAACGCAGTCTGTCTGGGAAAGAGATGCTGTGACACTGGATGAAGGGGTGATGGAGAGAGGAAGAGGTTTGTGGTGACGTTGTCGAAGGTCAATCGAGGTGCGCACGTCAATGCCAAGTGTTCGGTTTAGTTATCACAACACTAGCGTTTAGCTTACTGGAATTAAGGGTCTGTTCGCTCCCGGCAATCTGGTTTTGAGTCAGCTGTTGTGTCTCGGATGTGGCAATTTGAACCGTTCGGGAATCGGCCAACTAGGTGTTGGAGGAGAGCAATCAACAGCTTTGATAAGAAGTGTGTCTGAGTATATCAGGGTGACCCAATAAGAATCAAAGGAATCCTCTGTGGGGAGTTTGTCTATCATCCGGGAAATCGATGAAGAAGGTGAGAACGGACACTTTAGCAAACCCGCTTAAGAAGTCAGCTCTGAGCATCCCGCTTTTCTAATCTCGGGATCCAATATCGCCAAGTTATCCCTGTAGATACATCCCGACGGTAACCCCGGACGGCCACGTGGGAATGAGTTCAACAACCAAGCATCATGCAACATGAGGTTCAAGTGCAATAATTTGGCGATGCATTATCAAGAAGTAAGCCACGTACATAGTTTTAGTTCACCTCCTAAAATCCATGTCTCTCGTTGATTCCATCTCACGATTGAGATTGTTGTCTAACTAAAATTTCCATATAGGTTTCCATGGCGGCAGAATTCATTAATATCAATTCGCTTTGTATCTCCAGAAAGTCGAATCTCTGTATGAATCTTGCCCATGATCCTAGGCCGACAGGTCGAATTGCACTCTCGTGGGATACGCTAACAGTAGTGACGGTTAATAGTACAGTTTGATTGATTACTTCATGGTTAATAGTGCAGTCAATTATAGGCTGACAGAATAATTTCACATTCATCCCCTAAACTATACAGCAATATTGAATTCGAGGTAAGTTATCTTACTAACATAAGTAATTCATTATCAAAACTTATTAAAGTTTGAGGAAGCCGGTAAAAGCTTCTATTCTGACAGTATCAAAGCTTTGTGTACCTGTGCAGCTCCCATTGGTCAAATTATAAACCCGTCCGAAATGAATTTCTCAACTTCACAGAGTTCACTAGTTGCAACTACGATAAATAAAAGGACTTTTTACAGTGTTTAACGCCATGATTTGATTGTCCGTTATCCTCATAAATAAACAAAACTCCAAAAAGATCATTATGCAAACAAAAAGAAATCTCTAAAAAGAAAAAAACACAACCAAAACCAACTCCTCTCCGAACCACCCGCCAGACTCTACATATTGTTTTCTTTTTCTTAGTTCACAATCCCCGTACCCGCCGTCGACTTCACCGGCCTGTTGAACCCAATACCACCAGCCGGCTTCACAACATAGTAGTTCTCAACAACCGCGGTTCCATTGTTCAACGCATTCATCTGCTCCTCATTGCATCCCTTAAAGTCAGGAAGGTAGCACTGCGGCGCAGGCCCGAATCCCTCGTTCTTGGTCTTAGTAGTGCTTTGAGAGCCACCCTTGGTCGAGAATGCATCAAGAGCCTTCTCCTTTCCAGTGCCGATATCCATACCATTGTGGGTACGCTCAAAGATGCGGAACGAGATCTCCTGAGCATAGGCAGGAACCGCATGCCCAGCCTGGTAAACACGGGAGAACGAGAAGTTACCATACTGCCTGACCTCGCCACCGACGGTGCCCTTGCTGTCAATGATGTTTGTGTATCCAGCTGCCGCAAACTCCTTCTGCTTCTTGTGCTTGACCGCGAGACTGACGAGCTCACCGCCGTACCAGTTGCAAGCGTGGTCCCTGTCACCGTAGATCATTGACACCTTGACACCTTTGTCGAGGAGGTAACCGATATCCTCGAGGAAGCCGGCGCCGAAGCGGTCGTTGGAGGATGTAAAGGCGCGGCTGACAGCGGCAGAAGATGAGGTGTAGTTCACGCGGACACCGAGCTCGCGCTGGACATTGGCGTCCATGAGATATCCTTTCCAATGGGTCCATGGGAATCCGTCGGTGTTGTTGTGGGTGATGTCATATCTGTTCCTTCCCTCAATGGCAACGTACTCAAAGTCGGTGACTGGCTGTTGGTCGTGGACGATGCTGCAGACGCCTTTGTTTGCCTTCTCGATGCAGGCACGGACAGTGCCCTTGTCACCCCATGGGTCGTCTTTCATCAGTTTCTGGCACTCGAGGTATGCGTCTTTGCAGCCGCCGGATTTTGTGTACTGGTTAAGGAGAGTGCTAGCAATGGACTGGTTAAGGAACGGGATGTCATAGGTGTTGTTTGCACCAAGGGTGTAGAAACCCGCGTACTGGGTTGGGTAGTCGATGCATCCGGAGACAACACCAAGGGTCTTCACGTTGAGCTTTGCAGGCTTCTCGGTGCGGCCGCGGGGGGCCTTGAAGGTGTTGTTTCCGATCTGTTCATTCTTCTGCTCGAGGTAGGCAGAGAAGCGGGGGGCGAAGTGACCACCGTATGATTGACCGTAGATGGAGACCTCGTCGAGCTTCTTGTACTGCGGGAAGGCCTCGGTGAAGGTCTGCATACCGTACCAGAAGGCCTGAGCGGCGATGTCGGTGTTGTTTGCAGTGTTGTTGACGCTGAGCGACGGGAAGGTGCCGACCATGTAGGTTGCGTTGTTTGGCGGGATGGTCTCGGTGGCGGTGAAGTTCTTGAGAGTGTCCTTGAAGCCCTTGGCTTTGTGGTCAAAAGTACGAGTACCGTTGTTAAGTGTGTCGTAGGAGAAGCCGACCTGAACGGGCTGGTCGATGAATAGAAGATTGGTAAGACGATTCCAAGCGAATTCACGCTTGACAGTTGTCTTGGAGTCATTCTTGACATCACAGGGGCCGACCTCTTCGAAAAGACCGTTCCTGTTGGATGCGTTAGTGTTATCATTTCACCAAAGAATAAGCATATAGAACTTACATAGAAGACGATCCAGGTCCACCGTTCATCCACACAGTCAATGGTGCATTTGCAGAGTCGTTATGAGCCTCAAAGAACCAAAAGAAAGTATTGATTGGGTAATCTTGTTTATAATCAAGTGTGTTTGGCGGGATCTGAATATATCCGGAATAAGACTCGACATTTGGGGTCTCTTCGCAAATGTTAGGGTTGCGGTAAGAGATTGAAACGCCGGGAACACGGGTGGAGTTGAATTTGACATCATCTCTGGCCGCCTGAGGGAAACGTGCTGAGGCGGTCTTGGTGAGGTATGCGGTAGCAAATATTACTGCCGCGGGGCCGGAGTAGCTGAGGAGGCCTCTCATTGTTATTTTTTTATTGGGTTTTATTTGAATCAATATCGGCTAGCGATATGGCGTGAGAAAGGTTTAATGAAAAGAAGGAAAAAAGAGGAAAGAAATGAATGAATGGACGACTAGCGCTCCAACGGAAGAAGAGAAAGAGAAAGAGAAAAGGAAAGAGAAGCTGCTATTGACCGATGATGATGAGAGTGAGTGAGTGGGAGATAGTAACTGACAACTGAGATGGAGGAATATATACATCATCTCATGAGTACCAAGTAGCTCGGCTAAGGGTAGCTATTTGCAACACCTCAACCGGTCAAAGGTATTTCACGGCACAGTAGCATTATTCTCGTGAGAGTGCTTGGTGTTGTTGACCGGTCGTGCCCTACCAAGGAAGTACATGTACCTGGGGATCCTTGCTAATACCGGTGAACTGCATGTATCGCAACACCAAACGTTGTTACCATCACGATAGATGGCATCCCCAGCCTCAACAGCGACCTTTGACAGCTAGCTTCCGTTTTTGGAGTAGAGTATGCATCTTATTGAAGGTTGTAGAAGTATTCTCGAACTTCTTTAACCATTCTGTCGGATCTGATGCCAAAAATAGTAACAAAGGAGGATTCCTCTATGGTACAGACAAAGAACTCGCTAAGAAAGTCAAAACAGGCTTCGGCTTAACGAGTAAATCTAAGTTAGAGTTAGTATATACATTGTAACCGGACGATTGCCCCTACAAAGGTTCAGGACACTTGTACTTATCATGTGCGGGATATTCTCCATGAGGTACTATCCATCACTCACGACAACAGGTAAGAGGCGTCACTTCCACCTGTGTAAAACATCTTCTGCTCAAAAGTGTTTACTTTACCCCACAAACTGCTTACCCCGGTAGAGCCTGTGATTCGGTGAAGACATGGTCTGTGCCGCACTGCGCCAAAACCGGACCATTCTAGGAACCTTGGGGACTAACTTGTAGTGTAACCAATAGATGTGACCAAAAAAAGCGACGATCCTGGAGATTACTGACTTGTGTTACAGGTATTCGGAGGGAGTTGAAGCGTGTCTGTGGTAAGAATCAAGCTAGGACTCTAGGAGTGTTGTCATGGTGTGAGAAAACGTTCAGTAGCACTGAGAATATCTCATACTCGCCTCCGAAGCGAACAGAATCGAGTGATACTCTATGATTACAACCACCATACTTGAACCATCAGTCGGGGCCAGGATCTAAACTCCGATCGCTACATGCATGCAAGGTGTAGGCATAATAGAAAGCTTATAAGATATCAAAACGCTTATGTTCTGGCCGTGGTTGCTTGTCTATACGGTGCCCCTAAGCTTAAGCTTTGTTGTCAAAATTATCTGCCGAGGTGCACTGACAGAGGGCCAATTCAAACGATGGCATTCCACATAATATTGGGACTTCATGGGAGTCCAGACTGACATGAGAAACTCATATTACGAAGTGAAGAGCGGTTGCAATTGGACCAGCTAGCGTATGCCGTGAAGAGCGATACGCAATTCATTAGTTCCCCAGATCACACCACCCAATTCGGTTAGCTCATAGACGCCTTCACGGGGTATGGTTCTCACAGTGGTATGGTGCAACGTTCAAATGAGCATGGAGAATTCGAGAAAAATCAACAGAAGTCCTTATTTTGCACCGAGAATTATATCTAAAAATATTTTTTATGGCCACTTTTCTCGTTCTTAGTTGTTGCACCATACCCACGTGAGCACCATACCCTAGTGAAGGCGTCTACCTTTTTCCCGCAACCGACAAAGGAAACAAAATCCACCCGGCTCAAACACCCTGCCATGCCAAGTCTCCAGACTACCTTGACCGAACAAAAAAGCTTATCAAACATTTAGCGGCATGGCAGGATGGCCGAGTTGGTTATGGCGCCAGGTTAAGGTCTTACTCTTAACATCAATTCCTGGTTCGGAAACGAGCGTGGGTTCAAGTCCCACTTCTGTCACACATCTTTTTCTTTTTTGCTCACACTCAGTTTGACGTGCGCATGGTGGAGACAAGAACCCTCAAGGCGAGTTATGTATGTACTCGCAGTTTATTTTGTGGAAGTAGAAAGCTAGTTGATTTTTTTCGATAACTCCTACCTTTGAGATATCGAGACCATATTAGAATTCCTGCTTGATACCTCGATCCCGTTTTTAGCGACCCCAAGTCTCGTTCCTTTTCTCAGTCATTCAAGCAGTCTAGGCCGGCCGGGCATAACTATATGTACTTTATAGCCGTATCGGTAAAAGCAAAACAAATTGCCGTAGTCTTATCCGGAGCGGACTTTCATCACTGCCTAAAAGCCTATCAAAGTCTTAAAACATGATTTATAGCCAACTACTAAGAGTCCAATGTGCAGAAAAGGATAAGGCATACTTGATTTTGGGGGGTAACTTAACGACCAGGTGGTCCTTTCACTTGTCATCTGGGAGTGGTTTGGACTGTTTGGACCTGTTCTTTTTTTTTCTGAATTGGTATAACTTACAAGTGGTAGACATGAAAACATCATGGAAACTACATGTAGTGAAACATAATGGGTAAATCGATACGATCCTAAATCGCCCCCCGCCCAAGCATTTAGGCAACGTGTAGTATCATATACATATAGCATCTTTTGGATGAAGTACACCGCTCCACACCCCAAGCAGGTCTTATCACCATCGAATCTGGAAGAAAACCGACTCCGTGGATCGAGTGATTCACCAACAGTCGAATCCACATATCTGTAGTCCCAAGCCGACTTAGCTTATTTCCGACCAGCTGCAGTGTCAATCGAGCCTAACCAAAAATTAAAAGGCCGCGGTCGTTCACACGAGATCACTCGGTAATTACGCACATTACCAATTTCTCCAACCACGCCGGGACCTCCGCATTACCGCTGAGAGGTATCCCGCTCTCGATATTAGAATTTCCCCCCAATTTCCACTCGTTTTGAACCACCGGGCACCCGATATAGGTATGCCACGGTCCATGGACTGATATTTGCCATGGTATTGTCGGGTGACAAAAGTTCTCGTGATTTTTGCATGGCAACCAGCAGAAACTGCCCAAAAGACTAATTCACAAAGTCGGTAATCGGAATTCGTACCTAGGAGGTACATTGTTCTATCAATCTTTTGTTCAATCAATCTTATGTTCTATCAATCTTATGTTCTATCAATCCTATGTTCTATCAATCTTACGCTCTCAAATCACATAACTACTTACATATCTCCTTTATATCTTTTGCAGTCGCGGAGTTATAGTGGCTTCATGACCCACCCACGTACAAAATCACGAGAAATCTTGTCACCCAGCAATACGTACATGATAGAAATGATATCCGCTATTGAAAGTACGATCCTAATCCTAAAATTGAATAGGACAACGGACATGACACTGATAGGAAAAGCAGACAAAGGAGATAAGGAAGTACCCTATGGAAGGACATGACAGGCCCGCTGCATTAAAGGAAAAGACAAGAGTTTTTTCAACCGTATTCCATCAGTACTGTATAGCGATGGACTCGGGGGGGGGGGGTTGTCTCGCTGCTTGCTTAGGCTGGGCAATGAGCTTGAAGGTTGGCGAGCTGCTTGCTTATGAAGACTCGAGGTCTTGGGGGTTTGCGTTGCACTCGCTGCTTGCTTAGGTTGGATAAAATGGCCTTGGAGGTTGACGAGCTCGAGCTGCTTGGTTATGGCGATATATTCGGGGGCGGACGAGCTATGTACTTGCTTAGCCCACGATTATGGACCCGCGCGGGGCACACGGCATATAATTCCTAATTCCTAATTCCTAATTCCTGATGCCTGATTCGGCACACACACAGTTGGACCGTGTGCTATTTGGACTGCTCTCATCGCGCTCTGCACCGTGTGCTATTGAACCGCATGGTGCTGGACCACTGATGACCGGCCATGCTCGCAGGCGGGTGAAGAGCACTGCCACGCGGCCGGAGGGAATCCAAGCATACCAGTGTGTAAGCCGAGAGATATATATATCCATATCGACGATCCTTTTTGCCACCGATCCAGGAGCGCTTTCTTTGCCCATGCCAAGTTGCTTTCTCTTCCGCCGGCATTCGCCAGCTGCTCGGCAAAATTATGGCCTATACGTAGCTAGGACTTTATCGTCGAGGTTGAAGGAACTTGATCGCTCAAGATGCTGCTCGGCGAACTCCCTGTGCCGCCACAACTGCCGGCGCGGTCCAACGGAAACCAGGAGCAATGTCATTGGTGATTTCCCCCGAACGAACCAGCTGGGAAATTAAAAGGCGGCGCGTGGTATCAGCAGGCCCGTCCCCCCCTTTTGCGCGTTACGAATATCTAGGAGCGCGCCTTCGCCCGCCCTATAGTGCAAAGGTTTTTATAGTCGTTGAAGGACTAATCGTTGAAGGACTAATCATTAAAGGACTTTATGGTCGTTGAACTAATCGGCGGGGGAGAGTGGTGGAAGAGAGGGAGGAGGAAGACTTTGTAATCGCTAAAGGGAATCATTGAAGGACTTTATAGTGATTGAATGACTTTATAATTGAAGGACGAAAGAGAGGAAGAGGACTTTATAGTCGTTAAAGGACTAATCGTTCAAGTTTATAGTCGTTGAAGGACTAACCGATGAAGGGCGAAGTGGTGGAAGAAAAGGGGGCCGGAGGAGTGCTTTGTATTGAATTCGCTAAAGGAAATCATTGAAGGACTTTATAGTCGTGGAAGGATTTCGCAATCGTTGAAGGATCTTCTAACCGCCGAAGCAGTACTTTGTGATCATCAAAGGACGAAATGGAGGAAGAAATGGAGGATCGAAGCGGACTTTAATTATAATCATTGAAGGGGGCTTTATAGTCGTTGAATTCAAAAAAAAAAAAAAAGATCGGACGAAACGGAGAAAGGAAAGCGAGTCTTTTTTTTTATAGTCAAAGTCTTGCTGATAATATCTCCAGTCGATCGATCTACAGACCCTACGAGAAATCCGCCCATCTCCGCTTTGCCAATTAAACGCCACCAATTGGAGAGAGAGCGGCGTGCCTAGTGGATACTAGTATCTCGGTATATATGCCGCGCGCGCCGACTGAAAACTTTTACAGCCACCAGCGCGCACGTACGTACGCACGCACGCACGCACGCACCCGATCACGGCCACATATAAAACATGCAGATTTTTCTTTTCGAATTTCCAAGGCCCCCGCCCGCACAGTCCAGCAGGAAGCCAGTGGTCGAGCAAACAAGACCATAGCCCCGTAATCCTCAATATCAAAAACCAGAGCAGAGAGAGTACTTGACCTACATGTGGTCAATTCACTCCAGGCATTACCATACCTCCTTGGCGCACCGCCGGATGTCTCTGACTGTTTGCCCGCCCACCCCCCCCTCCCCCCCCCCCCGCGCGCACCGGACCCGCAGCCTGCAGATCTGAATAGACGCTGCGAAACCTCTAGCTCTCTAATGGCGTAAGACCCGTACCCCCCCGCCCCCGGACCCGAGCTGCCCACCCAGTGCCCAGGGCGCGCCTAAGCAGAAACAGGTTTACCACGAACCGAGTGATAGCTCATGATCCACGAGCTCAGAGTCTGTATTCGATTGCAGTGCCCGGGGACCGGGTCGAGAGATCGGAAGGCCTCTGTACGTTAGGTGTGTAGCTAGGTGGAACGAGCGGCAACCCGCGAACAATACCTGATTGGAAAACAAGACTTGTAAAAGCCATCGGTACAGCATGACGTGGACAGGCCGGAGCGCAAGTAGCTAGCAAACCCGATCGACCTTATAGCTCTGTAGCTAATACGCGACTATGTAGCTAGATCGAGAAGAGGAAGGGTACAGAAAGCAGTTTCAGGGAGAGATTTAGATGTAGTAATAGAATCGAATTGTAGAATTTCTTCGAGTCTTGGGCCTTGGAGAGAGGAAAAGAGAAGAGGAGGAGTCCCTCCTTCCTTTCCTCCCGACTTATCCTCCTCCCGATTTATCCTCCTCACCTAACGGTACAGAGTGTCGTCGTCCCATCCCCCAGGCCAAGATGCGTTTCTCCCACCCAGCTCCACCACTGTGCCCCCACACGACAGGCACAAGCACTCAGCGAACAAACCCACTAGCTCACACACACACACACACACACACCCAAGCTGCAGCTGCAAACACGACCAAGGAGATCCGGAGTGAGCTCTCATGGACGACACACAGCGCCGCGGTCTATTCGACCAAGCACGGGATCCAGCTGCGCGGGCATTAATTCTCAGTCCACAACCCTAACCACACACACATGCACACCCCACACCAAAGCGAGTGACACCCCATGACGCCGCCCCTGTCCCCTGCCTCCCTCCGCCGCCAACCCTACCCAACCCTCAACTAAACCCCGTGCACCGGCCCCCCAATCTCGCTAAGCCACCGCAGGCTCCTAACGCAGTAGGTTCCACCCATGTCCATGTTCAGCTATCTATCTGCTCTGCTCTGCTCTGCTCTGCTCTGCTCTGCTCTGCTCTGCTCTGCTCTGCTCTGCTCTGCTCTACTCTACTCGAGCATAAAAGCACAAGCACAAGCACAAAAGCACAAAAGCACAGAAACAACTAAAAAGTTGCCACCGATATGCAACGCACTGCTGACCGAAAGCCAGACCTAGACTAGACTCATGCTCAAATGCCGCAGTCTACATATATACTAATTCACAAAGACACTGGCATAGCTAGATATCCGCTCCATCCGCTGCCTACCTGCCTGCCTTTCCTGCCTTTCCTGCCACCACTGTGCGGTACTCTACCCAAACTCCGGCAGGGCGCTTATGTGATACAAACCATCTCCCTCGCGGGAGAACGCTCACCGTGAAAGCGTGTGTATGGACGTGTATGGCTACTTCTACTGCAGAAAGAAAAAAAAAAGGAAAGAAAGAGAAAAAAAAAATGGATTATACACATTAAAAATACAGCTTCCCGTAGCCTGCTATTGCTACCAAGATGGCTACGATAATAGTCGTCATAAAAAAGTGAAAAATAAAAAAGAAAGAAGAAAGCGCACCGACCGGACCCTAGCTCATGATCAGATCTGTCTTAACGGTAGATAGAACCGTAATGCATGCATGCAATGCGTGAAATAAAAAGATCTAGAAAGAAAGGAAGTAAAAAAAAAAAAAGGCATCCAAGACCGAAGTGTAAAAAGAAAAGAACTTCGAAACCAAAAACTCCCGCCAAAACCATAACCATAACGCATGCAAACCGTACCCGTACCCTATCCTATACACCCCCCCTCCCCCCCCCTCCCCCCACTACACACCTACCGAATGACCCCTCCCTGCCCCGAGCTCCCCGGCTCCGACTCATAGTCCATCCAGCTCATGACATGCGTCTCCTGCCCCTGCCCCTGCTGCCGTTGCTGTTGCTGTTGCTGCTGCCGCCCCGTCTTCCTCCTCAAGCTGTTATTCAGATTGGCGACCATACCCGCGCCCGGCCACCCTCCGCCCCTCAGTCCCGGCTGCGACGCGCCACTACTGGACGGTGGTTGCGGGCCGTGGTCGTGCAGCTGCTGGCGCGAGTGCGGGCCGAGGAATCCGGACGGCTGTGAGCGCTGCCCGTCGGAGCGCTGTGAGTGCTGCGAATGCTGCGGCGCCAACGACTGCTGCCCATACGAGTGCTGCGAATGCTGCTGCCCATGCGCCGACCCCCCCGCCAGCTCCTGCGGCCGCATCCCCCCGCCATGGCCACCATACGACCCCCCCGGCGGCAGCTCCGGCACACTCCCACCATACGCGCCCGCCCCCGACCCCGGCAGCTCCGGCACGCCCGCCGTACTCGAATCGCTATAATGCGTCTCCCGCTTCGGCGACAGCACGGCACCCGTGCTCGACGTGCTCACGGCGCTCGGCGTCCACGCGCTGCTCTGGTAGAGCGGCGTCGACCCCGACGACAGCTCGGACGGCGCAGAGACGGCGTCGGACTCCAGCTCTACCGCGTGCGCGTGCGCGGGCGTGGGCGTGGGCGTGGGCATCTCGGCGGGGGGTGGGGGGGGGGTGTGTTTGTTCATGTCTGAGAGGCCCGGGGAGTGCGGGGGGTGGGCGGTGGGTTTCTTGGCGAAGAGGCCGAAGAAGCTGGTGGGAGGGGCGGAGGGGGAGGGGGAGGGACTGGCGGGGGAGTGGGTGCAGTGGAAGAGGGTGCTGAAGAAACCTATGACCGCGAACGTTAGCAGCTACACCTAAATTAAACCGCAAAGAAGACACCACCCACCCTGCTTCACCGCCCCCTCCCTGCTCCGTCTCCGCCTCCGCCTCACCACCACCACCACCGCAACAAGCACCAAAACAGCCACCACAACCGCGCCCACAACCCCGCCCACGATCGGCGCCACATTCACCCCACTGCTCGGTCCACTGCCACTGCCACCGCTCCCATCCGCCAGCCCCGTCGCCCCCCCACCCGCGCCCGTCACCGTCGCCGTCCCCGCATTCAACGTAATCGTGCTCCGCTCGCCCGCCACCGTCACCACCCCCCCGCCCCCGCCCGTCGTCACACTCGCACTCGCACTCTCACTCTCCACGCCCGCCCCCGTCGCCGTCTGCACCGTCTGCACCGTCGGATACGTCGGATACGTCGCCGCCGTACCGCTCACCGGCAGCGTCGTCGTGCGCGCGACAGGCGTGCCCACAATCCCCCCCCGACTCGTCGTCATCGTAGCAGTCGTAGCAGCAGCAGTAGCGCGCGCAGTGCTGGTGGTGGTCGTGTCCTCGGGCTGGCTTGCGGCGGGGCAGATGCCGGAGTTGCACGGGTCGGTGGAGCAGCAGCCGCGGAAGCCGGGCCCGGCGGAGCAGACGTACCATTGCGAGTTTGCTGGGCAGTCGCTTTGGCGCTTGGAGGGGCGGGGGCGGAGGGGGAGCGGGCCCATCGGTCTTGCTGCTGTACGTGCTGCTGCTGCTGTCAAGGTGGTGGTGGAGGGTGGAGTAGGTCTGGTCTGGTCTGTAGAGAAGAAGCAGCAGCGCGGGTGTGAAGAGAGGCAGAGGAGAAGGAAAAAGAAAGAAAGAAAAAGGAAAATAACGGGCAGATGCCTCCCTTTTGTGTGTGTGCTTTTGGGGGGGTGGTAGATGGTGTGAATATATGCGATGTGATCAATGTGGGTGGCAGATTAATACTCCACTCCTTCCCTCCAGGAAAGGTGCAGAGTGTAATACCGCAGTAGCCGGAGAGTGAGTCCGAGAGCACAAACCACACCGCACCTCACTGCACTCACGTATTGTACGGGGGGGTAATGACCACTACGGCCGGAATCTCGAAACTCAAGTCACTGGGTAGCTCTATGTATGAGGATCAAGCAGCTGAGAACGAAAGAAAAAGAGAGGAAACTAAACAAACAAACAAACAGCCACGACCAGCAGCCCGTCCTCCTCTTGAACAACAAAGATATTCTCCTCTGCACGCTGCACCATTGGTGCATGGTCGCCTGCCAGCCAACCAACCGTGTGTTGTGCTTCTACATGGAGCACTTTTCTTTTGCTGCACCGTGCTCTAAACTTGGGAATACGACATGACCAGGGGCAGGGCAGGGCAGGGGCGGCAGAGCGTTGGTAGCACACCCGTATGTTGTGTCACACACACTCCCGGTGGGGGAGCTTGGCACGTGGGTGTGGGGAGTGAACCCCCATTGTGCACTCGCGGATATAGGTACGATCGAAGGGAGTGTTTATTAGCGAGAGAGAGCATCTAAGGGGGGGGAAATCTCCAACACGCAGAAACAAGCAGAGGAGAAGAGAGAGAGAGAGAGAGAGAGCTAGTCTAGCTCGTAGTGTTTATATATAGTCTAGATCTCTGTGTTGCAGATATTTAATGATTTCCTGTAGTGATATGTACAAGTATGTACATCCGTCTAGATTTTACCCCGTAGCCATAGTACTTGTGTTTAATTAGGGTGCTTATCGTTTGCCCAGGTAACGGCAAAGCACATATACCCCCTATCTATCGCATATCATCCTGGTTGATACAACTACTTGTACCTCGCGAGTGATCTGTCGTGACCTAGCTACTAAGTCTTCGTATGTAGCACTACATCACTGCTCCAGCCCCTTCATGCCCACCCAATCAATAGCCCTCACCATCTCTCGCCATCTCTCTCTCTCTCTCTCTCTCTCTCTCTGGAATGTAGGTATATCTCCCCAGCATAACACAACGGTTTCCGATACGCACCTGGCCAACTCTAGAACTTTTGGCATATCCTCTACTCTAAATACCACGGAGTGCATACAGCGTGAGAGTTGCACTTTTTCTTCATCTCCATCCTCATCTCCGGCCCGCTGTGGCTTGATAATTTCATGAAAGAGCTAGCTGTTTTCTGGTCAACATGCACACCCTCTTCCATCATCATCAACGAATAGATCCACGATTGCTGGGCCCTTTGTGAATTTTTTTCTATCGAACCCTAAAATTACTATTCATGTTTGAAGTTCCCTTCTCCGCAATGAGCTGGCGACTCGAAGCGCCGCAGGAGGTTCAAGAGTTTTGCAGTTTGCTTATATATAAACCGTTACACAGCGTTTTGAGAGTTCGTTAAGAATCCCCAAAAGGGAGGACTGGAGTCTGCATGAAGCCTCCCCTGGCATGTACATGCGGTCTCACATCCCTTGAAGACATGGCGCCGGGTTTAAATTTTGCTTCAAACCCACAAACGGGGGGCCAAAGTGTGAATGTATTGACGCCCTGAGAGCATGATCTAGATCAGCACTTCTGATTTTTTTGGGCACTTCATCTCGGTAGAAATCTCCACCCAGTACCAGCCCAGTCCTGTGGGTGGCTCGCAAGATCGCCGTGCTCCTATGTGTGTTGAAACGATACCCGCACCCGCACCCGCAGGCTCGATCCAGGGTTCACACGACCGGCGCCAAACAGGACGATTTGGTAAGTGCTTTCTTTGGCTGGTGGCATCTTATGACGTGCGGTGGGAAAGATGAAGGATATGTAACGCCATGATATGAATACCGGCCCGCGGTGTGACCGGCTTCCAATGGCAGTGACTTGTGCCTATGGGCGAGATCAATTGGACTGCAGCACATTACGCATGGAGACCCCCGGACTAAGCCAGACCGACCAAAATAACAACAATTCGGCAAGTCCATCGGATGTCTGGCCTCGTGCACGAGATTCGAGAGTAGAGTACATACCCCACTCGCAACAATATGCAGATAGCCGCATTAGTACTTAATCGAAACTGTCATACGGCCTCTCACCTTCAATCAAGCAAACACTGGGCCCAGTAACATGTATTATAAAACACATAAGCGAGAGATCGAAACAATTCCAAAAGCTCAGCCACTGAAATTCAACCGTCACGGGCCAAAATGTCCAGAACCTTTTTCATCACCTTGCTTTGTACTGACCGACTTCCTTTGTTGTGATTTCTCTTTTGAGCACAATTCTATTTCGAGCTCAAGCCATGTATCAGTAGCCACACCCACAAACTCGGCAACGTCGGAAACTGACGATAGGTTTTCTGAGTAAGGGCCGTTAGAGACATGCGTGTTAGAGATTGGATCCGAGATAGGAAATTGACCTTACAGTAGAAAAAACCCAGAGGATCTCGCACGGGACAGCAAGGGATCTGGCGTGTTGAGTTGCGATGGTACATTGCTGCTACTTCTCGTAGGTGTTTGCTGATAAACTGGTAAAACGTGATTTATTGCGAAGGACGGGGTCTATTTAGCTATTTAACTAATCAATAATAAAGACAGGTATCGTCTCGTTACTTGAATGAACCACGTACCCACTCCCTCAACCGACCACGTCTCTCTCTTTCTCTCTCAACTGGCCAGGTACCTGCTTCTCCAACTGATCGACTGTCATTGTTGTCCTTTATCGACATTTGCCTTTGGATGACAGTAGTGAACTGGGTGTGAATTATGTAATGGAGAGACATGGCTTTTGGCAGGTTTTGGATCATGTATATATGTTCTGCAGTAGATCTATCGAAGTGAAGTGCAAGCGGCGACATCATCTTCACGAAGAGGGGTAATGACGGTGAATATTGTGGAGTACATGTACTCTACGTATGCAACATGAAACAAAGAAAGAGTCTAAATCCATACATAAGGCTCCTCTCCATCTGGCCTCCTCGCAGATTAAGCTAGTACTAGCTAGATCCTGCACTTTCTAGCTAATTAAACCGAGTTATCCTCAGCACCAAAATCATACTCAATTGCCACTGGAATATATACAGTATGCAACCTCTATCCTACATATGCATCCCTCTTTCCTTGCCGTAGTATTCCACGATGAATACGCATGTAGATATAAAAAGCAAAACCCAGTCACCACATCGATGCGGCTCTGCTCTAAGCTGGCGTTGAGGCTGGGGGCATATGTTGACTTTTCCGCAAACTCCAAAAATAGCATAGTTACAAAAAGCTTGGCCTTCGGCCCTTTTTTTTTTGGAACAAGCCCTCTTCTGCAGGTATCCGCGTCAAACTTGGGCATTGAGGATCGAGGGAGATTTTTCTTGCTTTTTGTGCGACAGCGCTCTGCGCGCTTAGAGTGGAGAGGATAAATGTCTAGCTCGAGTAGAAAGAGATGAGCCTAATACTGATGGTTATCACGGCTTAAAGGGTAGCGAGAGGCTGCTCTGAAGGTTTTGCTGTGCCACATGTAGGTTGCTGTGCGACATTGTCTTGTGATACTGCCACTTTGTGGTGGTTGCAATCACAACATATCACTCGTGGATCTAGTTCATGCATGTGGTTCAACAGCGAATTAATTTTCCGTGAGCGTCTCCTTGGAGATGGTCTAGGATTTGAAGTAGCTTATCAAATCATATACCGGAGAAGGTTATTTCCAACCAACCAGATCAGTAACTGGTTCTCGGGCTATAATAGCCTTTGTAGACACAAATTATCCCTGTTTATAAGAGTATACGCCCTATGATGGTACGACTTCGCGCCATTTTTGTACCCTTATATGGCGATTCGACGGTATTTATTTACATGCGGCTAGTTATATCATATATATACGCATCAATGGCCGGTATCCGGCCGTTTGTGAACAGATGAAAGATGCATCGTCTTTTTCCTGAACTACCCGATCGGCCTCAGAGCGATAGGTTGACATCAGCAGCGGTGGAGTTCACTCTGTCCTATTCACTTATCCATCTGGATTGGCCGCCAAGTATAGTACGCACACGAAAATAAATGAAGAATAGCAAAAATGGAAAATAGACGTAACAAGATCTAAACATGCATCAACAAGACCTAAACATGCATCAAGTAGATTTCTAGGAAAAATAATAACAAGTAACAAATGTGATAGACCGTAAAAAGGCCGGATAAGAAAAGTGATTAACTTTGAAAGAGAGGCAGGAGAGTGCTGATGAGTCATATATCTACCATCCGTGAGGCAGCATGACCTTGCGCATCTTTCTTCACGCATCACAGCGACATGAGTTGGTCTATGCTCTTAGCTTAGATCGTACAACACCCCGCTCAGAATGACATAATATTGAGAATCATATATATATCCGGAACACACCGCTCAGAACGACATGATATTCAGGATTATATATCCGCAAGACACCACGCCGGTATATAACAGCACCGATTCTCTCTCCCTGTGGTCCACGAGACCGCTCAAGCCGAGAATTGAAAGTGCTGCCGAGGTGCGAATTGGGGGTGGTGCCGGGGCCACTCGGTTTTGCTTAACATTGGGCTTTTCTGACAAGGCCGCTTGGTCTTAGCTCGGTCTTGGATCTGTCGTACCAAATTCCCATTTCTTCAAAGCCCTTATAATACCCTTGACAGTACGTTGCCCAGATTCAAAGACAATGATATTTGAAATCTCCTCATAACGCTCCGGAAGACTGTACAAGATCTTGTCGACTAAGTCTATCTTACTAATCCGATAATTCGTACGCCTTAGCGCTCGGTGGATTCGCTGGAGATTTGGTATGTAGGAGGTGTAGATGTTATCATAGCCTTCGAGCATGTTGAAATGTCTTCTGAGCGCAGCATGTTCTTGTGCGTTGGCTTCAAGAGTGGAGATACTTTTCAATAGAAGAAAACCAGTGGTTGACGTGTATCTGTGATGATTCGACGGATGGTCGAATATGGAGGGATCGAGGTCAGATCTGGAGGTGGTGCTGATAGTCATATGCATGGTAACTGTTGATTTGGCAGTTGGGAATGTAGCGTTGTATGTAGCCTTCCGGGCGGGCTCCCAACCTGCTGTTTTATATACCAAGCTGAGTGGTGGCAATTGATTGATTAATTGTGTGCTGAGTGGTGGCAAGATATATATTTGGATGCGTAGGTAGGTACTACGAGTAACCTCCGGTTCATAGGTATCGCGCCTTCCAACGAGTGGCACTTGTATTCTCCACGGGACAAGACGTCAAGACGTCTCATCTCAAGTCGACCCCCGCCCCGAATAGCTTGAAATCTGCCGAAATATACGGGCGAGATCTAGGCAAGACGAGACTGACGAGACCGGTACCATCATTTCACGAGATGAGACAAGACTGGGCCCTAGTCTCGTCTTGAACGGGTAGGCGCCTCTTCCCGTTGTCTAAACGTCCCTTATGTACATTGTACATACATGTACATGTCTAGATCTACTTAAGCTAGCCTACCACAACCGCGCCCCTGAACAAGCCACAGCAACGTATAAGCTTACTACTTTTTGGTGGCAAATAGTATTAGCTAAGACCACGCTCCCCGGACCCCAGGGTCCAGGCAGTTATATATATCTAAATCCTAGGAGAAAGAAAAATAAACCTTCCAAGCCACCGTCCGTTGCAACAAAAAAAGGATCGACGACAAAAAGATCATGCCGCTCACGATTATAGAGGCCACTTGTATGGTATCATAAGTATTTACAACCGTGAGAGCACAACCATTAACAGCGTTTACCTGATCACACCAGGCTCCTATGGCTTGTAGTTAGAGGATTATCTTTTTTTTCTTTCTTTCTTGGATTAATGGACGGTGGCTTAGGAGGCTTATTCGCACCGAGACAATTAATACTCGTAAATTCATGACGTTTCCGAACACGACTTCTATTGCATACCACACAAAAACGTGCCAAATCCAACTTTTTGTATGTCATGAATAATTAGTCATGTTCGGAAACGCTATGAAATTACGAGTACATGTACAGTGGTAGGTAATAAGTAATCATGATAGAACGGCCTGAGACACAGTGACACCTGTTTTAGGTAGAACGCCACCAACATACGGTGTTTCCAGGCATAACTGTATCTCAGGGTGTTCATTTAGGGCCCACGGAGTTTGGGAGAGGAGAGGGTTCCCGATGGTTGCCAATACTAACTACAAAACTCAGGGTTAGGTTTAGAAGTGTCAACATATTTTAGCAAAAATGCGCCTACTATTGTAGATCCCTAACTTATTCCGGCCCAATTATTTAACGTTGACAGGATGACATAACTCGATATTCTTATTCTACGTTCAGGGTACACAAGCTACTTTTATTCCTGAATAAACGAGTCCAACATACAGGTCTTCATAGCCCTCTAGGAGCCATCTAATTGACCACTGACTTTTACTCACAATCCATCTACTTACACCCCTAACGCGCCCCTACTCTCTCACAACCTCGACCCCCCTCCTCCCCTCCCAGTCACAAAGCCACCTTCCCCTCACCTCCTTATCACCCAATTTTTTAACCCCAACTACCAGCTCCTCCCCAGGCACAACATCCACACAATTATCCGCCCAATCCCCCTCCTCACCCGCCTCCAGCACCAACCCCTTCACCGGCGCCCTCGTCGTCACAACAACCCTATCCTCACCATCCTTCACCTTAACAGTCACACCGGGATCGCCGCTGAAACGAACAAACTTGAGTGGTTCAGGCCAAGAGACAAACCGAGCGAGTAGCGTCTCCCCGTCCCGGTCGTGGAGGTACGCTGCAACGACTGTTGTTGCTGCGGCGGGGATATTGACTTCGCCAAAGTCGGTGCTGCGGTTGGGCTTGAGTGTGCCAGTGATATGAGGTGTATCGAGGGTAACACTGGCGCCAGTGGCGATGTCGAATGCAGCGAGTGTGATTTGGACTGTTGTCTGCTCGTGCGAGTTGGAGACACCCCATATCGACAGCGAGGCCTGTTCCTCGGGGTACGAGCGTAGGATGGGGATATTACGCTTGGTTGTGTTACGTGCGAGGCCGACGTCGAAGTGTGCGAGTGTGCGCTTTAGTGTGAAGAAAGCGGGCTTGGGGCGGAGATAGTAATCTACAATAGCCCATGATATCGCCGGCCAGCTGGTTGCTTGTTAGTACAATTTATAGGGAGAGTGAGATTGCGGAAGGCTTACTTATCGTTCAACTGCCATACCAGTGCGCCAGAACAGAGCTCTTCTCCGGGACCTTTGAAATTTCTCCGCCAGCTCCGGACGGCAAAGCTGACGGCCTCGGCTTGGAGTAGTTGTGCGCAGTAGACATAGTCCTCCAGCGGGTCCATGCGGAAGCGGAAGTTTTCGCCCATGTACATTGTTGCTCGGCGCTCTGCACCGGGACCTTTATCGTGGGCGAGAAACTCGAGCGATTGGGATTGGCGGGTGGAAGGGTTGGGGAGCATGCTGGTTATGGTGCGCATTGAGGGCGGGGATTCGAAGCCGAACTCGGACACGAAACGGCCCATAAGGGGGAGGTAGGATTGGTACGGATGCATAGGTCCATGCCAGACGTCTACCAGTATTGTCAGTTCTCTGAGAATTTCAAAGAGTGGAGTGATATATACCCCATATATGCACATCTCCCTTAATCCTCGAATTCGCCTCTACACCTTCTCCACTGAAGGGACTACTCGTCCAATACTCGATTCCTGTGTTTTCTATACCAACCTCCTCCAATGCCTCGGGAAGAACTATTTCTAGCGTCCTCCGATGCTGAAAGTTCCCACGCATCCAGTTCTCAACCTTCTTATCCTCCGGATCATAATCCCAGCCATACAAGCCTGCCAACCACATATCCTCGTTATCTCCACAGATCAGAACCAAACTTGGATGATGCACGACTCGACTGATTTGAGTGATAGTTTCCTGTTTGACAGAGGCGCAGAACTCGTCGTTTGCCGGGTAGTTACCGCATGCGAATAGGAGATCCTGCCATATGATGAGCCCGAGCTCGTCGCAGAGGTTGTAAAAGTCAGTTGTTTCAACGATACCGCCGCCCCAAACGCGGATGGTGTTCTGGTTACCGGATTTGGCGAGAGAGAGCCAGCGCCTGTAATTGCTTTCTGTGGGCTCGTCCTGGGGGTGTGTAAAACGAGGCAGGAAGAAGTCGCCGGGAATCCAGTTTGAACCAGAGGCAAATATGGGAACATTATTGATAACGAAGGTAAAAGATGTGCCTGGGACAGAATTGAGGGAGGTTTGTTGCAGTCGGAGACGGCGAAGTCCCAGGGGAGTGGTGATCGAGTGGAGAGACTAAAATAAATCAATACATGTGTTCTAAAAGAAATTAGGGCCAATATTATATTACCTGTATGGTGTTGAATAGTTCCACTTTCACTTGATACAATGGCTGTTTACCATGTGTATGTGGCCACCAAAGTTCCGGCCTTTCAAGCTCCACTACCTCCTCAAAGGCCCCAACAACACTCACAGGGAATACCTTTCTAAGCGCCACTCCACCCTTTGGATTTGTAATTTCCACTAGCAGGAATCTGCCGGAATATCCCTCGATATGCGCTGAGATTTGAATGGTAGCTTTATCTAGCGACTCGTTTACTAATGGGAGAAGCTTCAAGTTATTGATCCGCGCCTGATACACCTCCAAGTAAATCGGTAGATAGGGCCCTGTTGAAGCCAATGCTGGGCCCCAATCCCATCCCCAGTGGTACTGCGCTTTCCGGAGATACCTGAAAAAGTCAATTCACGCCCAATTGCTTGCCAAGGTAGTATTCAACATACATTCTCTCATGACCTCCCATCAAAGTATCATCTGTCTCTGCCTTTTTATAGCCCACCCTCTGCTCCTCCTCCTTCGCAAACTCGCTCGGGGCACGAAAGCGAAGCTCCAATACGAAATGTCCCGCAGTCAAAGCTTGCGCAGATATATCCACACGCTGCGGGATAAACATATTCTTCGAGAAGAAGAGATGTTCCGAGTTGAGGTACACATCGACGGCTGTATCGAGGCCCTCAAAGACCAGCGTGAGTGATTCGTTTGGCTGCAACTTTGGGGGAGTGAAGTGAGTGCGGTAGGTCCACGAGGCGGAATTGATCCAGAGGCATTCGAGCTATTTTGTGTCGGGCTGTTTGTTAGCCGCTGTGTGTTTCTTTGCGGGAGAAGGGGGATGAGGGGGAGAATTGAAGGTTGGAGATAGTAACCTCGTTGGTGCTAATGTAGGGGTCTGGAATTAAGTTGTTTGCGAGCAGATCCAGATGCACTACAGTAGGGAACTGGGCTACCGGTATGTAGGAGGAGGTCGCGATGGGTTTAATGTTGGAGGATTGTTTGACGCGCCAATCCTTATCAAGCGGGATCCTCCGTAGGGCTGTGCTGATAGTAGCTGTAGCAACGAGCATGGTGGATACTAGCTGTAGATCGAATGAGACCTATCAAATGCTCGACCTTTTGATATTATTACACAAGAGAGTAAGCGAGCAAAGGAGAACAATGTACTTGCAGGTGTGTAGAGGATGTAAATAGTGATTTGTGATGCTAAGGGGACGTACAATACTTTGTCAACAGTGTACCTACGTGTTCAGTTGTTTATTGGAGTACCGGCTCTCTACCTACATCTAGGTACTGCGCAAAAGCCATCCTTCCTCATTGCGATTGCCTGAAATCCACGGGGAGTCTCGGTACCGTGCCTGATTTCCCGGGGATTCACCCATTTACCCGCCCTCCCGAATTCGGCACTGGTGAGCGCCTACTTCACCCCCACCTAAGAAAGAAAGAAAAGCGAAGACGGCCCGCTGCCTACCGAGTCGCTACCCCGCACGTCACGTTATATCACTCGGATGTCCCGTCACCCTAGTTCTGATTTGGTTTAATCTGAAAACATCGTACGAGAATTACATTATCAGTCACGAGCGGCCAAACAAATGCAGACAGCGACCCAGCCCCCGTACTTGAGTGGATAGAATTAATTCCTTAGAGGCTACCAATTGATGGGCCTAGCTTGCAGCCCCCACTCCTCATCCCATAGTTAATGGCTCTTCCAGCTCCTCTAGTTAATAACATTCTTCTAGGCCTTCAATTCGTGGGCCCTTTCTGTCCACACAGTTAATTGCCTCTTTCCTTAACCCCCTTCTAATTCTCTATTTTGTTTCCTAAGTTTATGGAATTATGAATTAATTCGTACCCCTCACCTACAAGTAGTTAACCGACTTTTTTCATGCCACATATAAAATTACTCCCTGTAGTCCTAATCTTTTAACTCAATTCAATTTGTGTGGGATGGTTGCTATGCAGGGTTAGGGTTTCGCGCAGAAACACTGTATTCCAGTACATATTAGACCACCTTTGAAAATTGATACTCTACTGCAGTAGTGCAGGGTATCCCACTGTCCAAGGCCTCTCTCTTACCATCAAAAAAATTCGTCCCATAATAGAATTATGCATATCTCCAAACTCTCCCCCCTCCCCACTCTAGCTAGCGGGGTAAATGCAGCCTACACTCACAATCACAACTACTTCTCACTGACCGCCGCACTGAATCGAGATTTTGGCACAATCGGACAGTTTATAGCAATTATCTCGATCAGTGCATGCCCCCGGCGTTCCTGTTGGAAATTCTCCAGGTATGTACAGCGATGGGGAAAATTATTGTAGAAGTATGGTAAGAGTCCTATTGGCCAGGGCAGCCACCTAAACCCTGTTTTTAGACCCCTGTTTCTACAATAATTTTCCCCATCGCTGTAGGCATGATGGTAATATTTCGCTTCATGTGTTTATGTAGGACAGGAAGTAAGTAGAAGTACGTACGAGCCTAGTTAACTAGCTGAAAAGCAAATAACTAGCGATACCGGGTTTGTATATAGCTCTACGGATATGTGTAGGAAGGCACACGACACGGCACACACGGTGCGTCAAGAGCTTGAGTTTCCTCCCTAGGATCGGTCCCCCTTCCCTTTTTTCTTTTTTCCTTTTCTTTTTCTTTCCCTTTTTCTCATTCCCTCAGGTACGGTACGGAGATTCAGAGGGGGAATGGTTTGCGGGGAGAGAGTGTTTTTTTCGATGTGAGTGTAAAATATCCATAGGTCGGAATGTATTTCACAATTTTGATGTCCTCGATTCGGGGGGGGGGGGGGCTTTTTTCTAACGCATTACCAAGGGTAGATCAGACCAGGGAAGGGTTCTACTCTTCCACGAGCAGTACTAGTTGCCCGATGGCATTTCCAGAAGGCCATCGAAAGATATCGCTTGTTGCTCCAATGCGCCTTGACACATACCTCAACATCTTCTCTTAACATGACGAGGCGGTTATAATAATGGCCCATCATTCTCAGGCACCACACTATTAAGGCTGGATTTCAGAACCTTTTTTTTTGCAACGTGGCCGCCCCCTGGCACGACCCCAACCAACCATTCCCCCGCATAGGGGTATGCTACTCTCAAACCGAGAGGCGCCTTGGTGGGAGATTGTCATCTTAAAGAAGGCCTTCGACGACTAAGCAGTTCTGATGAAGAAGGACGTTATTATGGCCTTGGCATCGGGCAATTGAGTAAAGCAGCATATACCCTATGATGATGGCTTCCTCAAAAGAGAAGAAAAAAAGAAAGTTTAACACTGTGTCTTGCTGACAGAAGGGCCAGTCGGTAATAAAGGCCGAAGATCCAAAGATGAAGATCATGGCTCAAGATTACAGCACCGGCGAAGATTATAGCAAGAACAGCACTCTTGCACAATCACTGAAACTTCGATACACTTGGCTTGAAACGATTCGATACCATACAACTATTCTTCATGGTCGGATTACAATTCAACCAGCTCCAACTACATACAAAATTGTCATTGACCTATAATATCACCGTTGGTCGGTAGTACGTAGGTCGAGTCAGATTTCGTGACTCCCCAAACACATAGCCTGGGCCGTGCGTACAGGCCATGTGACCGAGGCAAAAGCGGAATAGTCGCGTATCTTGGTAACGATTGTAGTAGACATAGCAACGAGAAAAACGAGTGATAAATTGGTATTCTACGACACCAGGACCTGAATCTTATTCGCAAAGGGAAGCGATAAAGATCGTAGCTTAAAACTACTTGAATTGGTTTGTTAAACTTGGAAAAATAAAGTAGATGACTGAATTCGTAATATAGGCCTATAAAACGAGGTGTAAATCTCACGATGAGTGTCAAGTCGTGCCCCCTAATTGTAGACGCTGCAACAAAGTCAGCAGACACCAATCCTCTATAACTTTATCAGTCCTGTGGGAAGAAGAGATTGCTAATCCTGTCATCTTTTGCGTCGGAACGGTCTGGTTACACTGACAAACAGTACCGTTAGCATTCAGCGTCCTTTTTCAGGCTGGCGTTAGCGTAGGAATCAAGGCGTCCGAGGGGGCGATGGTTCTTGATGGATGGATAGACTCTGGGGGGTCCATCCGTCAGAGGATGGAACGTCGAGTAGACCGCGGATCCATTCCCAAGACAGGATGGGTGGTGGGTGATGATGGATTCTAATTGAATCAACGCAGGATTGTGAGCAGTGAGGAAGGCAGATAGGAATCTAAGCCCGTGACGTGCTGAAATGGATTACTGGTTGACACCGAAGGATTCTAGGTGTCCTGTAGGGTAAAAAAGGGAGAAATGGTCGTTGACCGTAGATGGTGTGTTGGCGTGTTTACTTTCACTGACTGGGCGACCGAGTAAGGATCTAACGAGATCTAGTTCGATGAAACAAGAATGGATAAGATCATCAGGATAGAAGAGCGAAAGCCTGATCCATAACGCCAAGAGTGACTTACAGGATGAAAGAGAAGGAAGAGAATCACTCATGTTGCCGTCAGGTTACGGGTTTTCTGTCCGTAAAAGAATCTCGAGGAAGAAGACGGAAGCACAATGGGGCAAGAATCATGCAAGCATAGATGGGCCTGCATAACCTTAATAGTTTGAAATAGTCGGTTTAAAGCATAAAGCAAGGTTAAAAAGTAAAAGCTAATGAACGAGGGGAATCAGGTTTTCCGCAAGTCCTCCGTAGGCCATAGTTCGTAGAAAGGGCCAATAGCGGAAAAAGAGGGGTGTAAGAGTAAGAGTCCGACCGCAGGAACTGTCTAAGACCTTAGAGATTCACGATGTCGCCATATCTAGAATGCAGGTTCAGCAGATCAATAACAGAAGGTTTAAGAGAGAAATCAGAAGACACGTCTTGATTCCCTTGTATTCAGCAACATAAAACATGCGACATGAGTGAGATTTCGAAAAACGATATTGGGCGAGCTGCTGAAAAGAAAAGGAGGAGCACAAAGGATCGAAATAATCGCCCTCTCCTCTGGGCCAGAGGATGGGAGTAATTATATCTGCCACATCATCCAACGTGTCTGTGACTGATCTGAAAAAAAAAATGCAACAAGTCTGAGTTATAGTGGTGTGAAAAATATGGTATCTGGCAATACAGAATTGACTGTAGAGAGGTGTGATCTTGCGAGGTGAGAGGCGTGAGGAATATGACGAGCGGGAAAATACTGAGAAATGATCCAAAGGATTGTTTCAGATCTCCAAAAGGTACATGTATCTACCATAATTTAGTCATGTTTCAAATAAGATCGTCTGAAGATGTTAGCATGTAATTTTTGGGCTGAGACATGCCTAAGCACTCGACTACTGCTTCTCTTAGTTTTTTCTTTTATAGTTAGGCATGTCAACTAAAGATGATTCAACCATTCGGGGTTCCGGTATTTAAAACAACAGTGCAGTTGGCCGTTTTCCGTTACACGCGGTACCTCCATCTAAAAGCTAATCCAACCAAAGAAGCGCCAATGATAGTCGCCGATTGGCTAATAGTTCTACCGACGTCGTCCAGTGTTTGCCACCAAAAAGAAAACGAAATCGACCGTGAAAACTGAATCTAGACGGCTGTAAAGCGGTGTTTACAGGGGCCCCGTAAATTTAAAGAATTGGTGGCATAACCTAAGGGAACCTGATCGACGTCCGGGTTTCTCGTCCTTTAAAGGATACCCTGTGAGAGCTTGCACTACCGTCTCTTGACGAATACTGCCACTTGACGAACAGGGATTCCAAGTATGGCAAGAAATAGTCAAGCAACAGCCAAGCTGCGAGATCTCCAGTCCTTTTAATTTCTATTGGCGCAAAGTCCCCTGTTCGTCAAGTGGCAGTATTCGTCAAGTGACGGTGAACGACTGTACAATAATTTCTCAACCTCGCCGGCTGGCGGAAACTTTTGAAGGTACAAGCAGCTCACGTGGAGGTGCAATCTGTTCAAGCACTAAATCCCTGAATAGAGATTTCTACACCATCAATTTTGAAAAATGCTGGTTGCAAAATTGCTAGTTGCGGGTAGAAAGACTGATGGTTGCATGCCAATCTACATACAAAATGGGCATAAAACTGCTGATTGTGAGTATCGTTTTGCTGGGTGGCAAATAGGATTTTGCTAAATTGATGGTTCCCCCCAAAATCTCTAATATCAAACCTTATTCAGAGATTTTGTTTATTCCTCCGTGAAAACGCTTTGATTTACTCCATTAAAACTCCCATAATCTTCCAGGACTGAGACTCAGTTAGAGGCGTCAAACCTTCATCGTGAGATCTATTAGTGGTGTTGTGGGTTAGGGTTTCTGATTGGTCAGTACTTTTGATTGGTAGGTATTGCCAAGATCAAAGTCCCAAAAAGGAAAGCCACTAGCCGGAATATCGCTCCCTCTTTTTGTAAGGCACGGCTAACGGGTACTCGACTTTATGTCAGAAAGATTCGCCGAGACCTAGACTCATCTTCCTAATTGCAGGTGCTAAGCAGGCGCTTGGGTACGTAGTATATAATACATAAACCTCAAGGTATCGGGCGGGGCTTATAAATGGTCCACCTCGTGGACTTTTGAAATCCCAACTGCTATTCAACATAGCCGGAGTGTATTATTCAAAACCGGTTGATAACTGCTGTCACAACACACCTAACTCTCAGACTTGAGGCAGACAGCTCTCGGTCTCCCTAGGCCCGCAGAACTAGTTGCCTTCTATCCTAATTTCAAAGGATCAACTGACCGGTAGACCACCTGGTAGACCCTTACTTTCCCTACCCCAAATTCCCGTGCCCAGCTAGGAATGGTATTCCCAGGCTGGATCGTTACGTTTCGCATCGTGGTTCAAGCGTGGGATCGCCCGGTCCACTGACGTCTGTTTACTATCTATCAAATCAGTTCTTGATATATATCTTTCGTTCTCTCAACCGGACTGAACCTCCGTCAAATTCCGTGGGTGTGAGAGTATCTTCCTGCATAATTAATCTCATCGATTGGTATAACTTCCACAGCGGAAACTTAGGTTAGGTGCCCCCAGAATTTAACTATGTGAGTTAGTGTATGTATACCCCCAAGAGTGCACAGAACACAGTGGGAGTGGTGCTCTATAAAAGTACATGTGCCCGCGTTGCCTTAGGTTTTTTTGGCAGTTTGCATCATTGTTCCACTCCCCTCTAAAATTACCCTTCCCACCGTTTTCGTGCCGTCGCCATGGGGCCCTCGCCCACTCCTTCGGTTTTCCCTGCTTCGAAACCCGACTGGAACAACCTTAGCATCATCCACCGCAATACCTTACCACCCCGCTCACACTTCTTCCCGTTCCAGAGTGAAGAAACAGCATTAACTTATGACCACCTCCAATCATCTTTCATACAGCCCTTATCGGGTACCTGGCGATTCCATCATACCCCGAATCCATTCGAGGCCCCCGAAATCCCGAAGGGGGCCGAGAAACTCGAGACCGAAACCGAGACCGATGTAGAAGACTTCGACATCAGAGAATGGAACGATATTACGGTGCCGGGCATGTGGCAACTCCAGGGCTACGGAGCGCCACATTATACCAACATCGTGTATCCCTTTCCCGTAGATCCTCCAAATGTTCCTGCGGAAATAAACGAGACCGGGACATACCAGCGCGAATTCGAAGTTCAAAGAGGAGAGACTGCAGACTTCCAGTACCGGTTGAGGTTTGAGGGTGTTGACAGCGCGTTCCACGTCTGGGTCAATGGCAAAGCTGTTGGATACAGTCAAGGAAGCAGGAATCCGGCCGAGTTCGATGTTTCCGACTATGTGAAATACGGAAGTAATTGGATTACTGTGAGAGTATACCGGTTCTGCGATCATTCGTAAGTTGTTCACCCACATAAGTGTGGTTTCCATTAGTCGTGTTGATGGCTCTTTTATTTATCTCTCATCTTGTAATCACTCGCGTCCGATGGAGATTCTTGGCTCCTAAATCACAGTAATCCCGGGATTCCGGGACCTGATTCCAAAGGATTGGCTGGGTTGAAATTGTCTCTCTATCATTGTCCCTTTCATTGGATCCGTTCTCTTAAGATATCTTTCGGTTTCTCTGCCACCCCCAATGCTGACAATGATCTACCCGCAGGTATATCGAAGACCAAGACCAATGGTGGCTGTCGGGGATTTTCCGAGACGTCTATCTCATCGCTTTCCCCAACCTCTCCCGGATTGACGACTTTCACGTCAGGACCGAACTCGACGACAATTATCAGCACGCAGTCCTCAAATGTGCTGTCACCACAGCTGGAAGTGAGAGGAAAGGCAAGAAATTACGACTCCGCCTCCTTGGGGCGGATGCGAAAACCGTTGTAGTTGATGTCACGCAGGAGATCACAGATAGCGCCGCTGGACCGATAGAATTCTCTCTCGATGTTAAGGACCCAAAGAAGTGGACCGCGGAGACGCCTTATCTCTACCATTTGGTTCTCTCGCTTGAGGGCGCACAGGTGGTGGCCCATAAGATTGGGTTCAAGCGCGTCGAGATAAAGGATGGTCTTATGCTTTTCAATGGCAAAGCGATCAAGCTCTTTGGTGTCAATCGCCATGAACACGACCCGACCGGTGGGAGGGCTGTATCATACGAGCTCATGGAACACGATATAATCCTGATGAAACAGCACAATATCAACGCTCTCCGACTCTCCCACCAACCCAATGACACGCGCATCTATGATCTTTGCGACTATCATGGTTTGTATGTCATCGATGAGGCGGATCTCGAGTGCCACGGCTTTGATTCTGTCGAAGTCCTGAAACTCGGTAGTGCGGGAGACAATATGACCTTCGAGGAGAAGAAAGCAATCACTTATGCCAATGCTGCCCGATGGACATCAGACAACCCAGAGTGGAAAGAGTCCTACCTGGACCGTGCAAGGCAGATGGTGCATCGTGACAAAAATAGGGCGTGTGTTTTCATGTGGTCCCTGGGTAACGAGTCGTTTTACGGGCAAAATCACGAAGCAATGTATGCATGGATCAAAGGGTTTGATCCATCTCGGCCGATCCACTACGAGGGCGATGTCGAAGCGAAGACTGCGGACGTTTTTAGCTGGATGTACCCCACTGTTCAAAAGTGTATTGACTTCGCCGAGAAGGGAAGCGACAAACCGTTGATTCTGTGTGAATACGGTCACGCTATGGGTAACGGCCCCGGGGCGATTAAGGAGTACGTTGAGGCGTTCAGGAAGTATCCCCAGCTCCAGGGTGGCTTCATCTGGGAATGGTCGAACCACGGAATCCTGGCGCAGACAGAGGATGGACAAGAGTACTATGCGTACGGTGGTGACTTTGGTGACGAGCCGAATGACGGGAATTTCGTCATGGACGGTTTGGTGTTCTCCGACCACAGTGCAACCCCCGGACTGGCCGAGTATAAGAGACAGATACAACCTGTGCAGATTGAGTTTGACGGGCTGAAGGCGAGAATCACAAACTGTTACGAGTGGCAGGTGACCGAACACCTAGCGTGTGTGTGGGGGGTGAAAGTTGCAGGCAATCCGATATTCGAGGGGGGACTGTCATCACCGGTCATCGATTCGGGCGAGACCGCCGAAGTAGTCTTGCCATTTCGTCAAAACGAACTGAACAGCAATGAAATCTCTGTCACAATTCACTTTTACCTCAAGCAGGACACCACGTGGGCCAAGGCTGGACACCTTGTCGCCTGGTCTGAGGCCCTTATTCGGTCCGTCCCGCCCGCTAAACTTAGCAGGAGACGCCCGGCGGAGGGGATCGTAAAGGTGAAGCAGCGTGGGGATGATCGCCTTTTGCTTGTCAAGGGCAGCAAATCCAGGTTCGAGCTGAACATGGTCACCGGAGATCTCAGGTGGGCGTCCTCGGTCTCTGGCAAGTTGATACAGAAGGGTCCTGTCCTCAGCTTTTACCGCGCGCCGACCGATAACGATCTGGGTCACGGGGGGGACGCAAAGCATTGGCGAGATTTCATGCTCCACGCCGTAAAGCAGTCCGTGCAGAAGGTGGAATGGAATCATGCCGACGGGGACACTGCAATTATCTGTAGGGTATACGCTCGCATTGCCCCTCCAGTTCTCGACTGGGGAGTCTCGACGATCTATGACTACACCTTCCGTGACGGGTCCATTGAGCTCACGGTGACAACCAAGCTAGAGGGCAATCATCCGAAAACCTTTGCTCGCTGTGGTCTAACATTTGTCCTTCCTCCCGAGCTGGAGGATGTCAGTTGGTATGGCCGTGGGCCAGGAGAGTCCTACAAGGATAAGAAGGACGCAAACGCAATGGGTATCTGGCACAGGAACGTTGACGACATGTACACAAATTACGAGTTTCCCCAGGAGAGCGGGAACAGGACGGATACCAAGTGGATTGCCGTTAAATGCGAGGAGGAATATGGACTCAAGGTTATTTTCACTGAGAAGCCCGGAGACTTTACAGCTTTACACTACACAACTGAGGATTTGGAGAAATCCAAGCATCCCCACGAATTGACGAGATTGAACGAGACGATTTTGAGGGTTGATGTTGACCATCACGGGCTGGGAACGGGCTCATGCGGACCAGGGGTATTACCGCAGTACCAGCTCTTGGCAAAAGATTATTCTTTCAAGTTGATTTTGGAGCAGATAGACAAGCTATAGATAGGGGTTGATTTTTTTTCCTTTGGCATTATACCATAAATTTGCAGGATGGACGAATATTTTTTCAAAGGAGCATGGGAGACGGGGGATGAAGGAGCCCTATGGATGTGGATGGCTAGTGTTGAATGGCTCCCTCATCATCATACGATAAATATTTGTGTACCTAAAAACTATTTTTAACCACTCTGAATAGGTAATTTCTAGTGCAATATCAGGTCAAGACCTACATTTCTTCAAATTCTTCGATATGCGTCTACTTTCAAAGTTTGGGAACTTTGAATCCATTTCTGACGGTATAGAGCTGCGATTGAGAGCTCAAGTACCTATGTATATGTATCTACTTAGGCATTGATATCCCAATAAAGTAGAAATGTAGGATTTCTGCATATCCCGCTGTAGCGAACTGTGGCTTTCGCGTTGACCTACATGCCACCCGTGCCGTGCCACACGGCGCCATCAGAGCACAAACACTACGGCGGGACACCCCCAGACACTGAGAAATTGAAAAAAAACCTCGTTTGACCTTTTCCGTCATTCCTCGGGTCACATTTCACAAACCGGGTTTGGGTGTGTGGTGACCAGGTACGTCATCGCTCGTCGAGTTTTTTGGGAATCGCATCTCGGGAGCCATAACATCGGCTGTAGCCTGTTGCCCTGCAGGTTGCGGATCACTTTGGATAGCTGATCGATGGTGATTGGTGGAGGAGTGAGAGAAAGAGTGAGGAGTGTCTCTGAGTGGCTAGGGCAGTTGTCTATCCACCAATGAGAATCGAGTGCGGATATACCCCTAACCCTAGAGAAATAACTGTCACGAAGTTAAGACCACCGCATGTTGTCATAAACACATCTTATGTCTGAGAAGAAGAGAGTCCACCTCTTCCCGCCACTGCCCTCTTGCATCAAGCTTCTGGGAATATCATGATTACGAATGATTCAACCCCAGTGCCTTCAAATCAGCCATTTCGATGGCAAAATATCTAATGTGTATTATCCCTTACAGTTTCCGGTAGAATTATTGCGAAAGTCAGAACTAAAAGAGTGGATTTGTTGGTCTGTCCCCGTAGCAAAAAACCTTTTAAGGGCCAATAGGACTATCGGGTCACGGAGAACCCACTTTCGCAATAATTTTACCGGAAACTGTAGACGGTCAGTCTGAATTGTAATCCGAGGCACTTAAACCCTTTATGGCAACGTGATGAATATAACGCCGACGGAGTAAGAGTTGCAGTTTCTGGCATGCGTGATAGGTTGTAACGAAGTTCTAATTCCAAGCGCTGCTTCTATCACGATTACCATAAAGGGTTTGATCATGAGTGCCTCGTTGCAATTCAGACTGACCGTCCAAGGTATAGGTATGTAGTTAGATATGTACCCATTAAAGCTTCCTGTTTTCGGGGACGTAACGCAGTACTGCAGTTCAATATTTCGAAGCCACCAACAATCAGCCAGTTACAGAAATCAGAGGATCCGCTACCAAACGGTATTAGCACCCAAATTAAACTGATACGATCGTTGCAAAAAATGACCTCCGAAGTTGACACACCATATCCCATCCTCGCGCATATCTGGATATTGGCCTCTACTCGTTTACCACGGAAAGAACCAGAAAATACAGTTGCTCAGAGCAAGGATTATTTGTATGGAGTGGCGGTGATCTCTCATACAAATTATCCCTGTCTCTGTCACTTACATTTTCTGGTTCTTTTCGTCATCGTTTTATCGGATAGCGTCGGGCCGGTAGTTCCTGTCATCCGCAACAAACACCTGCAGCTGGCCTCCGTTTCCCCCAGAGGCGTGCGAGTGATGACCAATGATTCAGACCAAGCTTGATAGCGGGTATGTAGGTCTATCCTTTTAACCCCCCCCCAAACTAATCCATGCCGGAGAGAAAGCCGGGGTAGCCTTGCCACCAGATCTTATATTAAAGTTGCCACGAAACATACGTGTGAATAGAGAGTATTTGCCAACAGTCAATTTCATTAATTGTCATTTGAGAATTGACTAGTGCGGGAGGCAAACTTGACAGTTCCCCTCAGTGGCCAAAATCGATCTGGTTAACGGCCTGACAGAAAATTAAACAGTTTATCACGCTACCTGTAAAATATAGCGGCAGGACATAGAATTCACACGCCGCTGCACTAGATGCCCCATGATAGCAATTACTATGGTGCCAAAACTGTGTATTTAATATCCTCTTGGTTGTATATTACAGTACAAACGCATCCCCAATTAAGCGGCGCCTTCCCACTAAAATCTAAATTTGACAGCTCCGGTTCCTACCTTTAGAACCTACATTTCGTCGACGATCGAAATTGACAGTTGGCAAATACTCTCTAATGTTGACGAGTGGCCAAAAAAGGTGATAGCCGCTATAGCGCTAGCGCTTGAGGACCGAGTGATGGCACATGGTGCGGAGTACGATACTGTTAGGAATGGGTGTGCATATCTGGCAGCTGCTCGGGAGGACGTTCTTGGTCGGTTTAGGTTTGCGTTTTTGTCGGTTTCGTCGGTGTTCGTTGCCCCTGGATTTGACATTCTGGTCGAGCTGTATATTCTATCATTACTTCTTTTGTTTTCAAGGCACATATGAGCGTTTTAATTAATATTAACCTCCTATTGGTATTTTATATGCTGCTATCGTCAATTTATTACTCTCTGTGAATTGACCTGTACATAACACCCACTTCCGGGAGTTCCAGTTTCCCTCTTGGGACAACGATCGGCAGGCCCAAAACGCCATGAGGCTCCTTGCTTACAGCGCCAGGGATAGTTACATAGATTCACCTGTACATCTTGGAACACCCCCCCTCGAGGGCTTAGGTCAAGCGGTGAAATATCGCTGGGCGCCAAGTGTTGGAATTGTATATTATGAGGTCTCCCCCGCTCCCTCTTGAATCTCCAGCTCTCTTTGCCTTTGTAAGTCTACCCCCAACATTTGGCTTTCCACCACCGACTCTTGCTCGAATATCTGCTAACCCCCTCACAGTGGCTTAGATCAAGTGTAGTATCTGTTCTTTTCAGTTTAATCTCTGAAACGGTTCTATGGAACCATTTATTGATTATACTTATTTTTGTTTGCCGCGGGACCATGGCTCTGTGCTTGCACATCGATGGTCCCACTGTGTCACTGGTATTACACTGCCTCCAGTTGACGCGAATGAGCTTTTTCCGTTCTTTTTTTTCATTGTCTTTTGGCCGCTGGCGAAGAGTCGAGGAAAAAACAAGATTCTTCATTGCTTATTCCGTTTTGTTTTCCTTTTTGTTTTTCTTTTGTGTGTTGCGTTCTGTGAGATTAATAGTATTAATTTATTACGTGAATCAAAGACTTCTATTGAGAATCCATCTTGTCGGTGTCGGTCGCGTGCTTTGGTTACAATCTTCTCTCGTTTCGTAACAGCCAAACCAACTTTTTCTTCCGAGGACATGAACATACATCATCGTGGCGTGAGAATTGAAGCCCTTCTTCCCATTTGACAATTGATGTTACATCATTTGCCAATGTGAACAGGTCTTGCTGCCGAGCAAATCTCACTCATGCCCCATCAAATATATCGTCCCATTCCATTATTACGCACCCCGCCATTCAATTACAATTACAACTACAACTAACCACTACAACTAACCACTACATATACTCATAGCACAACGCCTGTCCCCTGATATCCATCAGCTCCCTCACCCTTTCACTCGGTATGACGCCATGCACATCCATCACATCGTCCAGACTGATGCCCACCCAGTGCCCGTCCTCCGCAAAGCTCGGCACCCCGCCCGTCACCTCCCCTAACCTGCGTTGCAAATCCCTCTCCTGCCACTGCCACCACACCCGGTCTAGGAACGTGTGGTGCAAATAAAACAACGGATCCCCCGGGCTCGACACCGCATTATCCTACACCCCATCCCATCTCAGCACACACCCACCTCCCAGCATCAAGAAATATAACGGAGAGAGAGAGGGAGAGAGGGAGAGAGATCAACTCACCATCACGCCACCCACACCGCGGTGCCCCGCCGTATGCGGATTCGTCTCGATGCACGGCCACGCGCGCTGGAAGTCTGGCTGCGACAGACACTCGTCGATCGCGTCCTGCCCGATGTAGCTGCTGACATTGTCATCGATCGCGCGGCTGATGCAGTGCTCCTCGTATGCGTAGCCAGGGCCCTGGTGCAGCCGGTAGTCCGCAAACGGGCCTTCCCTCTCTCTCCCGTCAGCACGCCGCAATTGCAAAACTAACCAAGGGCGGAATAGAATAGAACCATCACGGATACACCGCTCCTCGCCCTCCCCGCCGCCGCCGAAGCCTTCCCGCGCGTCAAAGATCCCAGCGCCCGAGAACCGCCCTGCGTCGCGCGGTTCGTCCCAATACCTGAGCTTGCCAGTCAGTGCCCCATACCTCATTATATCAGGTACTTGATACTTGGTTAGAGCGGGTACTCACGGTTGCGCCCCATCATAGCCACACTCCTCCCTTAGCAGGCGCTCATGCGCGCGCATGTATAGGCGGTGCCACGGCAGGAACCACGCCGTGTTGTGGATCCACCCCGCCTGGTGCTGGTGGGCGCCGAGGAGGTCGTCGTATCTACTCACTGCGCCCTCGGCGCCAGTCTGTGCGGGCCGCGACATAAGGCAGCGTTCGGCGTCGAGGTAGCTTAGGCGCTCGCGGGTGCTGAGGGTGTGCCTGTTGTATGTTAGTACCGGTGGTGGTGGGGGAGAAGGAAGAGTGGGGGAGAGAGACCAGGCGCGGCGTTGGATGGGTGACGAGCAGGATTGGCGCTTGGTGTGCGGGAGGGAGTCGGTGAAGGTTAGGGTGATGAGGAGCAGGAGGAGGGGCGTGAGGTAGCGCATGGTGTTGGTTGGTAGACTGTGTTTTTATGGATATCTATATATTTGTTCTGGGTTTATGATACCTGGGCGGATTGATAGATGAAGCATCTTTTGTACTTATAGAGAAACTCCCCCAACTGTTTCCGGGCTGTAGAGGGCATCGTGAAGGTGCCGAATCCAATCTACACAAAGAAGATGAAGAAACTACCACAAGTCCTACGTCCTCCGCATCGTACTATGGTCTCCGGCTGGAAGCGTCATGGGAGAGAAAAGAATGTTTATAGAAGGTTTATAGCTAGACGGGTCTATATATAGACAACCGGAGACGTAGGTATGCCGTGACTGACTGGTTGTAGAGTGGTATGAACAATGCTAAGGAACCCGAACCCGCATCCATCGGTTCAGCTGTGGTGAGTGAGACAGCTGCTTCCGGCATACATGTAGCTATATGCAGAATAACCCCTTGCGTATATTGGGGGGTCAACTGCTTTCGTCTAAGAATATAATTGCATGTATGTATGCTTAATCAACTGATTGTTCTCGCTCGAGGGGCATTGATGAATGGGATTGATCTGCCATGAGTGTCACCGAGTGAGTCATGATATGTCACTCGTAGTATTTTAACCTGTGGGACATCCGCTATCCGAGCGGTTCGTGATATTTAGTTAGTTAAGGGATTACCCAACTGTTTCGCCTGAGGATATGTATATCTAATTTCCTCCATCTCACAGAAACCCTGACGAACAAGCCCAAGCCCAAGCCTTGGCCAAACCCATGAAAGCACATTAGTCATTTCCATGTAAGTATCTCTTTGTTCCAAACAAAGGCCGTCTCCTCCATGAAACACCACCACCACAAAGGAGGTCCCCCAACGAAACAAAGACCTCCGCCCATCATTAAAGCCGTTTTCCCCATCCAAAAAAGCAGAAGCAATAGTTTTGCGGGAAAAAAAAACCAATGTCGGCCATTTCACCACCCTTCACGCGCCGAAAGCACGTTCCCAGCCACTGCAAGCGCTGCGGCTGTTTCGAGTTCTTGGATGCCCGCCACACGCGCATGCGCAGCGGGGAGTACTCGGGGGAGGAGGTCTGTCTTGCGTGTCCGCACCGGGCGCGGCAGCATGTCTGGAACATGATTGAGGAGAAGGTAAATATGACACAATATGCTCGTACGATAGTTTACTGGCCAGCTAGTTAGCTCCATAGTTTAGTTTGGCTACGTGGGGAATCAAAGTTGCGTAGGTGGTGTTTGTGGCGTGCGTTTTGGTTTGGTTTAATTTGGTTAATGCGTGTGTGGTTTAGATAGATTATTCCCCGCCGAGAAACCCGGGTTCGCCGATATTCAAGAAGTATGAGTTTGATGAGCAGGACCAGAATTCGTCGCCAATGTGGAAGTATAGTGCTAGGAAGGCGCAGCAGCGTGCTTTGGCAGAGGTGAAGGTGCGGGTGATACCGCTGAGTCCGATACTGCCAATGAGTCCGGCGTTGCTCTCGACGTACAGGCTAGAGAAGAAGCGAGAGGATCTGAAAGAGGAGGGGGTGCTTGAGGAGGAGGAAGAGGAAGAAGAGGTTTTTGAAGATGAGGAGATTGATCTCGATATCTCCAAACTTTGCTCGTCCCCTCCACCTATTCTTTCGCCTGAACTTGTCATTCCGCCACCCATTGGAGGACGGGTCACGCTAGAAAAGTTGTACAGGTACATGGTGGAGCGAAGCAACTATACCGACCGTCTTCAGCAACAGATACTAAAGCGAATCGAAGAGAACAAGATACTATTAAAGAGTCTTTCTTCGGATTCTTCGTCGGCCAAGGAGGAGATGAAAAGGGTAAAGGAGATGGTAGATGAGATTGCAGGTAACTATTGGAGCGAGAGGCCGGATAAGAGGCCGAAGGGAGTTGTGAAGCCGGAATCGAGGAGGGGCGTTCGTGAAACAGGTATTATGGGGGCGAATGTGGGGATCAAGAGTAAGTTGCTCCGTAACCCTTTTTTACCGGCGGTATTAATTGTACGTTAATAGGTCCCCAAAGAGCGAGAGCAAGCCCAAATCGACAAGATTCAAGACCAGTAGTGGGAGGTGATTCGGAAGCGATTGCAACCCAATCATCAGAGGAGATAAGAACTGTTCATAACGGAATCGGGCCTATAAGTGGAGAACATGAATTATTTGTTTCCTCACCAGAAAGAGGTATAAGCGCTACAAAAATTCCATTGAAGAGTGGAGGTTTCAAGGTCATTTCGTCTCCTGTGGTGGGAAGTGGGTATGAAATGGAAGAGACGGATGAGGAAGAGGAAGGTTTTATCGATGAAGAGGCTGAGGAGGAAACTGATGAAGATGGGGATGAGAGGACGGTGGAGGACCAAGAATATGAAAGTGAAGAGATGGAATTCGACCGGGATGAAGAGGAAGAATACGAAGAAGATGAGGAGGGGGGAAATGAGGGGAAAGATGGTTGTGAAATAGATGAGCATAGCCTGGAGGAGAGGGAAGAGGAAGAAGAGGCGGAGGGGGAAGAGGAGGAGGGGGGAGAAGAAGAAGAAGAAGAAGAAGAAGAAGAGGTAGAGCTCGAGGAGGAGGATGAATATATAGATCCTAATCAGATATACCTAAATCGCTATCAGAATCGTCCATTGGTACAGCTTTACAGCGGCCTTCTTCCACTAATGACCCCCATTAAGGAAGAAACTCAATACTCATCACCACACCGGTCTTTTTCCTCCCCCACAAAAACAATAATATCCAGACAGCAGATGGTTTCTAACCGAGGGAAGGTCGCTCCCGAGGTAACTTATTCCCAAATGCTCCCCAATGAAATAAACAGGCCTCAAGGATTCAGCCCTCTTCGGCAACGGCATGATTTTGCGGATATTGAAGAGGGGGAGGAAGAAGAAGAAGAGCAGGTTGATGATAAAAACAATGGAGATAGAGGTCAACGTGGATATGAAGATGAATTTAAGGAGGAGGACTCATTTTTCGAAGATAAACATTATTCCTCTTCTTCTATCCATCCATCTTCTTCATCCCAGAGCCCGGATGCGCCAAATAATAAAAGACGATTGGAGAATGATGTTTCGAAGAGCAAGAAAGCTCAAGCCATTGGAACGGAACCTAGATCATCCAAAAGACAACGCCTTAGAAACGAGCAAGAAAACATCGATGATGCGTCAAGATCAACCAAGTATGTAGAAATTACCACGCCTTCAATCGACAACGGCACAAAACCAAATAATGGATCTAACGTTTCCCAAGGATCGTATAGCTCAAGTTATATACTGATCTCTTCGTCGCCATGTGAATCCCTCAGCGGCCGGCCCATTTCGGACGAGCTCCAGAGTCGAGCTATCGCAGACAAAAGCCCGGGAGTCCCAGGACTTTTGTTCGTCAATACCAAGACCCGAAATGGTCGGTTATCGGGTGATTCTGGCAACAGTGGGCAAGGGGTGGCTATAGGCGAGTCACAGTTACTAGTGGAAGGCGCCAGACGTAAGAAGATAAAGAAGAAAAGCAAGAGGAGGAAGAGAGCTAAAGCAAATATGATCTAAGAGGAGGGGAAATTATCGCGGGAGAGACTTAATTTAGGCAAGCTAGATAGAAGAAAGCGAAGTTTACTTGTATAATACTGTGGTTGGGATGAGTAAACAAATCCGACGCCATCTAAATGTATTATTACATGTACGTATATGTACATGATGTACTAGTGCGTATAATACATGTGCATGGCTCTCCTAGAATAATTTCCGTTGAGACTTGCGGTATGGTGTCCTTGACTCATGTGGCATCACTCGCATGCTTGGCAGCTAGGTCTGTCTAAATAAGGTTTAATAGTCTTCATACATGCACTAGCTTAGAAACATAAAGCCAACGTCTCAACGACTTGCTTCCCCTCTTTCGTTTCTACCATAACCTGTCCTCTTGCCACAATGGACCATCTAGAATCGCATTAGGTAGTTCTTGTTAAATCTCTAACATAATCCTCGAGAAAGATGGCTGTATCACGTCTGTATGCGTGATGGTGGTAGCCTAATCGGACAGAGAGGGTCCATTCAGGGAAAAATCACTCAAGGGAGAAAGCAATGGAAAAGGCCGCAAATGAGAAGAAAAAAATTCCCAAATCCTGTTGGTAATCACACGGTTATCTCCTCCAACTTTCCCAGTATCTAGGACCAATGGTTAGCTTGATATATACTAATAAGCCGAAATAACTTTTAGAACACTTACCCGCTCAATATATCCAACTCCAACCGATATCCCCTCTTCGTCCATAAGATCAAAATCATTACCATCGTCATCGTCTAGGCACTTCAAGCATGATATCGTCACATCCGCATATCGGTTCCCTAAGGTTTTCGGCACTAGCTCTCGAGCCATATTGACAAGCATCTCTTTCACTTCCCTTCCAGGCCTCTTATCCAGGGATTGAAAATCCTCTGGCCTCCGGGGGGTTCCATAGTCGTCATACAATACAAAGGATTTCCAGAGTGCAATTTCTAATAGGCAAACACCTAGACTATAAATATCATGTTGCATTTTATATACCTCATCCGGAAACTCTCCTTGACGTTCTGGATGCCGGTATAGGTTCCTTTCCCACGCCGAGTCTCCCATCATTGTGGTATGTGTAGCAGCTGCGGAGCGGAACTTCTGGAACCCAACCAGAAACGGGAATCCAACCTCGTTGATGAAGGTTTGATCGTTTGGTTGTCCACGAGACTCGAAAATAACTATTGTTTCTGGCCTGAAGTTCTTGTGCACGAAGTTGCTTGAATGAACAAACGAGACCGTTCTTGCAAGGCGTTTCGCAAGTTGTATCCGCACGTTGATAGGATCATTCCGATGATCCGGTGAAACCAAAATATCACGTAAGGACCGAGGGTTAGTCAAGTTCTCGGGTACCTTAAATACCATTTCAATTTTGCTGAGCGTTCCTTTACCGTCTTTGACATTCACAATCCCAGCGCAGACGGGGATTCCGAAAGTCATAGGATCCACTAGTCGGAGGACTTGAACGAGCTCACGGATATCTTTGATCGTACGCCGTGCGGTCGGGTCGCGCCCGCTGCAGGGGATGGAGTCAATGAGAAGTTGACGGCCGTTGTAAGTACCAGGAACCCGGTGAATTTGAACAGCGCTGTACCGGACGACCTTTCTAAGTTCAGGGTTCCAGAAATTATTATCAGCGTGGTAAACCACTGATTCCTTCGTTGGAGGCTTTGCTGAGCTGAATGCCCGCATCATGTTCTGCACCGTTGATATCGCAACATTTTCTTCCGCAGGCGCATCATTAATCCTCTGTTCGACAACTGGGTCCTCTGTTTTCGTAAGATGAAAGATTAACGGCTGAATCAGATCCTGCCATTCCACCAACTCGGAGATGGCTTCTTGGAGAGACTTCTGCACCATGAGGGCAAACTTGGCCCGCCGGAAAACTCGTTTGACATGGACAGCGATGCCCTCGATCTTGAGCCCAATTTGCTTGAGCTTGTTGGATAGCACGCTTACAAGCTTTTCGAAGTGGAGCCGGTGGCGCTCCTCGACACGATCCTGGACCTTGGCGAAGAACTCAATTTGCAGCCGCAAATTTGTCCAGTGAGCTTCGAACTTGACGATGAGGTCTCCGAGTTCGGTTTCGTAGTTTTGGTAGTTTTGGTACTTCCGAACTAAAGACTGGCCATATCTGCGAGACATATTCGTCAGCTACGCACACTCACATAAATTCATCGAACACAGTTCCACGAACTTAATGCAGAGTTCCACAATGCCGGGCACAGCGAGTGCGACTCCGAGAGCTTCTGCCATTATGTCCTTGAAAGGTCCTAAGGTCTCTTGAATATCCTGGGGAAGCGCATGCCTGCTGGTATTAGTCCGGAAGGGTGGTTGTCGGGGAAAGCGGGGTTTCACAAGGCTACCATGATTGGGCTGCGCGCGTAGCACAAGGATAATTCTAAACAGGGGATCTGACTACCATTTTGAGATATCGATATACGCAGCGCTAGCCTTTGATACAGCCCAGCTACCCCACAATTACTTTGGATCTAACTAATGACGATTGATTCGAGTATGGTACATAGGTGTATACTTGAGAGCAACTAAAGCGGTATTTACTTACGGAACCTAGTTGGCGGATCAGACAAAGGGTTTGATAACAGCATAAGAGCATACATATACAAGCGGAGTGCGGCCTCCGGCCGCCCAAATGTAGTGAGGAAATGAACCTAGGTGCGGGCGGTACTGCGCTGCGATAGTAATTTCTTAGATTATTGCTGTCATTCTGGATTATTGGGTCAACCAAACGTACAGGCACGCACTAAACCTCATCTCCATCTCTCCTCATAGGTAATCTGTGATAAATTAGCTCTAGCATGCACTCTAAGTCATTCAATGAGTAGCTTTAGTATGTACATGTAGTTCATGATAAAATGCTATCAGGGAAATTCGACTTTGATATATAAAAATATAGCTGTAGTTCTGTCAGTGTTTGTTCTTTTATATCTATCAATTGCAATAGCTACACGCCTTTTAATATAATGCCAGCTAGTTCCCTTCCATCTCGGGAGTAGTTCTTTGTCTAATGATATTCAACCAATATTAGAAATAGTACGCAACCAATAGAAAACGTTCCTGGTGACAATGAGGAAGACTATATAGCTTAGACATAGCTACATGTAGGCATTAGTTAAATGCTTCAACGCTTGAGAACTCTACATATTTCGGTAATGGCTCTGGGAATTTGATTCGACGGACCTATTACCGGACCAATTATCTGAAGAATTTACACATCACCTATTATACATACTGACCTGAACAATATTATTATAAGGGTACTGGTCAAGATTCAAAGAAAACCTCAGCTGACTCATTCCGGATATTGATAAAACCCCCAGTTAGAGATGTTTAGCCCGTTCACTCACTGTGAGGAGTCCGAACTCAAGCTTTCCATGAATTCTGCCAAATTACGGTTCTTGATGTATATAACTATAGGAATTGAGGGAAATAATATTTACAAATTGGGTATCAACTATTTTGCGAGTCTTTGTAGCAATGGCTATCTCTAACAATGTCAACTTTCATAGATAGGTATGATAGATTTGGTCGCGTAAGGGCTCGTTTGAGGAAATAAGGTATATTTATCACTGCCATTAGTGAACTTTGCTAGCGGATCTGACCAAAAACCATCTTCGAAATATCTGAGGCTGATCTCTGCTTTTCAGCCAATCATCGGCGGAGAAACCCTTGCACGGCAATCAATTTGGCGAGTTTCTGCAAGGCTGCAAAGCTTAAGGTGAACGCCACTAATTAGCCCTGCCCAAGAGACCGAGAGTGTGGCCCAACCCACGAGGTTTCAACACGTAGCTGCACTTTATTTACGTAACTAAGTCGGTCTTTGGGGTGAAATCTCGAAGCCCCCGGCCACCGAAAAATTGATCATATAATTTACCATGTCGTCAAACTGGAAGCTTCAGACTATTTTCGATGGCGATCGAGGTGTTAATCATGGCTTGAAAAAGTGGAAGACAAGGCGCGCCATAGGCACTGGTGCATACGGTTCTGTGTGTCTGCAAGAATTAACATGGCGTGGGCCGACCAGTTTTAGGGCCGTTAAAACTATCCAGAAGAGTACTACCAATCGCGCATCCAGGAAGTATTTGACTGAAGTTGAGGTATTGTCGAGAGTCGCGCATGTAAGTTATTTCCAGCATTCAGACCGGTGAATATTGGAGGCTAACTCTCTAATCAAAGCGAGATTACCTATTTGTGAAGTTTTTGGGGTGGTATGAAGATAAAACCTTTATATATATCGCAATGGAGTTCATCAAGGATGGAGATCTGAGTAATTATATTCAAAATTATCAACCGGAGGTTAAAGGCTATGCTAAGGAAATCACAAAACAACTCCTAACAGGACTAGAAGTCCTCCATTCACTGAATATATGCCACCGAGATTCAAAGCCAAAGGTATCCCCCTCTCTCTTGCCGGCTATCACTATCAGTGCTGGTACCTTCATTATAACCTAATTACTAAACCATGAGTATCATGTGTAGAATATTCTCATCGCTTCCTGTAATCCTCTGCATGTCAAAATTGCAGACTTTGGCATCGCGAAAATTGAGATGGATACCGTTCTCCGGACCCATATTGGGACACATGGCTATTTCGCTCCTGAGATAATGCCAATGATACGGTATGAAATCAAAGGCTTTAAACCAAGTACTCAGTATACCAATGCCGTCGATATGTGGGCTGTTGGAGTCCTGCTGCACGAGATGCTTACCTCTGAAATTCCTTTTCTGCTCCGTGGTAATGATAATACTTCGGGGAGCACCACGTGCAGCGGAGTGGTGGGGGGGAATATGATGCATGGAAAAGAGCTGGATTTTCGTTTGTTAAAAGAGTTCTGTGCTGGAAGGGAGGATCTTCCGTTAGGTTTGCTAGAGTCTGGCAATAATACGGAGGTTTCCAAACTATTGAGATCTCTGATTACACCAAACCCGAACCACAGAATATCTGCAGTATTGGCATTGAGAAATGAATGGATTGAATCTTCGAGACCTAATGTTGAAGGGGTATCGGAACCGGATCCGCTACCACCACTAAGTATGGACCCGAAGTGGGCGCCAAGGCAGGTCGAGGCGCAGTACTATGATTACCTGGATTGTTTGTGGATGATTCTGGGAATCATATGGGCAGGGGTCCTGTATTGTAATTGTGTGTGGAAGAGACTGGTAACCACATATCGGGAGTATTGGGGGTTTATAGTTTCAAGGGTGGGAAGTATGTTGGTCCCAGTGTTGCTCTCGCGGTTGCTCGCGATCGATCCTGCAGTGGGACGGATCCCGCAGCAGCTGGGTGATATGTGGAGGGAGAAGGAGAGGGGATAAGCGCCAAATCCGTGGTGGCTTTTAATGTGCGGGGTTATATCTCATTTGATAAGTATCTCTACGGTATATTTCATCTTGTTGTCTAACCGGGCAAGAAGTAAGATTTATACAAGCCCAGAATAATGGTTTTCTGTTCTTTTGAATTTTGTAAATACGTTATATGTACATTACATTCTTTCTTTACGGTCAATGCGGGTATTTTCCTAGCCTGTTTATAGGCTTAGATAAGCCTGATATTAGCATTATTCGAGATTAAGACTTTATTGAATTTTCAGTCTCTTACAAGCCTATGATTCTACTAAAACTTAATAATACAAATGCTTATGATATCTGATAAGGCTTAATTATAATTTGACATTATATACACCGATGGCTGCCTCGCCTGTACGCCTACTTACATTTCGTTGAATTAGGTGAATTTGGTGCTGTATTTGATCCTGTATTACCTGATTGATTACTTGATAGATTTGGAGCTTGGTTCGGTGTTTAGCTACGTACCTGCTTGATTCGATGCTTGATTCGCTGATTAGCCCATGTTTCGATGATAATTCTGATACTGGGGGTTTGGGGGGGGGGGGGGGGGGGGTAGATGGTACGGGGGTACTGGTTGATGGTCCGGAGGTGGTACAGGTGAGCGAGTGGGTGCAGACGGCGCAGACGGCTTGATATTCACTAAGTGCCTAACCTAACCCATAGAAACTTTAATTTCTTAGCTATTCGGAAACCCTACTCCTAGAAAAAGGCTTATTAAAGCCTGATATATGCGTAATCCTGAGCAACATATGTATAAGTATGTGGTCACGAATACACCCAAATCAGGCCAATTTTGGGCTTATTTGAATATAAGACTAAAATAAGGCTTTGCTTTTGCAAATCACCCTTATAGAAATACCCGTTCCGACCCTAAGGCCCCCAGAGCTTTGGGCTGATGTTAAGCCTCAAGCCACATATCACTGCTGCATGGCCCAATCACAAACATATGAGACCCCGCTCAGGCGTCTACATCAGCTCTGACCTCTAGCCCGAAACTCGAGAACTCACCAACAATATATTCAAATCTTGGGTCCGTCGGTAGAGGCACTTTCAGAGGAACAGCACCCGCCTGATTTTATTCATCCATGTCCTCCGAGTACTTCTCTAGCTGGCGGCCGCGGCCTATAGACCGCGAAGCAGGACCAGGGACAGTACACGTTTTGCCCAAGCCAGGGCCGCAAGGGAAGGATCTCAACAACTTACCCCGGTCCTATAGACTTCCTGCCGAAGGGTGTCAGGCCGGTCAATCATGGCACTCCCGGAACCTACCCCTTGATGACATATCTGGGTGTACTGTGACACATTTTGGTAATTCACAAGTAATAAGTTCCACCGAATTACAAGAATCAGATGATGGAGCCCATAAAAGAATTATCAAAAGATATTATACTCTGGATTATCGGTGCAGAGAGATTTATATCCCGAGCGATATTATACACGAGATCAAAGCAATTTTGAAGGCAGATGTATGTTTTTCTCTCTCTAGCTTGCAATTGAACTTGGCCTCTAAACGAGAATTTCAGCGAATGGACCTTTTTCAGAGGTTTCTGGGATGGTATACATGTGAAGGGCACACTTTCCAATTCTACTCGGTGTATTTCGCGATGGAATACTTTGAGAACGGACACCTTGGCCAATTCATGGGCGCTACGTGGCTAAAGATAAACGCAAGATCAATCACAGAACAACTGTTAAAAGGATTATCTGTGCTCCACTCCCGAGAAATATTCCACCCAAATATGGAACCTAAAGTATTTACACCCATTTCGTTTCTGCATCAATTTCAATCCCAATGTATTTAGTAACCGTAAAACAGCACGTGCTCATCGCGTCATGGGATCCGATCCGTGTCAAGATAGGAGGCCTCGAACGGTCGATATTCAAACAGGAATACGTTTTGGGTCAGAATCTTGAATGGCTTTGTTACCAGATCCCAGAGATCGAGTTATTCGCATCGGTGGGTTCGAAGGCGAAGTATTCTCGGAATCTCGATGCTATGGACATGTGGACACTTGGATGTCTTTTATACGAAATGCTTTTTTCCAAACCTCCATGCTGTTGCGGTGTTCTTCAAAGTTGCAAATGCATGGGATTGTCAACTGAAAGATCGATTAGTTTTCCATGGAGTTTTGATGATTGTGGTTTGAGAAATATTGACTTCCCAATAGACCTATTGAGAGATAGTTCTGTGGAGGAGATCAAGCAGAACCATGGAGATTTTAGAATTCATGAAGTCGTTGTTAACGTTCAGTACGGATTCAAGAATAACAACAGAGGAGGCATTGGTGAGCACGTGGATATCTGGATTCAAGAGAAGACAATGTTACTCGGACTTCAAACTCCCCACTAAGCTCGATGACAACAATATCATCCATACTCGTACAGAGTGGTCACCACAGGCTAAGTGGATCCAGGGAGCGCGGATTGGAAGCGGTGGATACGGTACTGTCTGGCTTCAAAGGTCCCCGTGTGGTAGCCACGAAAGGGCTGTCAAAGTCTTTCAAAATAAATACGATGGGTCTAACTTGAGGGAGATAGAAATATTGACGATGGTATCAAGTGTAAGTATTCTCCCTTTAGATTTGAAGTTATATAATTTTGGGTAGTTCGGAAGGGGCTAAGGCAGGAGGCACAGCGAGATCTACAACCCTATTTTGTAAAGTTTCTGGGATGGTATGAAGAGTTGAATTCAACATATATCGCAATGGAATACATCAAGGATGGAGACCTTAGCAAAGACATCGGTACTCCATGGCTCGCAGAGGCGGGGAACACAAAAGAAATCACAAAACAACTCTTGGAAGGACTTTCTGCGCTCCACTCGCTAAAGATTTGCCACCGAGATATAAAGCCACCAGTATTGTTCTAGTTTCAGCTATTATCAAGGTCGCTGCTGATATATAAGTAGAATGTGCTCATCGCTTCCCGACGTCCGGTCCGTGTCAAAATCGCAGACTTTGGGTTCTCGAAACACCAAACCGGCACCGTTCTCCGAACGGCCGACGGAACCGAGTTCTACTCCGGCACCGCTCTCCGAACGGCCGGCGGAACCGAGGGCTACTCTGCCCCAGAGACGATGGGCTATACACGGGAAGAAATCAAAGGCTTAGAGCAGTGTGATGTGTATACCGAAGCTGCCGATATGTGGTCCCTCGGGTGCCTCCTATATGTGATGCTGACTTCCGAGCTTCCGTTCTTTCGTCGCATCTCCCTTGATGACTCAACGGAGAGTGGAATTATTGTGTCGACCCTCAAACATGAGCCGGACGTGAAGTTGCTGATTGCATTCTGTAATGGAAGGAACGAGATTTTGATGGAATTGTTAGAGAAATTTGACTTGGAGGAGTGGGCGGTTGAACTTTTGCAAGAACTACTGGTGCCGCATCCGGAGGAGAGGATACCTGCGGAGCGTGCTTTAACAAGTCGCTGTTTCCAGATATCACCTAGGGGCAGTGATTCGTATTCTTGGGGGAATGGATCAGAAGATCTTGAATTTTGAAAAGTCTACCTCAACTAGTCAGCTATCAGATGTGAATTAAAAGATATCATATTTCCATTTATCCGTGTAATTTCCTGTGCATTCAAATCACGATCCTATCATTTGGCCTCCCCAAATACTTTATTAATTTGTCTGCGCATATATAACGTCAGAAGCGGTCTCCCATACCGGTAGTGAAGCTCCCTGAAGTTGCAACAAGCGGACTCTAGGGAATTAAAGCCTATAGCTTAGGGATCGATATTTCGCTAAGAACATCACCATAAGGCGAAAGAAAAAATAGTTTGAGATCAGTTATGCTTCAAAAGAAGCCGTAGAAATTGATCTCAGTAACATTTTTGTTCTTTTCTAGTAAAATAATAGGATTTATTATGTTAGCTAGTTCAAGAGTTTCCGCTATCGTAACCGATATTTTGGAATCCGTTATTGCTTTACGACATCCAGTCGTGATACAAGGTTCGGGGTGGTCGATACCGGATGCTGCAGAATCGAATCCCTCTACTCGTATTTTCCTGACGTTTGTGGACGCGACTGATATTGCATGCCATACAAAAATACGCCAAGCTCATGAGTTTGGGTGTATGCAATAATGGCCCAGTCTAAAAACGTCAGGAAGATACTAGTATTGACATGCGTCCCCATATTGGCATCTCGCCGTACTTGGTGGTCAATGATTAAAGTACCGATAAATTAGGGAATCATTGTCTTATCACCACGTGCACGTAACAGAGCCGCATCTTATCCATGTTGCGTCTTAGATCTGCGATTGAGCACTTTACCATGGGGAACCCATCAAGCCTTCAAGTGCCATCGCACATTGGAGAAATTGCCGCACTCAATCTCTCACATTGAATCGTGCGATTTGTTTCTCTTGGCGTTAATAACTTTGTTTCATATCAGAGGAGACAGATCGCGTGTGCCGTTTTTTTGTTTGAGTTGGGTGGAATCAGGCTGTTATTACTACCGGTTGTATTCCTCGATCTCTCGAAGCCAACCGGCCCCCTCGTGATGGAATATTTACATCCATGTAGATATGTAGGTAAACGTACCTGCTTTTATCTGTTCTCTGAACATGCAACATGTTTCAACTGTCGTGAGATTACCTTCTGTCGTGCGCACTGCGCAGAGCTTGGCCTCACGTGCACTATGTAGTCAGATCATTCAGCAAACGAGAGTGATCGGTGGATCGAATGATCGTCGCTGTGAAGACTTGAAGTGCAAGGGGGGCCATGTGCCGGTGACGTCGCATATTGTTTGAGACAAGTGGAGGCGGGGTTACCCGGGATGTCACGGAGTATGGATTGGTCTGGTGGTCTAGGTTTCTCTCTCTCAGGTATGTGTTTCTCAGTTGTTTCCTCCACCTCGAAATCTGTGCTTGTTCACTTGTTCCTGCAGAAGTTTTATCAACACGATCTGCTGATTTGTTGCGAAAGAACCCTCCATTTCCAGTCATACGTGTAATCATTTCCATCTTCACTCTTGTCACCTGCTCACCGTTATTTGTCTCAGCACGTTTACCTCTGATCCCTCTCTCACTTCATTCGTGTCCATTCCCCCATCCTCTCACCCCACTTTATCTATCGTCTACAACCACTATCCTCACCCTCGCCATCTATCCAGCTAACCATCTCTTATTCCGTGGTTTGTTTCTCAGAAGAGCCTTTACTTGAACCAAGACTGGAGTCGCTATTGAAGTATTTCACCTTCATTGATCCACTGCTCTTGGCTAGATAATCTTCCATCGTTATGACTACCACCCCAACTCCACCTGGGCTTGTTCCACCGCCCGTGCCCAACCGCGTTCTGGATGACCCTGATGACTGGGAGTACTTCGGTGAAGGAGCAAACAATGCCCTGTACCGGTATGTGGGAGCGGACACATTCTTTGTTCGTCCATCTCTCCTTCATTTTTCTTCCCCACCCCCGACGTCTAACCTCTGCCTAGAAACCATATCTCCTGCGTCTTCGAAAGCTCTTACCAGGATCGCCTACGACCCAAAAGCTCCACAATCACCTGCACGGGCGCTTTGGCCCATTGATGGGCGAATACCTAATGCGTACTGAGATTATCGCACTCTCGTCGTTCCTGATCCCCGCATTGAACTTACTTCTAACTGCGATCGATGAGGACGAGCAACCCACTGACTGGGCTGGACGCCCTGTTAATCCGCCCAAGAAGAAGAGACGACTTTTGGATGAGAAAGAACCCTGGGGTTTGCTAGTGGAGGACATGAGTTGTGGGAACTACCTTTATCTCTACCCACCAGCTCCCCCGCGCCGCCAGGCGGAAATAGATGATGATGAGGACGAAGATATGGACATGGAGGGTGAAGATGAGGGTGAAATCTGGAAGGACATGGCCATGATTGAGTTTAAACCCAAATGGTTAACCCAATCTCCCAATGCTCCGGCAAATTGGAAATTATGCCGGACCTGCGCTGTGCGCTTTATGCAGTCCCACAAGAACAAGGAGCGCCAGGGGCAAATTGAAGAGGAGCACGAATCTGAAGCCGCAGAATTCTGCCCGCTTGATCTCTCCTCCGGCGATCCTGCACGTATTGAAAAGGCGACCTTTGCAATTGTCAACATGGACAACGCGGTCATGATTGCTGACCCAACGCCGCCTTCCGACGACGATGAGGCCGAAGACTCCTCTCCGCTGCCACCAAACATCAATGAGCAACTTGCAGGGGCACTCTCAAACTCGCTGGTTACTCTCCTTACAAACTTTTTCCGAACATCGCCCGTCATCCCGCTTTTGACACAGTTGCAATCGCGCTTTGGGTCTCGTGGCGTATTCACGTCCGCCACGCTGCAGTTGATGGGCGATAATGAGACGCTGCCGTCCGAGGAGGATTTGAAACGTGCTGGCATGGCAACAGGTGAGATATACGAGAACATCGTTGCGGATGAGGATGATATCTGGACTGCCATGACACTAAGGGACTGTTCATTATTCTTGAAGGTGTGGGTCAGGAAGCGGCGGGGAAGGGGCATGGAGGCAAAGATCGACTGCAAAATAGGTGATTTGGACTTGAAGGGTGGAGAAGGGGGAAGGGCAGTCTACTGGAGAGATGTCGAGAGACGGTTGAGAATGGGTGGTTGGTACACAGGCAAAGGGATACCCCGAAACTGCAGAACTGGCGAGGACTAGGATAACTGGGAAATGGAAATGGAGAGTGACGGTTTGTGACGCGGTTTTTTATTTTTTTGAAGTGTGGATAGAATATGGTGCTTTTGCAAGTATATATTTTTCCCGTTAAGGGAATGCTTTTCTTTTACTCTGTCCTGAAACCACTGAGCTAGTAGCTGGGGGAGGCTTGGAGCCACTGGAATTTTCTATATGTGTTTGATAAAGAAGAATACGGATTCTCTAAATTGAGAGTTTATCTCCCTCATATCCCGAGCTAGATGGCTGTGAACTTGACCGCTTTATATGAAAACTAGATAGTGTGTTTGTATCAATCTCAAGTCGTAAGTTAACACCGAACAAGCTGAAGATTCGCAGCGATCGAGTGATGTTCTATGAAGCGGCGCTTGCGTCCCATTGGCTTTGATTCAGACAGCTCTGGAAGGAAAGCCTAGCGGTTTTGGGAAAAGACTCGCAAGCGCCAAGGCACGCAGCCAATGGGCAGTGCAGCGCCTTCTGTCCAAGTGAAGTGTTCAACGCACGAATAGCTACGTGTAGAGGTAGGCGTATTTGTCGGTACCCGCTTTCTGCGTAAATGTAGCAGCCTTGACGTCTAGGTAAGCGGTAAAGTTGTTGGGGGTTTATTTTAATTGCACCTTCTCTTTTTTTCTTCAGACATCAGATTTACCCCCGTTCTTTTCGAAAACGAGAACCTCCAAAAAACGAACGAGATTAATTTAAAAATATAAAGGCCTAACAGGAATCATGGCAGATTTGGCACTGGGAATACCGGGTCTTGTTGTCCTCTGCATCCAGTAAGTGAGCCTTCTTGCTTCTTCTTCTTCGAATACTACATGTAGCTCGAAGACTCACGCATCCCCAGGGCCGGGCAACGCATCCTCGAAAAGTGCCGTACCTTCAAGAACTACGAAACCGAGCTCGCCGACCTCTCCCTCAACGCAGAGGCGCAATGGCGCCAGCTCGAAGAAAAGATCGAATTCATCGCCATAATCGAGTCTTCCCTCGAGCCCGGCGACCGCGACCACTACGAGCGAGTCATCACAACTCTCAGAGGAAAACTCGACGATATTAGAGCCCGCATCGACAGCATTCCCGAAAAGGCTTCGGGCTTCCTCACGAAGCTCAGGTCGGCCTTTAGAGCCGGAAAGGGCGGGTTTAGGAAGCTAAAGCTCGCGATTAAGGAGTTTATGGAGCTGCACCAGATATTGCTGCCGTCGTTTTATCTGCTGGCGCGCGTGCACGGGAATGAGGTAGAGCAGCGGATTAAGGACGGGCCGGCGAAGAACAGCGCGTCGATATCGACGGTGAAGAGCCTGCGGAAGGCAAGGGCAGACCTGGAGCTGACCGGCGGGGGCGGGAGGTCGGCATCGCCAGGCACGGAGGAGCGCATGAAGCAGACGAAGAAGGATATCAATAACGCGGTGAAATACGGTGGCGCGGACAACACGTACTGGACGGATCGGGGGTCGATCAAGTTCACACCGGTGCAGACGCACGAGTCGCGGGAGACGAACCGAATGGTGCTGATCGACTCGATACCGTGTGATGGCCGGGACCGCGGCGCCGTAAACGTCATAAAGGACCTACAGGGGCTTGCGCTGGTGCTGCAGGCGATTAAAGACCCACTGACGCTTGGGATGCTGTCGTGTGCGGGGATTACCAAGGTGTACGGCAAAGACGGACGGCTGGTGACGAGCTTGGAGATGGTGCTAGAGGTGCCGAAGGAGCTGCGGAACCCAAGGTCCTTCAGAAGCCTGCTGTCCGGCGGCGCAGAGATAGACTTTAGTATCAGTGAGAAAGTCAACTTTGCGAAGCAGCTCGCGCGCACAGTCTCGTTTGTGCACTCTGCAAACTTTGTGCACAAGAACTTCCGGCCCGAGACGATCATCGTATTCGACACGCGCGGGACTGACTACCCGCGCATCGGCACGCCGTTCCTTGTGGGCTTTCAGAAGTTCCGCGTGGCAGTCGGCGGGAATACGGCGAAACTGGGCGACACGAACTGGGAGAAGAACATCTACCGGCACCCGGAGCGACAAGGCGAGTTCCCCGAGGAGGTGTACCGCATGGATCACGATGTGTACAGTCTTGGTGTGTGTCTGCTGGAGATTGCGCTGTGGAAGTCGTTTGTAGTTTATGATGAGGCGGGTGGCAACCCGAGGGCGCACCCAGAGATGGAGAGATTGACGCAGATGAATGGGTGGGATGTGAGGGATGAGTTGGTGAAGATGGCGAAGGAGTTGATCCCACTGAGGTTGGGGAGTATGTTTATGGAGGTCACGGTGGCGTGTCTGCAGGGACTGGGAAGCTCGGAAATGTCGCCAGAGATAAGCTTTATTGAGAATGTGAGTATAGAGATGATAATGAGTGGTGTCTTGAGGGGATTCGAGTGGGCTAACGGTGGTGTAGATCTTGGGCAAGTTAAACCAGATAACGATGTAGAGAGGCAGCGGGGGTGCGGGATGGGGCATGGGGCATGGGGGCATGGGGGCATGGGGAATGGGGAACGGGGAGAGGGAAAATGGTACATTCACTGAACTCGCTGGAAGGGGAGACATATCTTTTCTTTATTTTCGTCTCAGGGTCTCTCATATTTTTTATTTTTTATTCCTGGACCATGGCCTAGTACATTCGCTCACTTAGTACGTTTTCATTGCATGCTTTGTTCTAGTATTAGCCGTCACAAACGGATCTTTACCTAACTGCTTTTTCATCCCATAGTATGATATCCATGAATCAGTTGACCTGCAAGTCCTGCACCTGCATCTGCACGAAATTGGTTCTCGGGGAAGGGATTGATTGCCGAAAAGTACTTCGTGAAGGAAGCCAGCCCCAAGCTGGGAGGAAAGACACACTTCAAGAAATGTAAGGTTAGGAGCGAACCAGGAATTTAGTATAGATTTGGTTATGGAAGAAATGCTTAAGCTCGGTGTATGATTATTGAATGATATGATAATTAGAATAGAAGAAGAAAAGAAAGTAAAATATAAAAGAAATAATTTAGTAGCTGCCAAAGACGAAAGCCAACTAGCTAGCGAGAACACAGTGTTCGCTATGACCTGTCCTTCGACTCCGACCGCGATTTGTGCTTGCATTAAGACTTGTGTAAGTACCCGCAACTGAGTAAGTCAACCTCTTTCGTGACTACATGTAGCTGGTTTGTTGCAAGTACTCTGTATCTGGGGTTTAATTCATCCGGCCACCGTGTGTGTTCATGCCCATGTAGTCTCGATGTAGAGAACTGTTCCCTTATTTCCCGAGTTTATACGGCCGAAACGCGGGAAGAGTGATATAACATGATTCGGCGGACACGCGGTTTCTGCCCGAGAGCCGGTACTGGTCGCTAGTCCCCGTTATTTAGCTCACTGTAGTGGAGTTTGATACCCCGCCGTCGAATTAGCAGATACAGTAGGGGATCCCGGGCACGGCGCGTCAGAAGGTTTAAGTACATACATGTAGTATAGACCCTCTCACACCCCCAGTTGGGCCTTCGCTTGTACTAGCAAGTCTAGGTGAGGCAGGGATCCATCCAAGTAGAGATCACAGCGTCTCACTCGCAGCACGGCCCCTGATAGCAACTCATCCCAGCAGCTCTCTTCGATAGCTCAGGGTTCATCAACATGACTAATCGCATACCCGAGTGAGATTCCATGACCTTGGACGCCTTCTATATTAGGCATAGTACACACTCCACACAGGTAGGGATAAAATAGTTTGGGCTGTACTTTGAAGTAATCTTTGGTAGTATAGTGGTTAGTATACTCGCTTGTCATCTGATGAACCGCGAGTGACCGGGGTTCAATTCCCCGCCAGAGAGTGAAATGAAAGTTGTACCTCTAGTGTGTTAAGCACTAGTGTTCGAGTTTCTTTTTGGGGTTTTCTTTTTGGAGCGTGGAGAGCGGAGGGGAAAGGGTTATTGGGGGTGGCGGTGGGGGTTCAGGTGTTTTTTCCCGGCTGGGGTTTGGACTTGGGGAAGAGAGAGCTTGTGGTTTATAGTATGGGCGGAGTGGCATTGAACTTTTCAGTATTACTCACGCACTAAAGTCGACTGTCGATATAACGATACGTTCGGGACCGCAATCCCTACTTGTTCTTATAAGACGAGTATCGATATAGAAAATGAGCAAGGAAAGATAGTTAAAACAGTATTTCGAGACCATCGATTGCTATCCCAATAACGAGAGTATCACTACATGTATACCCAGTATCACCATATGAAGTATCACCAGAACGAGTGTCAACTGTTTCACTCAATGAAGCCGAATTACCTTAAGAACGTAATATAGAGAAATAGGAATAAAACCGGGGAGGCAGTTACTATTTTATAGTCCGTAGGACTAGGTTTTAGTAGCTTTTCCCCTCTAAGAAATCGTGTAACCTTTCGTACCTAAATCAGATTCCACCCCTCGAGGAGCACACGCTCCACAACGTAATTTTTCTCGGCGTAAATATATCCTCGGTGCCGAGAAAATCTTTTTCATTGATTTGTGTGCCAAGAGGTGAATAATATGTCAGATTACTTACTTCGTCCTCTCCACTGCTGGTTTGTTTCTCTGCTCGAACAACATCCATCATCCCCACACTGTACCATCATCACAGTCCTAACCCACACTCGAGACATCTGTTTCGGGAAGGGCCTATTCAGTTGCTGCGTCTGCAGCCTCTGTCTACCCTCTCCATCTCCGACTTCACCTCCGGCCCCTCCATAGCAACGTCTATGGGCATATTATCCTGCGGGGCCAGGGCTCGAGACCCCACAGTCGTTCCATCGGGTGATGACGCTCGAGACCTTTAGTCTTTCCCGGTCTGCTTGTTTTCACGCCCTCCATCACCTTCGGTGCTCTGTTGGCTGAAGATGAGATGCTTGAAGGCCGGATTCCCTATCGGTATTCCTCTGTCGTGGTATGTATAACAACTCCATCCAGTGATTCAACTCCATCCAGCGATTCAATCCCAAACAGAAGATCAATCTAAAGCATAACTAACCAAATCCTCAGACCCTGCACGGTTCACACCTTGGTTGCTAAGAATCACCCCGGGCCCGCTGCCGGGGTGAGCGGGATCAAGGTTGTGGGGTGCGGGGGAGTTTGTTGTGGAAAATAGATTCCCGGGGGTGTTTGGGGTACAGTTTATCTGCCTGCCCCTTCCCCCCGCTATCTATGATTCTGCTATTTGAAGCCGCCCTCATCGAGCTTTTTGGGTGAGAGAGGTCTTGGGTCCAGCTCTGGAAGAGTGGTATGTATAACAATAATCTAGTGAGACGAAGAGAAGAGAGTACAACTAACCTACCTAAAGCTCCAAATAAGACCTAAACTCCGGCCAATCCCGGGCCCAGGAGGGACTACGGGGGAGAGCGAGATCAAGGATAGGGTCCGGAGGAACTGGTTGGGGAACATTGACCCTGGAGGCGCTGGAGGCCTGGCTTATGCCTGCCCCTCCCTCCGCTGCCTGTTTTGCCCTTTGAAACCGCCCTCAAACGCTTTTTGGGTGTTGGGGAGGTCTTGGGCCCGGCTCTGGTAAAATGGTGTGTATAATAGTCCGTTAAAAGGATCAAAGAGAAGAGTGCATATACTGACAATAAAAAGGGCAAGGAGAGGAGTATCGGGGGTGAAGAAGGATGCCTCTCTATCCTTTTGGCCTCCTTGTTGTCCTTATAGGCTGCTGGTGGGGCTGTGGGTCTATGGTTGCAACCCAGGGGGCGGGGTATATACCTTTCTGCCAAGAACTGAGCCGCCCTCACTAGGCCTTTTGGGTGTGAGGAGGTCTTGGGTCCGTGTTCGAAGAATTGTATGTATAACAATCCGATAAGCCAATTAAACAGAAGTGGTCAGGCATAGCTAACCTACCCAAAGCTCCAAGTACGACCAAAGCTCCGGCTCCCCCTGGTCCACGAGGGACTACGGGGGAAAGCGAGGTTAAGCATTTGGGTCCTCAGGAATTTGTTGAGGAAAATAGATTCCTGAGGACAACAGGAACATGATACCTGCCTGATCGTTGGTCCCGCATTTTCCTTTGTTTTTTGTGGGGCGTTTGGGAGGGGGGATGTGATCATGACAGAGTTCTGGAGGGTGTGTATAATAACAACCTAGTGAAATGAAGTGAAAAGTGCATATGCTGACGATAATAAAGGGCGTGACAAAGAAGAGTACCACTTCCAGCTCTCCCCAGATCCGCGAGGACTGCGGGGGAGAGTGAGATCAAGGTATGGTCCTCAGGAATTTGTTGTCGAAAATAGATTCCTGAGGACATCGGGAACATGATACCTGCTGCTGCCTCTCTGCCTCTGGAAGCCACCCTTTCCATGCTTTGAAAAGAGATGGAAGTGTTCAGGACTTTGGAGTGGTATGTTAACAATCCAGTAAGACGAATAAGAGTGAATTTACTGACAATAATCAAGGGTGCGACGAGGGCGGGTACTACCCCGATTTTCTTTTTATCCGGGGCGCAAGGCTGCTAGTAAGTTTGAGGGTGGGGTCTCAGCATGGGAGTTTAAGAGATGGTTCCTGAGTATATCATGGTCATGATATCCTCCCGCCTGCCTGTCTCCCTGCCTGTAGAAGCCGCCCTCACAAACTTCAGCTGGGGTATGAGGGAATCCTTGGTCTTGGTTTTTGCGGGCTGGTACGTATTAGCAATCCAGTGAGATGAAGAGAAGAAAATGGGACTAACATTAACAAAGGGCAAGGAGCCGGGTATCGGGAGTGAAAAAAGATGCTTCCCTATCCTCTTGCTCCCCGGGTTGTTTTGATAAGACTGCCGGTGGGGCGAGAGGTTATGGTTGCGGTCCCCCGGTACGCGGGATCTACCTGTCTTCTCTCTGCCCTTTGAGACTGCCCTTGATAAGCTTTTTTGGGAGTGGGGAAGCTCTGGGTATGGGCAGTCAGGAATGGGTGACTGACCCGCCCTGACGCTGGTGGATCTGAAGTTGTGAGTAATGCAGTCCATCGATAAGAGAAGGGGGCATAATTAACATCCATGAAAGGCGCGGCCAATATGATCGGGGGAGCCAGAGTCAAATGACATCCTCCTGGTGGGGGTGTCGGGGGTACGATAGACATGGGCCGTCCATAGAGGTATGGAGCCGAGGTAACATCACGGGGGGGCTGCTCGTACAGCCTTCTCATGAGGGAGAAGTCGTGCTCTTTTGCATGATGGGGTGTGGCGGGGTCTGTGGCGGCAGTGCTCTGAAATCGGTGAGTTAATCATCCAATCGCGATGGAACATCAAGGACTGTGCCTAACTTCATCTGACAGATGAAATACCTGCTCGTTGCCGCCGTCCTCTTTGGACATTTGGGTGTGTTTTGGGGGGGTACATCCAGCGCTCCATGTTTTGGTGGGCGTTTGAGGTGGGTGGTGGTTGTGTGTCGGTGTATAGTGGAGAGGGTATATAGAAGTTTAAAACTTTACTACAGTTTGGGTCTTTTAGTTAATTTTAGTATACTTCTTTGTTTTGGTGATGTGAACTTGTAGAACAGCGCTAACTTCTTTTAAACTTTCGTTGCATACATGGATTGAGATTGTTGATATTATCGGGACATCGATGAGAATATCCTATGTATGGCTGAATTTGTTTACCCGCCCAGACAGATGATACCACTACAATGAAAGTATTCACAAAATTGATTTGCTAGGATACAAATACTTAGTACCGATATCGTGGAGATTCATCAGTCTTTGTACTATAGGGAGGGTGCTGTTTTTGTTTCTACATGGTTAAGTTCTACAACTCCTGAAGACTGTATGGCTACATAGAGTTAGACGTTTTGTCGAGACCAGAATCAAGTCAGTTTACATGTATCATGTCTTCCTTTTTCAACACCATGCGTTCCACGGTTTACGAGTGATTTATCATGAACCTGCATATGACCGACACCTCCAAACTCTCCTCTCACAGTAACATCGAAAGGTTGTAGCTTGGCATGTCCTCCCACTAGAATGGTCCTATGCTCGCTTGATTCACCTAGTATCTCTAGCCTTGGATCAAAGAGGTTCAAAGCAATTTCCCTTAGAGTTGGATTCAGGTGGAGTAGCAATCCATTTTCAGATTACGTATCACTGGTCTAATAATTTACGTCAGGACTTGGCACTCTCTCACTAGCAACCAACTATCACAAATAGAAACAAAAACCACCAAACAATACCGGAGATATCTGCTCTGGTGGCCAAGTTGGTAAGGCGCAGCACTAGTATGACATGCTGAGATCCTCGGTTCAACTCCGAGTCAGAGCATCAGTTCGATTGCTTTTTGTTTTGCAGGGATTTGTGACATTTATTAGGGCCTGTTCTGTTGACACAGAAGTCCATGGATTGGGCCCAATAAAATAATTACCTCCAGAGGTGTTTTTTTATTCTAATCCAGAATCGAAACAAATCCATGGATTTTGTCTCAACCGAACAGGCCCTTAAGTGATGGAATATGCTCATTGAGGAGGTGACGGAAAATTCTGTCCTGGTATTGAAATTTTCGTGATCCCTAACCAATTCGGGCGGGTGCTTGGCAACTTAACACAAACCAAACCCGGATTAAAGCAATTGTGAAGTGTCTGAGAGAAGTTTCAGAAACAATAAACAGATTTCGGCCATGAATCCTGTAATACATATACGCCAGCTTTTGTGTGCACAACCCCTGTAACCAAATTACTCGGGAGTTAGAGGTTTACCCTTACAAAAGTGGGCGGTCGCTCCTTTTAAGTACTCTACAGTTCAGGGAGTACACCACAACACACCACCCTCGCGCCTATCCCTAACCCATACCCTCTGGCACCCTCGCGCCCTCTCCAGAATATTCCACTACGTTAGGTTGCCACCCGCGCCCGCCCAATCGCGCGGGCGGGCGGGCGCCCGCAGCACTCCAACGCTAAAGCACCAATACCAATTTAGTCTAAAATACAGTTTACAAAGATTGTAATCAATCTTTGGTAGTATAGTGGTTAGTATACTCGCTTGTCATCTGACGAAACGCGAGTGACCGGGGTTCAATTCCCCGCCAGAGAGTATTTTCAAATCAGTGAATTATCGTTTTTGTTTGCTGTTGGGTTTAGTCGAGAGCTCTGTGATCTTTGCTTGCTTCAGTCGGCTGGTCAATTATTTTATGGCTTATTCGGAACAAAACCTCTGCGGATGCTTTTACGAGCTAAAAGAGTGGATTTGTTGTAGTCTCGTTCCTAGACTGTTTTGTTGTCGCACTGCGTGCAGACACATATCAAGCAAACTGTACAGGCTGGGCACGAGACTAGATTTGTTGGTCTGTGCTCGCAGCAAAAAACCTTTTAAGAGCCAATAGGACTATCGGGTCACGGAGAACCCACTTTCGCAATAATTTTACCGGAAACTATAGCTAGATAGTTACCGAGGAATAGCCTCCTAATCCATCAGTCTTCTGTCTCTCGATTAGATCTCATCGATTCTAATCTTGATACCGTTCACCTATCACGAGAACAACGCACTGCGTTACAGTTCATCACGGGAAAGTTTAAAGTACGTGTTTCAGTAGATGGGTGAAAGGAAATGTAATATGTAATCGATTATGACGCGCGATGGATTTGTTTGATAAGTGTCTTTCGTGGGTTTCGTTGCTACGGTGTTATGATTTACCATTTATAAAGAAGAGTTGGACTTGCTCTTCTTCATCCATACTAAGTACATCCGTCGTTGCCTTCGGATGGTGCAGCCAGATGTATATTGGGCTTCTGATTTGTCGGTCTGCTGGCTGTGTGCATTGCCAGGATAGTGTACGCTATTAGACTGGGATAAATCGATAAAACCACTCGGTGAGTGATATCTTGTGTTGCAAGAAAGTATTACGACAATTGGAACCCAACACTACTTGTACGCACTAAGAATCAACTAGGATGTCGCCCTGCTCGGAATCAACTCATAACCGAAACACCAATAAAATCAAATTACTAGGTAGTACTACATGCAGCTATCCCTATTGCTGATATGTTAAACAAAATTCTTTTACGCCTCCAAACTCCTGTGTACGTGTGCCCATCTCGCTGGCGCCATTCGTCGCCGCCACATTCTCATCACCATTTCTCACACTACTACCCCCCATCCCCAATCTCTCTACACTCTGGGTCGCCATACTACATAACGTAAACGTCAGGAAGAACATCTCACTGATATTCGGACATCCAGCCTCGACGCCCTTCCTTAGAAACTCAGACACTTTTCGGATTCTCCCGATATCGTCCCACACCGTCTTGGCCCCTGGATTCTCCAAAGTGTTGGTGAAAAGCGTGACTGACGCTCCAATTAAATTGATTGCTGTTGACCGCAGGAGCCGCAGTCCAAGATGCTCAAAGACGTCGATTAGTTCAATCGATTCACGCGCTGCATAGATGCATGGTTCATAACCTTGTGACTTGGTAGTAGCTATGGGCGTGGTGAGTGGGACTCCAGCGTCGGTGTCTTGCAGGTCGAAAGCTGGACACAATGGCCTTTAGGTTCCTTCACGATCAGTATTTTCCCCTCGTTTCATCCAGTTGACCGAAAAAAGAGACATAAACTAAAACAAGAATAGGATTAGTACTAACCGGTTGATAGCAGTCAGACATGCATAATACACCAATTTCAATCTCAAAACTTGCTGCGCTCTCTCTGGTCTTCCCCCACCTATCTCGCCATCTGCCATCAACTCACAACCGACCTTCCAGGTCTCTAGCTCTTGATTCAACATCCCGATTGTTCCTAGCACTGCCACTCCCGGCATCTTTACTGAAGCCTGACTACACAGTAATCTAGACACCTTGCTCTGGATCCGCGACAACGTAACTCTGTGGGAAAACATGGGCTCTCCACCTTCCTGCGGTGTTGCCGGTAGTCTCACATTCACATCCTCATCAGCAATGCTTGACGGCCTCCCTATGCGCAGTGACATGTCCTTGTCGAGAATATACGCCGACCAGAAAATACCCCTCCGCAGCTCTACCTCGCCCTCCTCTTGCAGCCCCAGCTGAGTACCACACCGATGGAACCCAATCTCGGTGCCCATGCTCACAGCTACCCCAAGCAGTGTGGAGCATCCCTCGGTACTATGTGTTTCCCATAGGAACAACACTGTCGCCAGAAGTGCCTGCACGCCGCTGATATCGCGGTTACAGAACAGCACTTTGGGTACGTGTCTACATCCGGTACGGAAGAGGGCCAGCGCAGTCTTTTCGGCAGCTTTGCGCTCTGCAACAGGCTCGTCAACGGGATTGGAGAGTAATGAGAGAGCGAGGATGGTATGTAAGGATATGAGCCACGAGGGCGAGGCCCGATGCCCGTTTTGCAGGAACATAGCAAGTTCGGTAGAGAATCGGGATCGTGAGAAGATGGGTAGGGCACAATTGATGCGGTCAAAGTAGTCTGGTTGGTACCGAAAGAGTAATTAAGGCAAAAGTAAGTAAAACTTGTCTATTATGATTCACTCCGGATATACATATATCCTGAGTGAATAGGGGGGAGATCAGTATTATACGATTTCTTACCCACCGTTAACAAGTTTCCTCACCACCTGCCTTGACGGCAACGGCTCCTCCTCCCCCGGAGGAAGGCCGGTCATGGAGATATCAATTATACTCCCGCTTGGAGAATTCAGAGTCCACTTTGTGATCGCCGCCCGATTCAATGGATCAAAGAAATGAGGTTCCCCAAGCTTCTCACACACCCACTGCATCCCGCGCGGTAAAAACAGTGAGAATACCGACGATTCGCCGATAAACTTAAGCTTTCCTTGAAAGTCCTCAATCAAGCCTCCATCTGCTGTAATCTTTCCTGTTGTCGCTTCCTCGTCCGATACTTTCCAGTGGTAGAGCGCTCGGTGTTTCTGTGGGTTAGGGTTGTGGCTATTTTGCTTGGCGGTTAAATCTCCCCCGACGGCAGCGGTCTCGGCGATGCCATGGCGCCGCGGGCGTTTGGGTGTGACGTCGGCATGTTCCGGATCATCTTGCGGCGACTCCTCTTCGCGAGGTATGGAGGATAAGCGATTCGCGAGGTGTTCCTTAACGGCGCGCTCGATTCTTTCCAAACGCTCTTCGAGATTAACGGCGGTTTCGGCATCAGGGCTTTATTTTTGTCAGCTTTGTGCATGTGGGGGCGAAACTGGGGAGGAGGTGTCATCATCATCATCACACATACAGATGTTTTGAGGACTGCGAGGACGAGGCACGCTTTCTCGCAGTCTTAGTAGGGGTGTTGTAGACGCAGTGGACAGAGGAGTTCACGCAATGTCGGCAACCTGAAATCCGGCCGTCGCATTTGATCTATCCGGGACAAGTCAGAGAGAGAAAGAGCGGGTGAGTGAGAGTGTGTGTTTCGGAGTTAGAGGAGATTGGAAGAGGGGAGGGAAGGGAGGGGGGAGGGGGGGTGGGGAAGTAGAAAAGAAGGCTTACCTTTCGGCGGCGACACTCGTCACAGGCTCGGAAGCGCGCATACTCGGACTGGGCGGAAGCCGAGGAGGGCGGAGGAGTACTGGTGTTTGTGGGGGAGGCTAGAGTTTGCATTGTATGTAGTGCTGATTTGTGCGTTGGTGGTAGGTTATAAAAATACCAAGGCAAAAGTCGCGGGGGCTTTCGTTGGGGGGTGAGGGTTGGGATGGATGGATGGGAGTGCTGCTCTCTCTCGCTTTCTCTCTCTACCTATGCATGCCGTAGGACGTAGGTAAGTACAGTACCTGACCAACTATTTGATCACGGCTATGACCCATCATAAGCCCATTGGTAGGCAAATATGTATGTACGTAAGCTACAGCAACAGCTATGTACCTAGAAAGTGGTATCAGGTATTGCTCTCTTTCGCTGCGGAGTCAGTGGAGGGGAATTCGCTTGAATTATATGATTAGTGATTCTCCATCAGAGGGGAGGCCGAGGGTCGAAAGGGAAGGTACGGAGGAGATGGGAATGATCGCGTGGAGGGTTAATTATGCCCATGATACAATTGAGTGCCTGGCTGACGAAGAAAAGCTAATTAATATCCGAGAAATGTTAGGGACATGACAGCATCCCCCCTGAAACACATCACAGTTAGATACCTGAGTCTAGGTAGACTGCCTAGCTACATACATCATGTAGCAAAGCCTCACGGGTTCCGTAGATGTTTCGGCTCGGCCACTTGTGAAAATGCGAGTACCGTTCCCGGGATCTCATCTGCCTAGTGGCCTACACACACATACAACCTAGCCTGAAAAAAAAACAGTTCCAACCAGTACCGTACTTGGTCTCAATCTACTAATCTCCCCTAACTCCTTTGCGGCGCAGGTTAGACAGAAACATCCAGTAAACTAGGGCCAATCTACCTGTATTAACCCAATTAGCCCAGCCAGTCGTTCTCCTGCACCTCCCTAATCAGACTAATCTAACCTTTGGTTATCAGATGGTGGCCCTGGAAAAGGCTTATCGCGCGCCATCGTGCAGGGATCATTACCCATATGCGGAACCCGAGCGGAACCCGAGACCACCGAGACGAAAGAGTAAAAACTGCTGGAAATTCCAGGAAGGAAAAAAAAGGGAAGGAGTAGTACCTGCGTTTTTTATATTTAATCCGAGCAGTTGGTCACTTGCTTGCTACTTAACTTGGCTTGCAACATCATACTTCGATCTTCCTGCTTGTGCCCTGCCTCGAGCTTGCTAACTAACTAATTACTCTCCTTTGGCATCTGAAGGGGATTTATTGTTATTTATTGAGTTTTTTATATATACTCATAGCTATATATCGTGCTATATTTTATTACGCCAAGTAGTACAGCACGTCCGGTCAACAAAACAAAACAATGTCGTTCAATGAGAAGACGGGCCCGCCGCCCTCAATGGCAGATACACTCAAAGAGACAATCGAGGACCGAAAAAGCGATTTCGGCAGCCGTCCTGACACGACTGCCACAACGCCTGTGAATGGATCTGTTAACGAACTGGTTGGTCCCCCTAATCCTCCTGTGTTTTGTTTTGGAGTTGAATGAAGCTGATATGAACGTCGTCTTGTGTTAGACGACGGTACGGACTGAAACTGTGCATGATAAACCAGAGGAGGACCCTACAGCGGGGGAGCACCTGAAGGAGCCGGAGCATCCAGTGATGGATTTGGCGAATGGGATTGTGGCATGGGATGGACAAGATGACCCATTGAACCCAAAGAACTTTCCGTCGAAGCTTAAGTGGACGATTTTGGCGTTGGTTAGTAGTATTACGTTGGTCAGGTATGTAGTCTCTCCATTCTTCAATTATTTATATGGTTTGCTGATGTGCTTGAAGTCCGCTGGCATCTTCTATGTTTGCGCCTGGTGTTGGGTTTATGAACAAGGAGTTTGGGAATACCTCAACTATTCTTTCCTCATTTGTCGTCTCTGTTTTCGTCCTTGGATATGCCGTAAGCTGCTCTCCCTTTTATAAAAATCATTGACCCTACTAACATGACAACCCCCAGGTCGGTCCTCTCCTCCTCTCACCCCTTAGTGAGATCTATGGTCGTGGTCCCGTCCTAAACTACGCCAATGCTTTCTTCGTCGTCTGGCAGATTGGTTGTGCCCTCGCTCCTAACCTCAACTCCCTTATCGTCTTCCGCTTCTTTAGTGGTATTGGTGGTTCGGGTTGTCTTACTATCGGAGGTGGTGTTATTAGTGATCTCTTCCCCGCCGAGCAGCGTGGAAAGGCAACAGCCATCTATGCAATGGGCCCACTCTTTGGCCCTGTCATTGGCCCTATCTGTGGCGGCTTCATCGCACAGCGTGTGGGCTGGAGATGGGTGTACTGGGTCCTCTTGATTGTTTCCGGCCTTGTTACTGCTCTTATCTGGGTGTTTAACCGCGAGTCCAACCCGAGGGTGCTGCTGGCACGGAAAACAGCGGCGCTGAAGAAGGAGACCGGGAACGAGGGTCTCGTCAGCTGGTACGACAGAGAACATGTTGGCCCGCCACTATCGCCCATCGCCGTTCTCACGCACGGCCTCATGCGCCCCTTGAAGCTCCTTATCATGTCCCCAATTGTTGCACTTCTCTCGCTGTACATGAGTATTACCTACGGGCTCCTATACCTCCTCTTCACGACCATTACCAGCGTGTTCCAGGGCCAGTACGGCTGGGAGCCCGATATGACCGGTCTTGCCTACCTCGGCATCGGTATCGGCCTCTTCCTCGGTGTCGGTGCTGTCGCAAAGATCTCGGACGCAACCGTTATCAAGCTAGCGAAGCGCAATGGCGGTGTTCCGGAGCCGGAGATGCGTCTGCCGTCGTGTATGATCTTTGGGATGTTCCTACCCATATCGCTGTTCTGGTACGGGTGGGTGACAGAGAAGCATGTGCACTGGATTGTCGCCATCATCAGTATGATCCCGTTCGGCTTCGGTATGATGGGTATATTCATCCCCGTCCAGACGTATCTGATTGATGCGTTCCCGGAGTATGCGGCCAGTGTGATTGCGTCCCTGACGGCGACGCGTAGTTTGTTTGGTGCGTTTTTGCCGATGGCAGGGCCAAGCATGTACGGAAAGCTCGGGCTTGGATGGGGCAATACGTTGCTGGGCTTCTTGGGGTTGATATTGGTGCCCTTTTTGCCGTTCATTTACAAGTACGGGAAGACCATCAGGACAAAATGGCCGGTGGATTTGAGGTAGCGGCTGCCAGTGCGTGGCTGGATGTTAGATTTCGTCTCTTTCTTTCGTACCTTCTTTATCAATATTTATTTATTCTTCTCACTTTTCTTATGGCATGCATGGTGGTTTATGATTATTTTTCTATTATTTACACTCAACGTTAATTTCTTGTACTCATGTACTATTTATGTATCAAAATCTCTGATTTCTGGGATATAGATTGATAGATTACCTAGATCTCTCCCTCTCTCTATAATGCGCTTTATGTATCTAACTGCTTTTTTATGCATGATATATCTACCCAGACATTTGTTCCGGGGAGAGAAAACCTTGGCTATGCAGCGATTTTGTGATAACATAAACCCCAATATGATGATGTTAGTGACTTTTACTTGGCTCGACGCAATCTAAATATATTCAGGGTTTATAATCAGGCATGTGATACGCACCTCTGTTATTTCTTACCCCACACAATCGAGAGTTTCTTTATATCTCCCCAATTAATCATCAGTGGGTACTGGTGATATAAAATCCATCTCAATTCCGATCATCAGACCTTCTCAAAACAAGATATTGTTTCATGAATCACTAGCGATTAGAAGAACACTAGTCACAACAACTGGGATCGAGACACGATAACAAACCGGTCCGGAAAATCCTTTAGGCGGACCGACCTAAACTTATCTCCGTAGGTTTAGGTCAACACTCTCGATCAACGTGATCTCTGTTAATGATGAAAGCAGAGCTTGAAATCATCCTCACATCATACATGTAACATAGCATAGCATGAGCTCACCTCAGACGCAGGACTCAAAGAATCGGTCCACATTCAGTGGTTTTACGATTTTACACAGCCAACTTAAACCTTTTATGGCCCATCCGGACCATCTGTTACCCGAAACCAACTAAGCATGTCGCCCGCTGGCAATCAATTGTGGGCCGTGGCAGGCAGTGTACATCAAAACCCACTACTGGACACTGCGGTCATTCTCATGTGACCAAAGCTTGAACTTTACGCCAAGTCAGGTCATTTCCAGCCTGCCGAACGATCCGCTGCAAGGCACGCAACGGACTTCCGGGTTCATGTTCGTACTTTTTACGGATTCCGGATTCCCGCGGGCATTTAATGTGTCGTTGCGGTCGATTCTCCGCATTCTTCCACTTGGATTTGCCGTAGTGAGCGGCGCATGGAAAAGTTTGGTGTGTTTGTTGGGTGTGGAGACGGTGCATTGTGTGGATGGTGGATTATGAATCATCAAGTGTCACTCGCTCTTGGCGGGCCGATACTGGCGGGGAATTTAAGGTATCTATTCCTGGAGTCAGATACATGTGCGGATCGTACCTTTTGATTTTCATTCAAAGAATGAATATTTGGAGTAAGCCGGGGCCTTGCCATGGGGTACGACTATATGGACTGGCGTATTATATGCTGAACTCCATTCGATTCTAGGCATTATCGCCGATAAACGCCTTATAGATAGTCAGTCTATAAAATACTACTATATCACATTTGCAAGTAATAAAAGAAGTGATTACACATGTCAAAAACCTCAATTTTTATAGGCTTTATGTGGGTAAACAAGCCCGAAAATAACAGCAAGTAAATTATTCGTGAGCCATTCTGGCCATATAGTCGGAGCAGAAATCGCGATAGACATAACATCACTTGAGTCGATCGACCGGGTCCTTCGGGCCGGGTCGCCGAATTTCAACATACTCTAGGTTGGGCCGGGTCTGCCGAATTAGTTTACCAGGAGAACGCGGGGCCGCTCAAAATCTTCTGATATATAGACCTTATTGTAGATTTGGACTTAAAATCTATAAAACCATTACTTGCATGATCCAGATCTATTTCCCTTTTATTTTGTCAGTGCGAGTGATGATTCATGAAAGAAAGGTTCTGGGCGAGTGATTGACCATGTAGTAGTGGTGGAGGTAATCAAGTCGGGCTTTGAGAAATCCCGGTAAATCTATAGCCTTGAGTCGGGTCTTCAGTTCTTTGTAGTAGACCGGGACAGGTCGAAACCGTTTCCAGACCGGGTTTACCCATTACGAAGCCTCCTCAGAAGCATTATTTCCAGAACCGAAGCCCGGTCCCGCGGGCCTGAGAATTAGAAGGGCGGCTCCCGGAGTTTATTCAATTGATCAAACCGGCCCTATACAGGCGACAGCGAGATAACGGCTTCATGCTGTGCTCGCAAAGGGTTCCATCAATTCGCTTTTCCCGGGAAGAAGAATAACTTACCGGCTCGGGATCGGGGACTGGGGTCCGATCATGAAGAATCACTCGCTGTTCGGCAGCAGCCCATGAAAACTGCTAACCGTCTGGATAGATCTAGCAAAGAGGGTGCGTCCCGGATAGATACATGTAGATTTATGGATAGAACGCTTAGGTGGTGATGACTGGTACCTTGTCCAGGGGATGCGGGTGGGCTGTGTATTTGCGCTCTATGAGCGTTGGTGCATAAGGAACGCGAAAGGAGCGGACGAAAAGAGATAAAGGTGAATGATGGGTTAGAGAAAGACAGGAACAGGCTGGTGCTTCATTCACCTCCCTAAAGACAGAGTGTAAGGCCACATAGGCCCTCAGTTACAACATGCACGTATCGTACGCGACAGTGCCCGCACGACCTCGTGCTACGTATGGTGCGCACACTCTTAAAGGTGACACGGCGGTATCTGGAAGTGGAACAATCGTGGCTGCAAGGTGAACTCCAAGGCCAATGAGAGGGCTTATTCCTAGCCACTCTGCTGTATTCCTGCTGCAATTCATTTTTGAGGGGGTATAAATGGGTATAATACTGTTCCACTTTGCTCAGTCTTGGCGCTTTTTACATACAAAAATACACAATTTCAACCTCTGATAACTTTACAACCCAGACAGATATCAAGAATCTACAATGATAGAACTAAACTCCATCACTAGTACTAGAGTTCTATCGTTACACCTTCCTTTTACCATTTTTCGTTGCAAAGTTATCAGCCATTGACATTTCGTCGCGATCCGCTATCTTTAAGAGTGGGCGCACTACCGTTAATTCTCGAGAAATCCACTATCTCCGCTTCGCTAAATCTTAATTCCGGGTGAGAAAAAGTACATACATGTATGTATCTGCACGAATCCGTGAAGTTTGATACGCCAATTCGCCTTGGTTCGGACTTACCACATACAAATACGGAGATAGTGGATTATTCGAGAATTAACGGTATACTTAGGTATGTACGTTAGCGGAAGATACAATGTAAGTGCGAGGACTTCATGCATAAGTAGCCTCGCGCCGGTTTAAAGCGGAGAAGAGGAATGCGGTCTTGATTGTTTGGTCTCGACTAACCAGACCAAGTGCTCATGTGAGCGGTGGTCAATGCCACCGGTTACTTGCCCGACCAGAACAGTCGTGTTCTTCGCGGTTTGACCATTTAGAGGAGAAGTTTGGGGGGGGGGGAGGGCTATTTGTATCTGTAAGCTGTAATATCGATATTAAGAAGACGTCGGGTTCTGTAATCGCTTACCGAAAATGTGGTTTGTAATCATAGGGTCTCACTCGACTAATGACTGCGTGCACGTGAGAACTGTTGATATTGGGCTTCCGAGTCCCGGAGTTATATATGGTTATCACTAGGTATGCGGTTATAGTAATAGTTTTATTGCAGGCTATGCCAAGAATTATATGGGTATATAAGACTTATCTATTAATAAAGTCTTGTATACTTCACTTTACCTTCACATCTGCGGATCCACAACCGATAAGTACTATTCTTCATTACCCTCTTCATTCCAACACCAATCTAAGATTACTAGCGATCACTTTTAGCCCAATCCCAAATCAAAACACGCCTCTCCAATAGCGCTCTAGATCTAGTCAACATCACTCATCCAACTCCGCAACCGCAACCTCCAACATCGCACACCTCCACCTATTCAACACCAGCACCTTCTGCTCCGCCTCTTCATCCCCCTCCAAAAACTGCTCACAGGTATGAATATCCTCACTCAAACCCTCAGACCTCGCCAGCAGCGCCTCAGCAGCCTCTGCAAGCTGCCGCCGCAAAAACATCGACTCCATCAGCGCCACCGGAAACTCTACTGTCCCGATCAATCCGCGGAGGACAGAAATACTTACGGCGTGGCGGGACGAGTATGCATGATACAGGCGAGAGCGTATTTTCAATAGGAGGACGTAGGCATGGCTAAGCCTGGTGAGCTCGGACAGGTGTGCTTCGGTGAGGGAGGGGAGTGTGGAGGGCATGTTGTGATGTGTTGTGTGTTAGGGTCGGTGTAGCTTTATGATGGAGAAAAGATGATGATATTGGACTGTTGTGGTAGGTGGTGATGTGTTTTATAACCTATCTTTTTCGGGACTGCCCTTTTCAAGTTTCATAAGTTGGCCGTTTTTGATTTCGAAATTTCTGTGAAAGGTCTTGAAATTTGCAATTGAGTTGTTGCGGTTGGCAGTACTGCTGTACTTGAATGTTTTGGTCGATTGACGAATATAAGCCATCAGCGAATGGTGCGATTGCGTAGACCATGGGCAAAGTGTGATATTGTGTAGACACCTCTCGCCTCGCCACATGGGTAGAAATCCATGATTTTAGAAGCTGACGGTGCCGGATGAGGCGTAAAGAAATTATAATAGTGAGAGTCATGAGTGGTGTGGCCAAGAGGTTCAATCACAGCTTTCTGTTCCGAAAACGCCTTCCATGGTCTCTGGTGGGACCAGAAATTAATCCGTTGCTCACTCATTTACTATCTGCGAGCGTACCAAATGCATGAACGATACTTCGGTATCCACTGTCAGTTGTTATATAATTCTAATAACGTAAGTCAGGCACCGTTTAAGAATATTCGCAGATTATTACCTGGGTTCGCAGACGGGCTAGAACAGCCCCGTGGATAGACCTATATGTGCCAACTAGCTCCATAAATACGGCCCAAATCGACGAGTGATGGAATCGAACACCTCATTTCATGCTAGGGCGTGTACAATATTGCATCATGAGTTATCACTCGCTAATGAAATAACCTTTGCCAGTATTTGAATAAGCGGATGTGCGGTGGCATTGCTTCTCAAACCAACGTAGAGAAAGGAACACCTATTTGTAATGGAAAAAGTGTCCTAACAGGGGAGGATAATCCAATTAAATACAATAATCAGCACTCTGTTAATTCAACTTAGCATTTTCTCCAGAAAGACCATTACATACCTTCTCCCGAGCTACTTAGGGTTGTTATGATATAGTTATTAGCCCATCATACCTATCATGAAACGTCATTTCAGTACCCCACTCAAGTCACAGCCCCGATCCCAGGCAGATAATATCAATATAATGAGCGGTGTTCAGATATACCCACAGAATAAGGTAGAGTATCCCTTCCGGAGTAAGAACCACCCAAGCACAGATGATATAGATTATGCAAGTCTGTATTCGTTGAGGATATTGCCGTCATAATGTCCCGCATTTCGCGTCGAATGGAGGATATGAACCACCATTCGACACCCATTTCTCGACTAGATACGTTGGTCAACTGGCAGGCTCCAGCAATGCCCAAGCGATTTCTGGGTTCGGAAAGCTATTATAGAGCACTGCGGCTGTAATAGGTATTCATTTCCTGATCGACCACGTCCACTTAATAGGTATCCGGCTATTAACAGAATTCGGAGCCATTTCTTGAGAGCCATCTATCTGCAGGCCAATTTATTAACTGACCAAGCTGTTCGTTAACATTGATAGGACTGACTATGCACATTTCATCACGAAATTATTGCAAAAATGTAAACTCACTTAGACTGTCAAAAGCGGTTGACCAGCGTAATTGATCTTTTGATCATATACGCACCACTCCCCGAACCCCCAGCCAGCGAGGTCACACGTTCCCGAGAATGCTACCATAAATTAATAAATGGGACGATACCTGAATTAAGGGCTTAAGCTGTCCAGTTCTTCAAGCCTGACAAATAGACCTCAAAGATGTGATAATCGAGAGCAAACATGAAAACAACTCAAATTACCGGATTATCGATTATATCATCTCACTCACTCGATCCATTTACCAAGAACAACGGAGGAAAACAGATTTTTAGAACCTAGTGCACTCCCTCTCATCTCTGGGTAGTTTAGCTGGCTTTGTTGATGAGCTGAAGAGAACGAGAAAGGCTCGGCGAGCGCTTCATATTCATTTGCCTGGGTTTGTTGAATGGTGGCTCGACGTTGGTCAGCGGAGCTAGGCGAGAACTATGTAGATTGATTTGTGAGTCGGTATCAGGAGGCAACCCAGCTGGGTCTATAGATCTATGGGGGACCTACGAAGCTTTAAAAAACGGGTAATTGGTGTAAGAACGGAGAAGATGTAGAAATGGTAGGTCTAATATGATTGATAGGGATGATAGGATGTTTTCAGCATTACACAATGAATCGATACATCATATACATGTCGGTAGGTACATGTACTTCCGGTTGGCCATTGGTGCTTCTTGGCTCGTTCCCACCCTATGTACATACAGACTAGCAGTTGGCCACCTCGCCAGGGCGAAGTGTGAGCTTGAATGTGATCAAATTTTGGGAAGAGCGGGTGGGTGTGGTGACTCCGGTTTTTACAGTACCGATGCCAGTGCCAGTGAGCTGAAAGTATGTGTAATTTAATGGAGTTTGCTTTAATATAAACTTCCAGAATTATGCTCAAATGATTGGGCACCACGAACAACTGTCAATAATAGACGGAGATAATATTTCTCTCCGACTAAAGGATTACAATAATACATACGGCCAATTGCAATACCGCATTTTCTAGGTGCCCATTTCCGGAGTTGTGGATTGTAAGTAAAGTGTAGTGGGAAATCCTGATAAAGATATTGTTGTCCATCTTCATGTAACTGATTATATTCAAAGAATGCAATGAGCGTTGACTTCGCTAACAGCATTCTCTCCCGTAAAGCCTCTTCATTGATATTCGCCTCAAAGTATATAGGCTGTTCATTTGACATATGGATTGCGAAATGAATAACAGGTGGAGATTTCTCATGCATTGAGAATTCAAACAAACGCCAAACAGCTTCTGTTGGACCAATGTATCGACCTTGTAAATATCTTTTGACTTCATCCGAATTTGAATCCACTTCCAGAGTTGTACGGTCGGATCCTTTGTAAATATACTTGTGAATATATTTAATTGCATTGATTGTTGCACATACTTCAACGTTTATATGTGCTTTATAACACCAGGACAAATAAGGATTATAAGGCACAATCCATCTGTTATCAAAAGTATGCATTCGAACGTCTCGTGAACCACTTAAAGGAACCATAAAGTTGTTACCATCATTACGACGTCGATATAATGGGTATCCATCTTCTTGTATAACAGTTTCATTCTGAAATTGTTTAGGATACCGTTTGGTACAAAGTCGAGGTGCATCAGGTATTTTCGAGATCATACATGGTGAATCGAATGCCAATTCTCCACATAGGCTATGCACCATACATGATTTGATAACAGCTGTGAGTTCACCATCGGGATCAAATTGAGGATCCGGCAATTCAGCACATACAATCTGGTCAATACGTTCAGAAGTCATCAATCTATCCTCAGGGTTTAAAAATAATAGAAGATGCATATATGGTAAACCACGTTTCTGATATTCAATAGTCCAGACACATCCGAGGTAACGTCCAAAAATATGATTATGTTTAATTTCCTACAAAAGCTTTTGTTGTTTGAGGTGAAAAACTCTCGCAACTAAATCTGGACGATCGACAGCTGTTTGACCTAGAAGTAACTCTGCAACGATTTCCGACCATTTAGGCTTCGCTGTAAATGTGATGAAAAGTGAAGGTCTTCCGAAGTGTCTTACGATAGCCATTGAATCCTTGTATAATTGTTGCATATAACGATCACCATCGCTATAGCTGCTAAGAAGTATTATTCTCCGTCCGGTTTGTTCTGGATTGAAGTCTTCTTGAAGAACAGCATCGGCCAGGCCATTATACAAATCGGATCAGAGTCTTGATTGATTCAAACGTATCCAATTCAGTTTGTTCTGATCAAATACAGCTCATGCGTCAACCAAATATTGCTGAAAAGCTTTTGAGATTGAAATAGTGTTAAAGGCTCGGTTGAACGTGAATGAATACGATAGCTTTGTAACAAGTTAGTAATGATTTCTATGATAATATATTAAACATACCGATAAAATTCACGTTGATCTAAACGTAATACTTTCCGATTATTCAATCGATCTTGAAGTTGTAAACTCCAATGCCAACCGGTATCTCCATTTGGAAAAAGCAATACGTAATGCAATGGCATATACGCAGCATGGTTAGGATTGATGATACTGCACATTTGATTTGGCAATGGATTTCTATGTGCCAATACGATATCACGGAATCCAGCTTCTTCATATTCATCGGGAATTATTACCGCCACCTCGTTACTTGTAGGTAAGTTGTTTCGTCGTTTATCTGCTCCTGTTTCAACTATCAATTGAAGACGTGGATTAAGTATGACGCGTGCATTCCCATCTTGTGTTGAAGAATTATCCAATCTTTCTTTTGCTGTTTTATAAAATTCAATAAACGGATTTATTGAATTTAACTCCATGGTGAGACATTGAAGTACCATAATATCTAAAGTTGGATATATTCCATGTCGTTCTTGGGCCAAATATTCTGGATCGTAGAAATATAGTTGTGCGAAGGAAGGAGTTGCTCCGATTGCTGGTACCAATGGTCCCTGAAGATGATATAATTCACCATGAATTTGAAAGCAACTTATACCACCGCCATTTGCGCCAACTCTTGTATCCGTATTGTATTTGACTGAGGTAAATGTAAGTGCTGAATTATATTCCCGTATATGTTTCCGGAAGTTTCTTAGGACAGTTTCTAAAGATTCCAACAGGTACTTCAGATAATCAGAAGGGGGTTTAAGAATTTCAAGTACAACGTCTCCCTTCTTGCAACAATTCTCAAAGATTGGTGTTTGAATTGAGCTCCCAGTGCAGCTTGAACGTTCATTTAGCCAATGCAAAGCTTTGCAGCATTGGCAAACAATTGCCATACGCTCAAGTATCAATAGTGACCATTTTGTTCGGGAAGATAGAAATGCCATTGGAGAGGGGGCTGCAACTGGTAAAACCGGACGGAGCTGGATTACTGTTAGAAACCATCCGAAAAAATATTCAATAACCAAAATCGTAATACCTCTATATTATTTTCTTCCTCCATTAATCTTACGGCTCTACGTGCTGTTCTTCGTTCTCTCTCTAGTTGCTATACAATTTGTTAGAGTAAAGTATAACTGTCACCCGGAAAGATTCAACAATACATACCAAACATGTACGAAATGATTTACATGGTTCTCCTTGATTATTCAGACCGTAATCTTCAAGAGGTTTCTCCCATTTGCATTTACGGCATGTTATGGAATTCATTGTTGTTTTTCGTTGATCAAAATTGTTTTAAAAGATAGTGGGATGGGGGGGGGAGGCAGTCCCTATTTAGAGTATTCCAACATTTTGTTTTAATTGAATAGGCCCAGCTGTTGACCGGGTGTTGACTGGCCCGGGTGTTGATCCGGGTGTTGACCGGCCTGGGTGGGGCGGATTGGTTGCCACACAGAGGTCAGGGTTAAGGTTATGGGCCGGCGTGTCAGCGGGGAACCGCATCAAAGATACATGTACCAAAGTACCCCTTAAAGTGTACTCCAGTAGATACACTATAGAAGATATTAGATAGCACATTTATTTATTAAGATATAATTTAATTATTAAGATATAATTTAATACTCCTACATTTTGTTTTGATTGACTGGGCATTGGCCGCTGTTGGTTGACCACGGGCGATTTGGTGGGGTGGATTGGTTGCCACGCAGATATCAGGGTCAGGGTTCAACCGAGCGCGAAACTGCTCTATCGTAGTACATATTAGACTAGCAGTGGAGGGGACTCGCGAGCGCGAGTTTTACTCATAAGGACTTAATTGTGTCTCTATTGCCCGTAGTGGCGCATGTCCAGCTCAAGATCCCCCCCCCCTCTCTTTCTCCCCGCCAGTGAAGAGACCTCTAGATTAATTACCCATACCCCGTTGACGATACTGCCCAGTTAGTTGGGTGGTTTGGTGGTACATCCCCATACCCCGTTGGTGATATCTCAATACCACCTAGTTTTTATCCAATCTCCACTGTTGAGTTTGATATACCGTTTGGGGGGTGCATTATATTTTGGGTGGGTGAGCCCGTTGCCACGCAGAGGTCAAGGTCAGGGTCAGGGTTCAACCGAGCGCGAAAAGACTGTATCGTAGTACATATTAGATTCCGGTAGAATTATTGCGAAAACAGGGGTAGGCGAGTGCTGTGGGCCTGCACAGGTGGGCTAGCGGAGTGCTGTGATTAGGTGAGGAGGAACCTTAGGCGGGCTTTAGGTGGGCTTTAGGCGGGCTTCAGCGGTTCACAGCTTCAACAGTGGACTAAAATCTCTGAAGTTGGGAGGTTTTAGTAGAATTCACAAATTTTGATACTCGTTAGGCGTTTTTAGCACGCTCGCCAATCCCTGTTTTCACAATAATTCTACCGGAAACTGTACATGTACATACGACTGTCAAGGGGACCACCACGTGGAAAGTTAAGCTTCGCCAAGATATGCACAGGATACAAGGTAAATCATGATCAATGCCAAGACGGCTAAGGCTAGGTATACATTGACATGTTACGTATATCGAGGGAATTACTACCTCCTGTTAAAGTTTGATAAGTCCTGTCTCCTCCAACACGTCAATTTATCATCACTCATCGTCTACCTAACCTTGGATATGATGGATATCAGGGGGCAAAGCAAATGCTCATTTTGGGGCCCAAGTCGTGGCTCACCGGTTCGATCTGGCTGCGCAAAGTCAAGCTTCCGTTTTTCAAACCTAGCTAACCCAAGATTCAAACACATAACACTCAGTTGGTCATATATCTAACCTGGAACCTTTTATTTTTTGAGGCGATTGGACCCTCATTTCCGCACTACGAGCGGAGGAAGAAGAGGCGCGGGTTTTTGCGCTTTCAATGAGCCCCCCGATCTCATCATATTGTATACGTCCCTTCTGTTCCTCCCCTTAAAGAGGCTGGTACTTCATACCATCTGGAAGCGCTGTCAATCGAGCCAACACCAATTAACGGGCATTATTGAACCTTTTGATTTTCTCTGTAATCACATGTTATACCAGTAGGAAAGAGACAGCTTTTGCAAGAAACACTCTAGCTCTGAGAATGGATTTTACCTTTATTACGTCAAGGTGCTTTGGTCCCGCTCTCAATGATTGCTGGCATGCTTGTTGGTAAACCCATTCAAACTTTATCAATTTCCTTATTTGAGTCCTGTGGCAGTTTTCGTAACTACCCTAACCTATCTTCTCGGTGTGATTATCTTTCTAATAAGAACTTTTTCCTAGAAGACCAACGATATCCACTGTGCTTCACTCGCGATACGCACGAGACAAGATAACTTCAGACTTTACCTTTCAATCACAAGACCAAAGCATACATATATACTCTGGACATTGAAGGAGCTTTACCAACCATCGAGTCGCATCAATGTTAGTGTTTGACGGTATATATACATTATTATGATGCTACAGTAGGTAAACACATAACTGCTAATATATATAATTGGAGTCAAACACGACGAGGCTATCATACCACCTTCGGTTTGTTGTCTTGACTCGTCCCCCTTTCTCGATATAGTACAGCAATTTGACTGCTAGTTACTCCACCGTTAAAATTCCCGGCACACCCTACGTTCTCTAAATTCGTCTACTTCCGATAAGCTCCTGGTCCTGTTTATACTCGTTTAGTCTATTTAGTTGTCATGTATTAGAATATGGTATATATTTTCCTTGACCTCGCCGATGAATGGGTTAACTAAGCTTAACTGTTGTGCAGTATCATGGCGAACCTGGCTCAATGCGAATGACCAGTCAGAAGGAATAGGATGCGGTTCTGCTGATTTTTGTTAGCTGGCAGGCAAGTACACATTCGCCATCTGAATAAGCTAGTCATTGACCCCACAACTAACTCACTAACATAGAATTAGTCTACCTTAATCCAGTCTTATTCGTTTCGCTGGTGGCTAAATGCTGCCAAATTTTGAGAGCCCACCTCCGCCGCTGTGAGATCTACATAGGGCTATGGATCAATGTCTCAGTCCCGGCTTCTCGGAACTAGACGCTTTCGTGGGTGTATTATCAACACGGTGGTGCGGTCAATTCTAAACCAAAAAAGTAGTCGATCGGCCCTCTGCGTATATTCATTTATTACTGCGGCGTATATTTGAGATTGATTATACCCCACACTGAGGTCTATACCCTATGCTGACAATACCCTCGTGCTGACCATACCTATTGCAAGCGTCTGCCTAGTACTTACCGCCAAAACTCGAAAAATTGGCTATCTCCGTCCAGGGATTAAGTGATTGGTTGAATTGCATCGATCTGCATCAGAGGTTTCCCGTATAAGTAATTTTGATCTAGCCAATTTTTCGAGTTATGGCGGTATGTACTTCATAATGTTTCCGCACTAGGCCTGCAACTGGGCGTAAATGGTGCATAACTAACAATAATACTTACGTAGTCCAGTCCGAAAACGCTATTACGTGCACGATGCACTATGTGGCCCCAAATGTTGAGGCTTGGGAACGAGCTCAGCTCGCTTACCAGCCAGCGCTGTATCTGGGAGGTGTACGCAGTGGCCCGTGAGTGACTCCGCCTTGACTGGACTGTGGCTATCACGGCAAAGCCACTGGATTACCGCGTAAACCTCCCAAGAACGGGCGGGTTTACATGGGCTGTTCCTCGTTCTGTGATTGGCCGATCGGAACTCTAAACGTTTTTGGTCATGCAACCAGATGTTTGGTTCTGATACAGCTGGTACGTACTCATCCCATCCACACTCTAAATATTACTATTTGGAAGGAATTTCCGGTCGAACTAAAGTATCTACATGTGGAGCGTTCATCCGAATTTATGGAGGGCATAACTTTCTCTAACGTGGTGTGCCTTATCGTTTACGATCCGTGAATGGAGTAATGTCTACCAGATCTAGGCCTGATCATTGGGCGCAAGGGTTTAAGCCAACAATAGGCAGCCTTTAAACGAATCTTCCCGGATTTTGCGGTAGGTCATACCGGGATATGGATACACATGATGCAGATGAACGACGATTTGGAATTGGAAGACGTACTTGGAGAAAGTCCTGAATGCATATCAATTCATGCCACGACCTGGAACACGTTGTAGTGATCTCTGCAGGGGGTATTTGCAAGGCTCAAACGACGATGATGGTGATATATGTTCTAGAAGCGCTCACGGGGGTAGCAAGTATGCATGTACTTTATATACAGTACAAAAATGGTGTGGATTCGCTACAGTATTCCCGTTAATGGGCTAGTAACGCGATGATATATACTGGTACGGTGTCATTCTAATAATACCGGTTTAACTCGGTATTCTTAACTAAATTCAATACTCCTATGGTATCAATCATTTCACGCCGTTTTTCCGTACTATATATATATCCTCTCTACATACAACCAACCATCATGGAAAGCTGCGGTCCCTACACATACCCATGCTTCTGGAAGGTATTCTTTTCCATTTAGATCTCAATTTCTATTTGAAACACTGTCTAGGGTGTCCTAACGGTGGCCCGGAGTGAAAAAAACGGCACCCGGACAGTCAAGGAATCTAGAAGGGAAGTTTTGAAAACGCCAACGCACAAGAAAACGGCAGGCCCGCCAATAAAATACTGATACAAGCATACTTAGTCTCTCATATATGGGCTAGCTTATATCACTTCACCTCAGTTTATATGCAGGTTTGCTGATATGCCTGACAGGGTGATGTACTACGTAATTCAGAAACACATCACCTACTGCTACTTGGGTTATTCAACTTACCAAATCGCAGAAATCCGTAAGTGAACTCCTACCGTGAAAAATGAAATGTATTTCATTTGATTGGCAAGACTATCCTGTGTACGTTACCTATACTTAATGGTAACAAATCACAATTAAGACGTACCGCTAACGACTAAAATCCTATATATGCATAATATTTTACGGAATTGACGCTTTTGGTCTCCGAACTTGCGTCAATATCTACCTCTGAAACCTGTTGGGAGTAAAATTTCAATTTCAAGCCTTAGCCTCAGCAGCCGGGAGTGTGGTCCATGAGGAGGCACGAGGCGAGGTTTGAGAGTGTCCTCGAGATGCCTTGTCCTCGTTGACCTGTCCTTATCTCTTTTGGAAGTCCGACACTGCAATCCTCGAGAACGATAAAAAATGCTTCCGGAAGAGCAAAACGTGGTATTTATTTAAAATAACAAGCATTTTATCCTTGATCTCATCTCAATCGGACATATTGAAGCCAAGAATTGTACTCAGAAGTCCTCGAGGCAAGGACCAAAGAACACAAGGATCAAAGAACACAAGGATGCTCACCTAGTGGACCGCACTAAAATTTACTGTTGCTGTTACTGTTACGGTAAAGGCTAACGGGCGGCAATCACAGTTTTAGTTGTGGATATATCCCCAAAATGTGCTGGCAAAGGGGTAACTACAAGGCTTAATGATCGACTCGGAGAAAATCAGAAACAGAAGATAGAACTTGCCTCGGCCTGCAGGCCTAGTATGTAAGTTTCCGGCCGAATAGGGAAAAATTAAAACTTTTGCAATCGGATGCGTGTGCGCGTTAGAGTTGTATTCGGGCAGGTAAGAAGGACCTGAGTATGATCCTATGAAAAGCACAATGTATGTACAGAATCATGCTAGTTTAGTAACGATACATTGCAGCGATTGGATGGATCCCGGTACTCGCGTGCCAGTAAACAGTAAGAACCAGAAAATGTGGTTGCTAAAGTCATTGCAAGGATTTTGTATGGCACTAGAGCGGCGCAGCAATCAGTGACTATCACTCGCATTTTCTTGCTCTTATGCTGGTAGGCGGGTACACTGAGCCTTTCGGGCCTTGGCCGTTAAAAAAGACCTAAGGATTTCAATAATATATAAACTGAGGCCAATTGCATGGCTGGAATGAAAAATGAGACAATGAAACCTTAAGAAAGGCATTGTAATTGAGCGGCATTGTTACGCGTCTCAAGTTGGATAAGAGACATGCTGTAAAATTCTTTTTGGGGCTGCAGTGCATGTCTAGATCGTTTAACGGGTTCTGGCTAACCTTGGATAAAGTCATTCAAATAGCCTGGCAAATCCCTACAGGAGTGAAAGCAAAGAGACATCGCATGGATATTGCATATTGAACGACCTTTGAGTTAAGACTATTGACAATTTTGGCATACGCGATATATCGACCGCACGTTACATATACGAAAGAATTATATACACACGGCATTGTCCTCCCGGGCCCAGTACGCGCGCTCGTTACGCAAATCGACTGTTTTTTCAGGATAAATTGAGGCTTGCCAAATGGATTCATCGAATCTCTCCAAGAGCGATGTGATCGCTATCGTTATCGGAGTTATAAATATACTCGTTAGTGTATTCGCAATTATCCAGGTTTGGAAATGCTACATAAGAAGAGTTGTCCACAAGAGAAGAAAGGTATAAAAGCGAATTATCTGTCCCTTCAATGTATCTATTCAACAGTACTAACCGATCTTTGGTAATTATAAGGCAGCACTCAAACAGAAAGAGAACCTCGCATCAGGAGTCGCAGAAAACGAGATTGATGAAGCTGCCCCACAACCGTGCCTGAACGACAATATTAAGGCAATCGTCTGGTACAGCTACATAGAACTCTCAAGGATCCAGGGTCCCCCTCCACCATACCCTATTCTCCCTCGAAGGCCACCAGCGGCAAAGCTAAAGTCTAAACTCTAAAGTGGATCTGAGGATTTTTTGTCACTGCAAAATCTCCACCGGTTATAATCTTTACCGGCGATCTTTAAACTGGAATGGACAGAGTGTGATATTAATTATCAATAACCCCAAGCACATCTTTACTTTGTCCATATGTACTCCACCTTAAAGCTACTTCAGCATTTTATTTTTCTATTCGTCTACACTCGTTCTGGATACCAATATAGTCCCTTTTGCATCTTCGCCTACCCTCGTCCACATCGTCCCTTTTGTGCCTTCATCTACGCCCGTTCACCGGCTCGTCCTTTCGTATCTTCGTCTACACTCGTTCACCTGATCCCTTTTGTTTTACAACGAGTACTACGCCCGTTCTGTGCGTATCACTACACTAGATCGAGATCGAGTCCTGTTGTGTATTCATTCTCTACTATCCACATTCTATAAGCTCGAGAGGCTTTTATAGCAACACATCACACGGTCGAGAAAGTTTGAGGATCTTTCAAAGGTATGCGGATTGAACCTCTTAGAAATTCATCTGGCACACATTTAGGCCCTGTAGTATCATGGCGGGCCATATTCATTGGGTGTTTTGTTTCTTTTTGCAGTTCAATATATATCGCATGTTGTACAGTACCTCTTTGCCTTATTTTCCTTGCATACTTACGATTTGATCATTTCAACTAGATTATTGTTTTTAATTTTTACTATCATTAAATTTAATGTTATTAGAGCTACTACACAGCTACCTAGCCTTTTCTTGGATCCAAGTTGTTTTTTTGTATGTTTATCGAAACAATCTTAATACCATATTTTGAAGAAACTTGTAGCGCCATCAATTCGAGTTCTTTATCCCATTGCACGCGCGGCCACCTCTCTTGGGACATTGTTTAAATTATTGGCAAAAAAAAAGATTTTTTTTATTAAACCATGATATACTGATACTGCTCCCCGAGTCTCACCCAGGGGAAAATATTTATCATCGAATATACTTCGGATCCGACCAGCCAATTAGCTATATACATAAGCTATCTTCGGGATGTCTCTAACCCGGCACGACACCCCAGACTCTGACCCTACCTTACGGGCCCAGGGGTAGCCTCCTAGCTTGCAGTCGAAAACTCGCATCGCCGGTGGGATATTCGCTCGCAAGAAGGAGCAGCTACGCAGTCTCATATTACTGATCTGATTATGATATTTGCAATATTGATATTATTTTGGGTTAGGGTTGCTGGTCCACATGGAGTAGCCAACCAGAGAGCGATATAAGCTCTTACCCCCATAACCTTCACTTCGTTCAGGGCATTGCCAAAACTCCGCGCAGCAGAATCTTTGCGCACCCGATGCTTCTCGGAACTTTATTGGCCGCCTTGTCGACGATGCTTACATTGTAGTTCATCTCATCACACTCTGCCACGTCTGGTAGCTACATGTAGGTACGTAGATTTGCTAACCATCGATCGGATACTACCTAGACGCTCGCATACTCCGACCAGATTGGTAAAATGTAGCAAGTTTAGAGTACTATTGTCTTCAAAAGTGGCAAATTCTGATCTTGGGCGTGCGAGTTCAAGAGCTGAAGAGTAAGCGATTGTAGTCGTTAGAACCATAGTGGGAGAGAAGTTGTTCCTGGTGGCAAATGTTTGTAAAAAAGAAAAACGGCGCTAAGCAACTAAAATAGTGTGTTATGCATGAGACTAGCATATGTCACTACATGTACAAGGCTCTGGCATAAGAAAACAGAACTGATGCACTGGCGAACACCAAGAGACAAATCCCCGATCTGCAACACTCCAATCCTTCTGGACAGACAGGAATTCCAACCCAGACATCAAGTCAGATGGGTGGGTTTCTGGCTCTCCCCCTCCTTTAACCCCAACACCCACTTCCTAAGGAGACTAGCCTCAGCAAGGTCAGCCTTTGGCCTCATCCAACACTTCTCATCTGCGGGCAAAGGCCTCTCCTCCCGCAACTGCCAAAAAGCCGCCACGCTAGCAATAAGACCCATGCTCACCTACGGGGCAAACGTCCTCACCCCAACCTCCGCCCTCAAACCAATGACGACCTTCTGGAACTCCGTACTCCGGTGGGCCACAGGGTGCTTCAGGGCCACCAACCGCAAGGTGCTATGGGCGGAGGCTAACACACACCCCCTGGACCTCTACCTACACTACCTCAAATGCAAATACGCCATCCGAATCCTACAAGCTTCCCCCCTCGGCAACCCCGTAACCGGCAGGACGAGCCCCTCCTTCCCAACGATTTCCAACCACAGAACATACTCACATACCCAACTCCTCAAAGGGCTCCCCAACCCCTCCATGAAATGGAACTCAACCGCGCTCAAAGGCGTCACACACCTACCCATCGAGTTCCTCGGTTCCCTCCTCGTCCCCTTGATAAGAGAAGGCATTGCCCCGGAACGAATGAATCGCCATGCAAAAACCCAACTTCTCATCAACTGGCAACTATACTACGCGCCCCCAGAATACTACGCCCACCCTCTCTCTACCACCCCGCTCCCCTTCAACGAACTCCACAAATTCGTTGCAACCCGAATCCACCAGTTCAGGGCAGGGAAGAGCTACCTCCGAGCTCAGAAGACTTGGATGACCGCCCACACCCCCTCTACATGCGAACGATGCAATGCAGCGGAAGAAACACCAGAATACGTTATCCTCCACTGCCCCAAGCTCGCCCCTGTTGTTTGGAGTGTGGGAGAATAGACGACTTGAGGAGGGTTTGAACACGTGACCTTTGTGAGGAATATGTTTATAGTGCAAAGAAGATACTATTGCGCCGCTGAATCCCAGCGACAACTATGGGAGTTTGTTGCTCCTTATATACAGATAGTTCTTAGTACCACGTGATCCCCTGATTACATAATCCTAGCGCTAAGCCTCCTTGTTCCAACTATGAGTCATCCCTTATACATGAGTAATTACCATACATAACCGATGTCGCAATGCCATATTTTTACACTTCCCCTCACTTGCCACATCGTATCAATTCTGACAATTTTTGGTGAGCTGGTTTTGGTAGTCCTTTGGTCATTATGTCCGCGACATTGTCTTCGGTAGGGACGTAGAGGATTTCGAAGGTTCCGGCTTCGAGTTGTTCACGTGTGTAGTGGTAGTGAACGTCGATGTGCTTGGACCGGTCGTGGATGCGTGGGTTCCGACAAAGTTCGATAGAACCGGTATTGTCGGCGTGTATGAAGTACTGGTATTGTTGTTGGAGTTCGAGCAAGGCGTTACGAATCCATACCAGTTGTCGAGCTGCGAGGGACAGGGCCATGTATTCGGCTTCTGTTGTTGAGACTGCGACTGATTTCTGCTTCCGGCTTCTCCAGCTGATGGCTGACTTCCCTAGTCTGAACACGTATCCTGAGAACGATTTTCTGTCATCTAGATCTGAAGCGTAGGAACTGTCTGAGAATCCGTCGAGTGTTCTAGTATTTCCTTTCGGATAGAACAGGTTCCAGTCTTTGGTTCCGTTGAGGTATCGGAGAGTTCGCTTGGCTGCTCGTAGGTGGTCCTCGGTTGGGCATGAGGAGTACTGAGAGAGAGCGGTAACGGCATGGGTGATATCAGGTCTGGTAGCTATACTCGCGTACATCAGTGATCCTATTATGGATTGGTACTCAGTTGGTTTCTCGATTTGATCTTCCGGTTCGCCTTTGTGAAGGTTGAGGTTCGGTTCGAGTGGTGTGCCAACTGGTTTGCAGTTACTCATTCCAAATTTATCCAGGATCTTATTGATGTATGCGCGTTGTGATAGCGTGATACCGTTGTTGGTTACCGTTATTTCTATTCCCAGTATGAACTTCGAGTTACCGAGATCCGTACATTCGAAATCTGCCTTGAGTAGTTGTCTGATTTCTTTTCTGAATGGGGAGTCGGGTCCGAATATCATGATGTCGTCTATATACACCGATATGTATAGATGGTGGTTCTTATGTATGAAGACACATGGGTCGAATTTGGCTGGGACGAATCCTTTCCGTTGAAGGGAGTCTGCTAGGCAAGCATACCATTCACGGGGTGATTGTTTTAGTCCATATATGCATTTTCGAAGTTTACAAACCTTGTTGTCTTGCCTGTAGCCTTCAGGCAATTCCATATAGATTTCCTCCTTGAGTACACCATAGAGGAAGGCTGACTTGACGTCCATTTGTTGTGGTGTCCAACCGTTGTGTGCAGCTAGTGCCAGTAGGAGTCGTAGAGAATCATATCGTGCAACGGGAGCGAAGGTCTCATCGTAGTCTTGGTACTGTACTTGGGTGAAGCCTTTAGCGACGTACCTTGCTTTGTACCGCTCGATTGTTCCGTCCGCATTGTATTTCACTTTGAATACCCATTTTCCTTTGACTACTGCTCGGTTGGATGGTCTGTTGACAATATCCCAGGTGTGGGCTTTGTCAAGGGCATCTTTCTCAGTCTGTATCGCCTTTTTCCATAGGTGTTGATCGTCGCTCTGCATAGCTTGATTGAAGGTGGAAGGTTCTGTTACGAGGTGTATGTGGTAGTTCGGGGGGAGTTTGGATATGTCTCGATATTCCGTGTCTAACTCAGCCCTCTGACGTCTGAAGTCTTCTTTGTATTGATCGATTAATTCTTGTTCAGTGGCTTTGTCTCCTGGGCCATGTTCTTTCACATCTTCGATATAACTTGCAAGTAACTTCTGTTGTTCTACTACTTTTTCGTCATACTCTTTCCTTCGTACTTCCATTTCAATTTCTCTATTTTTTCGCTGGCGTATTCGATCTGATCGTTTTGGAGGTTGTGGTGGTGTACCTTTGGGTGTCGTTGACGCAAGTGGTTTTCCTTTGAAGCCTTTGAATGGTACGACTGGTGCTGGAATTTTCTCCCAGTTGTCTCTTGGGTCTCGCGGTTGTCCCATAGGTACTGCAGGTTGTTTTCCCTTGTGTGGTGTAGCCGGTGGTGGTTGTCTAACCTGTTCCGGTGATTCCGGGAATAATCCTGGCATTTCTGTACGGTTCTCTTCGATTGCATTTGACTCGGGTTCTGGATCAGACCTGTCTTCTGATTCGTATCCGTCGTCCGATGGTGCATTTGCCGTTTCTGGTTTCAGCCTGGGGATGAAGTCGAGTTCCACTGAGACTTCCCCTGATTCAGGAGGGGGGAATGTGACGTCCCGACTTTCAATTACCCTATGTTGTGTTCCTATCCAGATACGGTATATTTTATTACTGTCTGAGTATCCAACTATGATTCCTTCATACGCTCGGGGTGCTAGTTTGCTTCCTGCTGGCCTAGAGTTTTCTGGGATGTGGACATAGCATTTTTTGCCGAATGGTTGAAGGTGTTGTATACTTGGCTTGGTTCCTTTCAGGGCTTCAAAGGGGGTCTTTCCCTTAAGCGTACTGTGTGGTAGCCTGTTTTTGAGGTAGACAGCTGTTGCATATGCTTCTCCCCATAGCGACTTAGGATGGTCCATGATCATGCACCTGACCATTGTGGTTACCGTCCTGTTGAATCGTTCTGCAACTCCATTAGATTCAGGAGTGTATGGGGGAGTCTGTTCATGAACTATTCCTTGTGAATCGAAGTAGTTCGTTATGTCCTTGTTGATGTATTCACCACCACCATCCGTTCTGAATCTCAATATTGTTGTGCTATATTGTTTCTCGATCCTTGTAACGTAATCCTTGATGGCCTTTTTTGCGTCTTCTTTCTGTTTCAGGAGGTATAGCCATGCGAAGCGGGTGAAATCATCGATGAAGGACATATAGTACTGAGCTTTTCCTTGTGACTGTATACTGAACTTTCCAGATAGATCGGAGTGGATTAGTTCGAATGGTCGTTTGGATCTAGTACTAATTGGTGCAGGTTTCTTATGTACGCTTTTTGATAGTGCACATTGACTGCAGTGGAAACTTTCTGGTTTGGGAGGCAGCCTTTGAATGTCGTGATACAAGTTTTCTAGTGTCGCAGGGTGGCCTAACGCTTGATGCCATTCATCGTAAGAGGTCAAACGAACTGTATTGCTAACTACTTGTACATTCCAAAGTCCCTTTTCCAATTTTGCCCAAATTATTCCTTTCTTTTCTTTTGTAACCAACTTGCTTCCTCCTCCTGACTCCGTTCTAAATCCCTTTTTGTCGAGCACGGTTTCAGAGACCAATCCCACATTTCCCAAGGTTGGGACCAACAGCACATCGGTGAGGAGTATGGAAGATCTGCTTCCATCGGGAAGGTGGCAGCTGAAACTAGCGCTTCCCATTCCGGTGACAGTGTGGTTGGTTCCATCAGCTGTTCGGACATTGCCGGTGTGAGGTCGGATGTCGATGAGTTGGTTTTGGAAGGGTGTGACGTGAGAGGTTGCTCCAGAGTCAAGGATCCAAGTAAGGGGTTGGGAGATGTCGTGGCGTACCATACAGATAGTGGTTGTAGAGTCATTTACTACAACCGATGCCGTGTTGTCCTTTCTCCTTCCCTTTCTGTTCTTGTTCTGTTCTTTGAGCTTTCTGCACTCCGTGTACTCATGGCCTTTGTAAGGCTGTCCCCTTTTCTTGCACCAGGTGCATTCCTTGTCACTTGTAGTATTCCTGGTATGGAGCACTTTGTTCCCTGTTTGAGGGGCTACCTCATCCAGGTTCTGTAGTCGTTGGCGTACGTCTTCGTAGGTAACATCCTGTTTGGTCTGGATGTTGTCGACGACGTTGCTCATCGATTTGGGTAGCGAGCTTAGGAGGAATGCCGCCATGGCTTCGTTGGATTTGGTGAGGGGTAGGAGAACCTGAGCGAGTTTGTGGTCTGCGCTTTGGCATCTGGACTTGAGAGTGTTCCAGTTCGCATCGAAGGTCGCGAGATGCTCGGTCAGTGATCCGCCTTCTTGCATCTTCGTGTCTAGGACGCGGCTGAGGAGGGTGATCGTGGTGTTGGGTGAGACACGATCGTAGAGGTCTTTAAGCGCCTTCCATGCGTAGAATGCATTTTCGGCGGAGACGACTGTTGGTTGTATTTCTTCGCATACAGCAGAGATGAGAAGGCTGTGCATTTGTTTACGAGCCTTCTTTATCTCGGTTTTGCTGAGTTCGGTGTCATTCTCGTCAGGGTTCTCGATGCTCAACGCTTCCCACCAGTCTACAGCGTCGAACGTTATCCTCCAGGCACTCGCCCAAGTTTGGTAGTTGGATTGCCCTTGTAGTTTAGGGAGTCCATCAAACTTGAGACGAATGTTACTGGTAGCTGTTGTCTCTGAGGGTTTGATCTCAGCAGCCTTGGATGACGATTCTCCTTCTGAAGGCTATTGTTGTATGAAGTGTTGTTGAGTTAAGCGAGGTGGCGATTGTGTAGTGCGGATTCTATTTGGCAGAACCCGGGCTCATAACCTGTTGTTTGGAGTGTGGGAGAATAGACGACTTGAGGAGGGTTTGAAAACGTGACCTTTGTGAGGAATATGTTTATAGTGCAAAGAAGATACTATTGCGCCGCTGAATCCCAGCGACAACTATGGGAGTTTGTTGCTCCTTATATACAGATAGTTCTTAGTACCACGTGATCCCCTGATTACATAATCCTAGCGCTAAGCCTCCTTGTTCCAACTATGAGTCATCCCTTATACATGAGTAATTACCATACATAACCGATGTCGCAATGCCATATTTTTACAGCCCCAAATAGGCACGGCCCATTACGAACCATCACATCGCTGAACGATATCTGGAATAACCAGACCCTCACCACAGCATTAGGCACCTTCATAGTCTCTACAAGAATGGGATATCCCAGGAGCACCCCCCCATCACCCCTCGCTACAGGCTCCACAACTATGTCGACCCTCACATCGTTATCCACGTTATCCTCACCCCTCACACCAACTGGACCAATACCCGCGATCTACGCTTCCTAGAAAAGACCTATATTAGGCACAAGGGCTCGGCCCAAAATATTTCCTTTGTTTTGCGATTACTTTCTTATGTACATTTCTTTTGTGCTTCAAATTTGTTGGGATTATCAGGGGACGGGTTGGGATAGTTTGGGGAAAGGTTTCTTTACGCCATAGTTTATACTGCATGCGACCATTCTGTACCTAGAAACTAGAAATGAAATAACTTCACACACACACACACACACAGGCTCTGGCATAAGGTGATCGGACGGGCAAGGTTTGTAATAAAAATAAGCGAGTATAATTTTCCTAGAATACATGAACGGCTAGCTATGAGAAAAGTGAAAAGTGAAAAGTGAAAAGTGAAAATAATATCAGTACTTTGTATGACCGCCATTTACAGCGCGTACTGCTTCAACCCGCTCTGGTAGAGAATTGACTAGGGAAGCAATTTCTTCAGAAGTAATTGCATCCCACTCTTCTTGGATCGCAATGCGGAGTGCAACATTAGTTCTGCAATGACGCTGAGAAATTTTGTCCTTCATAATACGCCATACATTTTCAATAGGGTTACAATCAGGGGAGTTCCCAGGCCAGTCAAAAAAATACCCGAAAATTCCTAGCTCACAGAGAACTGATGCAGTGAACTTAGCACGATGCGGGGGAGCTCCATCATGCATAAGATATATATAGCCTGATTCACAACTTGCCCGTGATAAATTCTGCCAGAAAGAAAATAGGTGAGGTCTTACAATCCATTCACAGTAACGGGGTCCATTGAGAGTAGGTCCCCATGCCTTGTCCCAAAATACAAGTGGGTTTTTTATATTGCCTATTCATTCAGTCTAAGTCAGCATAATTTGGTCAGGATGGTGAGGGAGTCCGTACCATAAATACAACCCCATACAATAATAGTCTGTAATTTTCGGAATTTGGGTACTAAGCAATCTTCTACATACGCTTCTCCAGGTTTTCTAGTAACCTATGTATTCCCAACAAAACCCCCAACATTAAATCCGCACTCATCTGTCCAAATCACCTTTTGGAAATCTTCAATACTCCAGTCATGAATATTATCTGCCCATGCTAAGCGTTGGACCTTTGCAGTAATGGAGAGAAAGGGTTTGACGTGGGCTACTCGGCAGTGATAACCTTCATCGGCAAAAGCTTTTCTGAGGGTTCGTTCATTGACGGAAACACCAAGATCTTCTGCAATTTCCAGGAGGGTTTTGCATCGATTCTGTTGAGAGGCAGTGGCATGTTCCACTAAGAATTTTCTAATCGTCGGGGTGATAATAGGGGGTCTGCCCATCCTGAGCCAGTGAGGAGTAGAGGGCTGCTGGCAGATACTGAATACGGTGGAAAGAGGTACTTCAAGCTCCGATGCAATTTTTCTAAATGGCCAGAGTGCTATTTTATGAAGCCCTCTAATCTTAGAACGAAGACTATTTGAGAGTTCAACCCGAAGTGCTAAAGGTTTTGATTGTGGAGGAGTGGTTTTATATTCCATAATGGGTCGTGAAGTTGAAGGACTCGGATTACGGGTGGAATTACTATTCTTTTATACTACCTGAAAGTTATCAAATATTATCCTCATTGATACATGGGCAAGGCTTGATACCTACTAATTTAACTTTTCTCGTCAAAAACTTGAATTAAACTCCACCTACGTACATTGATCTTTATCTATATCATGATGCAACAGTGTGGCCTGTTGTTGCAAAAGGCCCAAAAGGGGTTGTTCTGTACTTTTCGCCCTCAGAGTCCTACCCGATCCTTAATGCGGACCCTGACCGTCCGATCACCTTATGCCAGAGCCTTGTAGTTAGCCCTAGTAGGATACCCGGTCGCCAACAACGCTGACGGGTTAGGGTTTAGGGTTACTATCGCTTTAGTTGTTTCTTTTTACCTTCATCCTCTTTATTCTCTCTTTTTACTGTATTGAAATATAATTGAGAAAAATCAAGCATCTTTACCGTCAGCGTGATAGCAACAGAGCTAGAGCACGGTTTTTTTTTAAAAAAAATATATATCTATAAGAGGTGAGCTTAAACGCTCTAAGTACAACTTTCTCAGAAAAAAATTTATAAGTCATATCCGACCCATACGTATACCCGTTTCCACGTGGCCCAACACACCGTTGCACATCTTGGCCATTAATTTTCCCCAAACGTATGCAACAAGACATCTGAACGCACCGTGAAGACTACAATCCTTGCATCTCCATGGATCCAGTCGAGGCTGACGGTGGCCGAGGCGTAAAGAAACCATATCAGCCAGAACCATGAGAAGTGGCCAGTAAGTTGAATTCAGCCACAGGTTTGATCTGCTCCTAAAATACTTTCCGTGGTCTCTGGTGAGACCTAGAAATTCATCACTACATGTACTTAGGCATGCACTTGATGAGTAAGTTCGCTCTCGGTCGTTTACTATTTGCACGCGCATAAAAATGCATGAACGATACTTCGATATCTACTACCAGTTATATAATTCTAATAGCTGAAGGCAGGCACCGCGTGCGATGCGATTCGGTGTTACGTAATAATTATATGACACAAACAGTCCGGCGGTTAACCGAGTCTAAAGATTTTAGTAGAGAGGACAGATAGAATACATTCACATACGTTAATTCGATCTACCAACTACGCCAATTGAGTTGCGGTCTACCCGGCCTTGACGGTCAATGTCAAAGAGCCTCTCTCTCTTCACCACCCAGGCAAAATATCCAAGTTCCGCGAGAAATAAGAGCACATATGATCTCTAGAACTCACTAAAGTTGTATATCTTGTCTGACTATGAAGTTAGAGGAGATTCAAATGGTCCGTTTTTTTGTAGAGCTGTTAATTCCGGGGCGCTGAATGGCCATGGGCTGCACGGGCGGGAACGGGGTGGGTCGGGGTTGTTTTATCCCTTAAGCTAACGCTGTCGACGATGCTGACCCCCCTATAACAGAGATAATGGGATATGTCAGTAAAAACACACCAAAGTTGCTTTTCTTTTCTAGGTGGGTCAGCATTTTCGTGACATATCGACTCACAGTCGATCACTCGCACATTTCGGAGAGTCTCGAGACAGGCTTTTTCCTGCTTCGTCTTGTTTTGTCTTCCTTTTTTCTAGCTATGATTGCTTTGTCTTGTCTCGAGACTTTTCGTCTTGTGCCCACCACTACATGTAATCATATCAGCGATGGTCTACGTCATGAATTATCACTCGGTGCTGATATGATTCACAATTGGTTTATTTCCCGATTTTCTAAAACCGAGAGTAGAGAGGTTGTGAGAATGATAGTTAATGGCGCCTCTGATAGCCCTCTAGGAGCATAAGATAAGTGACTAAGTCCTTTACTGTATAAAAGTGACGAAGTCATATAGTGACTAAATGACCGAGTCTTTTAAAATCGTCATTTATATGACCACCGTTAATAAATGGCTAGTAATTAGAGCTAAATGACCTTTTTTTTATTTATTATTTTACTTCTAAATTATATTATTTACTACGGATACGGTATATATATCTCTGTCCGTCGTTATTTATCTCGTATCTGCTGCTACCACTGCTGCTGCTGCCACCACTGTTTCTGTACCGGTGCTGCTGCTGATATTAGCGGTGGCTATACCAATTGGCACGATGGATCTGACCTACATACTTGTTACTGGTGATGATGGTGGTAGTGATGGTGATGATGAGGGTGAGAATGATGAGGATGATGGCGATGATTTGGAGAGAAGAGGTGGGGGGAAAGGCATCTTTATAGCTGGAGGATCAGAAATAAGGTTTCACTAGCGTAAGGTTAAGGTTTTCAACCAAAAACTACGGTCAATTAGTAGAAAATGACGAAATAATTTTGCTAAACGACTTAATCATCTATTCTTATACCCCGGAGGCCGGAACTCGTGGAAAACCCCGTTTTGCTTGGCCCTCGTTGGTGGTGAGTGGAACAGAGAGATTTTAAAACGGACTTTAAAAAGTATTATACTGTTAATTTGAGAGACTGTGGAGTTGGCGATAACTGGGTGGTGATGGTGTTTCTGAACAATAAGACTACATTGATGGCAAGGGAGTTGGGAATCGTCACAGTTGTGGTAGGAAAAGGTAAGCCCGAATGTTTATTTGAAACTCCGTTTTCATGGAGTTAGCGATGTTTTCTGGACTTGCAAAATGGGTTGCCAAACAAAACAAATTCGCTCAGGATAGATTCTTCGCTATGTAGAATGAAGTTTTACGTCACGAGAATTCCGTTTTAGACGCGGCTCCCCAAACGGGCCCTAACTACATACCATGCATGTAGTTATGCTTGGGCCGCAGACTTACTGGAACAACCTGCGTGAAGATTCAGATTTCTTCGTTGTTGTTCTAGATGCTCTGGGCTTGGTGTTTTTTTTATTTCTTATTTTTTTATTATTTGGATATTCTTTGGGTTTTGTGGGTGAATTGCGGTACCCATGGTTATTTGTTATAATAAAGAACTTATTTTTTTTGGCGTGAATTCCCCTTGAAAACGCTCCTTATGTACTTACAATATGACCTGATATGTGTACACTGAGAGAAAGAGGACTTGGAAATGTGTGCCTCTTTAGTTCATGATGACAACCACAAATACTGGAGTTTTTAAGGATTCCCCATGGGTCATGGCTTCTCCCCTGAAGGTCTGCTGTAAAAACGCCGGCGTGAAAGTCCTTGCAAACTTGGAAAAGTCGCTGGTAAATTCATTAGCAAGTGTCGATGTGCTAATGTCACTTATCAAAACCCTTGTCCAAAGAGCTAGAACCCTTGTTAGAACCCTTGTCAGAACCCTTGTCAAAACTCTTTTGTCACAGAATGCCGAGTAAAGTAATTTAATTCCAAAACATTAAGTCGTAATCAAAACCATTTCCGAAGCCGCTGTCCAAAGGTGTCGGGGCCTTTATTATCGAAAATGGAAAGCAGTTTTCCTCCGGCTCCCCTAAAGGTCCTTCATTAACCCCATAGGTCTTTTCTCTTGGAGTAACATTAACTTTGTGGCTTTCGGAGCTAATCAGAGATTCGCTGGCTTAAGGATGGGTGGTTTGCTCTTTACTATAGAGTACTCTGTCGCACCACCTGATCTGCATGCGTGCTCTGCTTATGCAAGATCCATTTACTGGCCCCAACGTGCAACGTCCCTTCCCGGATACCGGGCCTGTATTAGTGGCCTGTCGGTACACATTATGTAATCTTACATCATTTATTAGCGAAAGGTTAACTTAACATCGAGCCTTGACATGATCCATGGGTGCGGATCTGGTGTCACGACATCCAGACCGAGGGGAGAGTAGTATACTTCAAGGGATGACGTGTTTTGGCAGCTACATAAGGGCAGTCGTCCACCTTCACTCGCTTCACTCGACGAACACAACGTGTGAATGAACAGCAGGGGAGTTGAACCATGGCCAATAGGAATCAAAACGAGCCTGAGACCTTGCAGCCTAGCTGTTCTTGCCATATCTGTAACTCCTGTCCGTCAACTTGTAGTATCCATCGAGTAACGTTGAATGGCTCTATATATAACCCAGGCCCGCATTGATCTCTCTAATTTGTTTCTCCATTATAGAGCCTTGTTGCGTTGCTTGTGCAACCACAATGCACTAGCCGAAAACAATCATTAGTCCAGTTCATATATCAAGTGTGCCGTTTTGTACCGCCTGGTGACCAGGCGCCGAAAACGAGCATCACGAACACGCGCAAACTTATATTATCAGTACAAAGGTACCATGTATGTTTTTAGCACAAATGTGACATAAGACTTGATGAACGCACAAGTAAGCATATGAGATAATCACTCGGAAGGTGTATGTGAAAGTCTGCAACGGTCGTAGAAAAGTAAAAGGAAATAAGATCCTAGTCGTATTAAACAGTTTAAAATCCTTTCAACTAGACTTTTATAAAGAAATCCTCCGATTTGGATAGTGTACATGTTTACATAGGGGATTATTACTTTGAGGCTGTATGTAAAAGCCGCCACGGCAGCAGAAAAACAAAAGAAAAGAATTCTAGACAGATAAAGCGATGGGAGATAAACTTTCAAGTAGCTCAACTTTGCTAACCAACAATCCCTTAAGTCACGTGAACCTGAAAACCCTCGTTTTTACTTTTTTTATCTTTTTCGTCGAGATAAATGATCAGGATTAAGGTTGGTAATGCATGGGGAATCCACAAGTTGGACTTCAGCTTTGCCGCGGGTGGCTTTTGTAGTGGATGGGTATATGGAAGAGGGGAATCCTGAATTTCTTGTATGTTTGAGGTGTTATAATATTTTGAGGTAATCTCATCTGGGATTTGTATGGCGCCTGGTCTCAGTGTATTTTCTTCATCTAATCTCTTATCACAAAAATAATTAGCTAAATCCATAGGCGAATTGTTCCGGCCAATGACTTTGAGGAATACATACAGCTTCTCTTTTGCAGCGCCTCCAAAATTGAAATCCAAGAATACTAGCAAAAAGCCCTAAAATACCGATGCATATTTGTATAACACCGATCATATCGCTCCGACTTAGAACCAATGGACCCATACGTAAGCACAGAAGTACTTCACCTGTGTAGGTTCGGCTCTTTCGTGCCAGAGGACGTACTTAGTTCTCTGTAATTCTCAGATTTACCTCGAAGGTCGGGGAATTCGATTTGTATATGGTGAAGATTCCGTATACAATTCTTGGTGTACCCTTGATGCTCCTGAGCTGTCAAAGACGTGAAAAGGCCTTTCCGGATCCTGTCCGTGCCTTTTGATCCCCGATGCTCCTAGGGCGTCGGCAATCGGAATAGAGTTTGTTGTAAAATTTAAACCTTCGTATGTATCGGACTTTCGGGGGACCTTTGAAAGCTTTAAGAAGGGTGGAGTGGGAGGGATTCGGATTCAGAGGGAGTATCAATCTCAACTCTTTGGTATACTTGCCCTACTTTGCGGGGAGGGGTGGGGGGGAGGACGCGTAATATTTATATACATATATATCATTTCCCCGCTTCGTGTGCATACATGTATTTACGCCGACCTCCCCCTCCCCCCACAAATTGAATGCCCAGGGACCAAATTCATTCAGGCTCGTAACGTCTATAGTGTGTTTCGTTGTTTGGTGGAAAGCCACTCAACCTACCAAGATAACATTATCCAATCAGGTCTGCATATTTCAATTAGGACTACCAAAGATCCAGCTACACATGTGCAACTTTAGGGGACGCTGAGCTTATATAATCGCCGGCGGCCCTGAAGATCCTGAAGTTAACTAGTTATAAATCGTTTATTTAATTTATATCCCAAAACAAGGTCGATTCCTCTGGGATTATCAGCTTATCGATTTTTTCTTAAAATATTCAATTAGAGTGCACAATGTCGAGAGAAAGGTATCTATAAGATAACGTGGGTATCCCTTTAGCTTTCAATGCTCACTATTCTTCGGGAAATCGTGGGCGACAAAGGCGGGCTACTGATGCGAAATTGACTCGGATACAATATTTATCGCGAGGTCAACAATTTGGTTAGCAAAGTGGCCCACACAATTATCCCTTGCAAAAAACATGAAGCTCAATCATAATTGCATGATCAGAACGCTGCATCCTGATCGTTATAACATCCAATGGAACGCTAGCAGCCAAGTCGTAACGCGTCTGGCTTTCCTCGAGAGGTCGGGAAGGCTGGAGGTATAAGCCTAGTAGTGCATACAACCAACAGCGTCAGGCTGCAGAGCCTCAGGGTTGCTTTTCCCTTGATCATGCAGGGGACAGGTGTCGAGTTAAGCTTTCAAGAACGCCTCACTGCGCTGCGCCTGGATAACACATATCCGGCGGCTGTGACCCTTCCAGCGGAGTCCACTATGTGACGAAACCTCTCTAGATATCATAAAGCTTGGAAGGGTCAGCGGGATTGGGAGAGTCCTCTGGCCTTGGGTGTGGTTGTCTGCTCGAGCCTGGAGGTTTCTGTAGTTTCTTTCCGGATTTCTGACACTATCCGTATACCTGTTAGCTAGGCAGCTCAGCTAGTTGAGAAAGGGATCGGATAACCAGTCAGTAGAACTACAGGTCGGAGAATAACAAGTCAGATAGTAAGAGGTGATTCATTCCAGCACCCCGGCACGGCCCGCCAAAGCCCGGGAAACTACAGATTCACGATGTTTTCTGCAGCCTGCTTCTAGGTGTGGCATTTCGCGGGTCGGGGCGAGGCTCAAAAAGGCAAATAGTAAGGAAGAGACTGTGGACTGTGGCAATAGCTAGGAGCACGGTTAATTCTTTGGCCACAACGGTCAAAGTTGGTCCTAATTTAGAAATATGTAGCTATGAAGGGAAACTCCGTGAAAGATTCTGTCGCTGCATTTTTCTTTTTGCATATGCTGCTTTACCTTTCTTGGGGCCCAGGTGTAGCCGTAGAAAAAGAAAAAAGAAAAGCTAGCTTACAGGTGAACTAATGTATGGCTGATATCACCCGATTGGCTTCAATAAAACTACACTTCAGGCTCGAGGTGAAGTGCAGATTCGAAAACCCCCACTATCTTCTTCCATGGATCCAGGGCACTGGGAACCGACATCCCTGCTACGGAGGTTTTATATCAAGGTAGATCCGTCCGTACATGTGCGAGATCGAGATCGAGCAGCTAATTCATCACAATAGATGATGGAACCTGTGGGCTGCTCATCAGGCTCGGGTGAAAGTGCAGATTCAAAATTCCTCGGTTTTTCACTCTGGTATTCAGGGCAAGGATGTCGAGAAATGCATAAAGGGCATTGAATAGAAGCTCTGAGGCCTCGAATGCCAATGCTTACATAGTAAGGACAGAGGCAGGGAGTAGCAAGTTTGGATTACAGCCGTTGAAGGTAAGTGAAAAGAATACATACATACCTTTCATGAAACGTGGCGGGGGCGGCGGCTTGAGTTAATAAACAGCGGATGAAGATGAATGTGGACAGATGTGATGTGAGTTGAGGTAAATGCCGACATGAGAATTCAGGCTCGACGTGAAGTGGTCACGTTGATAGACGTGTTCATTTGGTCTCAACCAATATCTTGGCATTCCAATCTTCCATTGCAAACTTAGCTGTCGCTTGCCCTCGTAAATTACAACAACAGTGCTTTAATATTACATGTAACTCTAGATCTAATCTCAGAGTGTTCGTATTTGTGAGTAAACAATTAGGGTAGAGCTATCGCATCTTATAGAATCTTAGGCTGGTCCTCGCGATCGATCATGATCAAGCTCTAGCTCTTACTTAATTCAAACATGTACATACTCCAAAACTACAACTACGCGTATAATCCCTTAGTCTGACGGTGCTGCTGCCCACCCTATAATAGAGGAATTAGATTTTTCTGGGAGATCCATTATTTGATAAGAGAAATAAGTACCAAGATCTGTTAGTAATGCCACACAAAATTTGCACTTTGTGTGTGGGAAATCACCCGAGCCTTATGTTACCTCCCTCGCGAATCTAGGGTTCTTGTTTGATACAATAAGTGGACTATAGCCTCATATCCAAGATCTCAATGCTAAAAAGTGATCACATTTTGACACCCCAGAGCATACTTCACTTTTCAAAATACCACCCTTCTGTGCGCGATAATACATAGTACTCAGTACAAACTCCTATATGAACATACATATATATATCCTCGGTAGTTGACATGCACTGGATATTATGTGATTATATACATATGTACGATACCGTGCATCCGGTCTTATGGTGTGAGAAGAGTTGAATGCACGGTTTTTCTTCTCTGGCCTACTAGAAAATAAAAGCCGATATAGCATATGTAGGTTATAATACAGAGGCAGTTCGTCTATTCAGTCTGATCAGATCTGAGGCCAGTAAAATGTATACTAGGGTGGATTCCATGGCCTCCCACAGAGACAGGGAGCGAAAGTATCTAAATCAGGTATCTCTGTCATTCTATTGGCTGGTTAGTTGCCTCCCATCTCTAGAGTATAGTCCGGTGGGCTACAGCTGTCGATAGACAAAGAGTTGGTGCATTAAGGGAGACGACATGCATGTTTTCATGCATGTTTTTCTTAAGTCATCAAACCACGAGTTCTGTCATGATATATGATAGCCCCTCTGACCAACGTTATAACCTTTATACTTTCCATCAATGGTTCTTCTTGAGCTCTTCTGAAACTAACACTTCACGCGAGCAAGGAGGGGCCCAGCATGTCGCGCAGCAGCAGGTGGCCCCGACTGCGTGCGAGGAACCGATCTCTATTCCGAACCATTGTATAGAGCTGTATGTTCAATTCGAAACACTAAATAGAGCTGTGAGTTTTCTGGATCTTTACATACTTTTCTTTTGATATCGGCGGTTCCTCGAACTGATGTTTAATTTTATATGCGGCCGGAGGCCGCTCCTCACTAGTACTATATATAGTGGAACTTTTGAGTAACTTGAACTTCGACGAAGTATTATCTCTCTCGCGGGTATACTAGTATCCACCGGCCCCATTATTCCGTTCATGGTCCTAAGATGTGTTAATCTTCTACCCCCGGCCACAACCACACCTTAAAGGCCGACGCTGGAGGGAATAACTTTCAGCACAGAAGGTAGCTATGTATCCAATCTACCCAGCCATACATAGCCATTGGGTGTTGCTTCGTAGACCTGTAAAATGTCGTTGTGATTACAGTCAGCTTGAGTTTGATGGGATTCCGATGGTTACCAACACAAGTACGTAGATGTATGGATCGTGAGGCATCATTCAAACTTTCATTTCTTGTTACCACGAGAGAAAAGCTGGTATGTATTTCTTATAACTACCGGTATTCGTATTGAAAATAGGGCCGTAAATAGTTGTGCGTTCATAATCCGTAGAGGGTAGTAAGGCCGGCTCCAAAAGTAAAAAATAAGAGGAAAAAACGAACAATACTATATATCGGTACATGTAGTAAACTGGAACAGAATGACTGTAAGGGTAAATGCTGTCGACTTGTATTGAAGATAGATACAGGGTTCGTATTGGAAGATGATGAGAAAGAGAAAGAGAAAGAGCGAGAGAGAGAGAAGAGATCTAGCAAGCTGACAAGTAAAGAGAAAGACAGGACAGGAGCCCTCTTTGGCTCCTCGACGACCCCGAACTCAAACTCCTGACCGGTAGAAACCCCCTTTAATTTCCTCCTGTTCGACATGCATCCAGGACGACATGTACACCACAACAATAAGTGCTCGGTATATTTTCCGCGTTCCTAGAAGGCGTTGAATACGGAAACTATAAGCAGTATCAAAACAAAAAGATCTCAGCCGTGAATCTGGTTCGGGTCAGTGGCATATATGGGCATGAGCTTTCTCTCGGGCGGTCTGGCCGCTCGGCTGAGCTCAAATGGGCTGAGCTTGTCAGTGGAAGGGCTTGTCAGGTCTGCAGAGTAATCTATGGACCTAAACTACTGTGGATCACCAGTCATCCAGATACCTCTCAAGAGATGGAGTGAATTTCTGAAGTGGCGGTATCGGAAGGAGGGAGGATCAGGATGCAAAGAACAGAGGAAATTAGAGAGTTGAGAATGGGGTGAGGTGACCTAAGGGAGGACGAATGAGTTTAAATTGTCTATTTCCTCTCCTTTATCTCTGGCCATTTGGGAATTGGGGGGTAAGGCGAGGGGAGGGGAGGTTGGGGGCCAGGGTTAGGCGAGGAGAGGCTGGAGAGAAGGGTGATCAGTTGTCATAGACTTCGGGCCTAGGCTACATAGAATAAATCATGAATAAGCATGATCAAATAAGAAATCTTTGGAGTCAAAGGATTGAACCGGATAAGGACTAATAATAGGGAATTGGAAATGGTAGTGACATCAGTTCCATCTTGAACGGTAGATTGGTACCATGGTGACTATGTACATGAAACACTCAAGTGAATATATAGCCTCTAGATCTGGCCTGGCTTGGTATAGAGTTCGAGCATGGAAAACGCTCGAGCTTAAACTCGAAATGCCTCAGCTCGTACGTATCCATCACGAGTGTTGCCACCGGCTCTACAACCACTGTTAAGGATGAATTAAAGGAGGCTGTGGATGAGGATACTGTTAGAACATATGCGGGCTCGGTGGATGCTCTGTTTCCATAACATGGAGTTACAAACCACGTTAACGGTGGAAAGCAAGGCTAGTGCTGCTGCGTAGTTTCTGGCTGCTCCTTTTCCGTAATTACGTAAGTTGGGACAGATATGGTGGCCCAACGCACGGCCAACCCTCCGGTACGTACTACGTACTTTACTTTTATCTTATACTATGAGTGGTGGAAAGTACGGCCAGCGGCGCTGCGGCACTGTTTCTGCTCCTTTCCAATAAGTGAAGACGGAAATGATAGTGGAAATCACGGCTAATACCTCTGCACTATTCGTAACCTTCATTCATAAGTAAAGACGGAAATATCGATGTTGTTGGAAAGCACAGTCAACACTAACGCGCGTCGTCACGGCAATTTTTTCGCTTTTCTTCTATGACCATAAGTGAAACCGAAGATGGAAATAATAGAGGAATGCAAGAACAGTAGAAAATCTAAAGAGAGAAGGGACAGAAAGACTGTAAGGGATACGGTTTAATTAAAGCCTTCGAGAATTCCCTAAGACCTACATAGAACGTGAGGCTTCCATCAATCATACGAGCCCACGTTGTTCATGTAAGGCCGGCCATCACACAATCAATGATAATATCTGCATTCGGACTGCATGAGTTGTGCCTAACTGTGCTCGAATACCATATGCTGATACTGAACACCGAGACTACTACGTGGTTACAGTAGTTTGTAAGTACCTAATGCGATGCTTCTCGAGTGAACGTATTCTCTGGATCCTATAACCTGCGTTCGAGTCCTTTTGCCGGCTTTTAGCGCGCAATTTAGTCGCAATAATTCTACTAGCGACTGTAAAAGGTTACAACAATCCTAAATCATATCTATTGTTTACTCTAGAGTAGTACTGATCTATGACTGAACCGTGTACACGTTTTGGGCAGATGTACCTATAATTGTTGCAAACTATGGCCTGGTACACCCCGGGTTGTATCGAATAGCGGTCCTTTCAAATTGCATAAAGTGCAAATTACTCGCGTGATCACGCGCATCGCATATGCGGGCATCGCTAATATTAGTGGCTGGCTGCCGAGTGATGTCGTGTGATTCGCTATCTCCGCCACGTGCACACGGGGCTGTAAGTGTGGATTACTCATATCCCATTGATATCGGTCGAAGGAAGTAGAGCCTCACAGCACCTACAAATTTATCCCTTAGTCTGGAAAAAAGGTACTGGTCCTTTTTCGCAGGTTCTCCTAACAAATCCCTTTATCCATCATTGAATCTGTACCAATCACCCTCCAGTCCTTGACTTCGGTTTACTATGACTTTTAGCACCATTCAAGAAGAAGCAAGAGTCCAGGATACCGTAGGAGTATTCCTTCTCGGTGTAAGAATCACAAATAATCACTCGCTAGCTAAGTATGTGCTTACTAAACATTAGGCTCCGCTGTATGCAGGGTCGGTTCTGCATAAGGATGGCCACTGTATGAAACTATTAACTGCACTTAAAACAAAATTACCCCTTAGGGGTGACAACGGCACAAAGACAACCATATATGTTGCCTTCGAAATCATCACTGGTTGGAATATGGAAGGTTGTATGTATGTGTACATGATACGTATCGAAGAGAGTAATGATAATGAAAATCTCCTAATATATAAAAGGTCAGGACGAAAAGAAATTTCGCAAATGGCGGGTGATGATTGGCCCTGCACCCAGGCTCCCTACATAGAACGATAAGGGTGTACTGGAATATAATATGCCGGAACAGCCCTTCAATAAAATGATTGTTCTGTTTACTCCGCCCGGGAAAGTACTTCCAAAGGCAAAAAGGTTCCAGGCCAGAGTAGCAGGGAAAAAAGAAACGTAAGACTTTATTTCATTCACCAATCTGGTTTGAATTGGTAGTATAAGTTGAGATTGGGCATCATGAAATGATTCCGGTTGGTAACAAACGGGAAAACTTCTAGTAATATATAAGTAATCAAGAAACGAAATTCAAGTCCGCATAACATACATAAGATAAAAGATTCAATTATAATGAAAGATTGAAAAAAGAATTAACGGCCAATAAAGGCTACATCTCATCAGGCACGGCTAACCAACCAATAGGAAAAGAAAAGTGCATGTTCCAGTCCTGCGCATGCACGTCACGTGTGCCCATGCGCGTGCAAACCCTTCTGCTAACTCCGAACTACATGTATCTTACACGCTTTCCGGGGAAGGGAGGCTGATTGCGGCATCTATCATGCGCTTTGTAAACGATGAAGGGATGAAGTTCGATATCTGAAAGGACGGAAGGCTCATCTCCCTACGAATGTCTCTTGAAAAGGCGATAGAAGCAGCGCACCGGGATGTTCGATAATGTTGTGATTAGTATTGCGATCGATCGTCTTGTCTTGTGGCTTTATATTGCGGTGCAGTCGGCTAGGATTCTTCCAGAGTCTGGATGGTACCGACGGCTTCTAACATGGCTACAGAGAACCGAGTAAATATTTACTAAATGAATTCTCGCGACCTGCGAACCCGTACAGTTTGCCGTACAGTGAAGGGGATTATGAGAAATGGCATAGAGTAGACGAAGGAACTAGCAACATTAGTATAATATGAAAAATGAACTCTCAATGATAGAAAATAAACATTAATATAAGCTGGTAGGTCTAATACATACATCGAGTGCACGTGTGGCGGGGTTATTGCGGGGATGAATGTTCATTCAGTTTAGTTTGACCAGATCTCTGGAGAGGATAGGGAGAAGATGAGATAACAACAGCGTCTTCCGAGCTGGTTTGGGTGTCGGCTGTGGTGCTGTGGTTCGAAGTGTGTGGTAATACCGGCCGGATTCTGGTGGTGTCTGGTGGGACTACATTCTCTTCGTCCTCTGCCTACTCATAGATAATTCGAGAGTCAGTATTATAAAGAAAGTAAATGTGATCGCGGAAGCCTGCAGTTATCGACGTCCCTCAGACTACAGGACTGCATTTGGAGAGTAAGCGTAAACCTATACATACCGTCCCGCCTCTGTGGCGATTCCGGAACTCAATAACTCCCAGAACACTAACAATAACGCCAAAAAGACTAATAATGATTCCGATCAAAGTGAACACTTCACTCTTGTTCAGAATTGGTGTACTCATTATGCAGTCTTGACTCGCCTACCGCTGTATGGTCTCTGTATAGAATGATTGTGAGTGATTGATGTCCCCTTGTTTCAATAGAGGTGTGTGTAGAATGGTGAATAGTGTTACTCAAAGGTGTTTCCTTACTTTAACTATATAGGTGATATTGATGAGGTGCGGGAACGTTGCGTGCAGCAGATCGATACTAGACGTGTCTAACATGGCCATGGCATTAGATATAATGCCAGCCGATATTTCATAGCCCTATTACAGTACACGTGCATCCCTATTCCTAAATCTCCAGAAGATTAAGTAGATAAACATGGCCAGTCGGAAATTTTGGCAGAACTGCATTAGCAAGGCTTCAGGCTCAGCTTCAAAGTCTTTCATATAACGTATAACGGTTTGAGTACTCGTGCGGCGTATCTAGGCCATGGTGGACACTGGCTTGACGTTCTTTGAATGGTGCATTAGCACGAACGAGTTATTTCTCAAGGTAGGTAGTTTGGAGTTCAGAGGCTCAGACCGTGTGAGATCGGTACCACGGTCCTATGAGGGTACGATGCATGAGCATGCACCTTGTAGTTACACGAAGAGGACACGTACTGCAAAGTAGTTATGAGAATTGGAGCAATCCTCTGGCCAAAAATGAGGCTCCGATCTGTTACCTATCCCCATATGCTCAAAGCTCGTCCCGATAGTACGCGATTCAGCTGCAAAAAGGTTCTCAACAGTATATGCCTTGAGCTATCGGAGGAGGACAGGGAGCAACCAGGTTCGAGTCTTGATAAATGTAGTTACTCGTGATGTTGTGGTGTAAGTGTAAATACATACAATGCAGTTGCATGCATGATTTGCCAAGAATGTCTCTGACAGAAAAATTACTAAGTACCGAAATTTAAGTCGTAAGCCTAGAGTCGGTACATGCATGTAGGTACTTCATGTGGTTTACATATCCTAAGACCACTCTGGATTCAACACTCAATTGTTTACATAATTTATGGACAGCACATACCAACTTGATTATACCTTACATGATATGAGCCTTCGTCCAAGCTAGGCCCTATCATAGAGCTAAAAGCAGTTTAATTTGTCTGTCGGCAATTGCTATGGGAAACAAGAAATACAATACTACATGTAAGTACATGACTAATTAGATGTTCGCGCCTAAATGCGTCACGACACGTCGAGCAAAAATGCGGGTTCTCTCTTTCAACATGTACTGTTCGGTCGATCTTTCATTAAAAGAATCGAATATAAACTCAAATTGTGCGCGTGATGGGTGATGGATTCATGAAAAATGATTCAAGTCTAGCATTGCACTACACGTTTACAAGTCTGGGCTAGGAAGCTCAATGTTCACAGATGCATTGAATAAATTTAGTACATGTGCATGTAGTACAAGAGGCTGGGATACTTGTATACACCCATGACGTACGAGGAAGCGTCGCTAAGGCGGATTTCTTAGCTCGTCCAAGGCAATTTGAAGGATAATCTCTGAGGTCCGTCATCCCCATAATCTCAACGGCCATTCACTTGACATTATATTACACTTTGATCATTATAGTAACGATCGAACTTTCACTAAACTTGTATTGTTACTAGATTCTAGGCTGTAGTTTTTCATAAAAGAACACCCAAACATGATTCCTCGCCCCGTTATTAAGCAAGGCTAGCACTGATCCTACATCATCTATTATCAAGATGTGGGCTTAATCACTATTTCCCACCCGAGGGCTTGATTCGTAGCCTAGTTTCGGGAAGATAGGCTTCAAACAATAAAATGGCAAATTAGTGTCATGATTTGCGTATATATATAGCACTGCCTTTCCAAATCTACTAAGTATTAGTACCGCTGTATGTGTAACTAATAATCAGCGGTATTTCGCCATATCTGCGCGCTTCATCTTTTGGATATCGCCACCAAGTTATTTGTGTCGTAAAGAACCAGTGGTTTTCAGGGTTTTCCACTTGTTGTACCCGTACGGATTCTATAAGTGTATCGGTTCTACCTTAAAGACGTCAGATACGTCTGCGGAATGAGGAGTCTATCTCTTGGGCGGTTCGTCTAAGTCACCAATTAGTGAATAAACGGAATGTAACAAATATACTCTTTCGAATGATGTGAATGGTGATTCTCTCACTACATTGCTTGTCACACAACAGAGAGCTCCACCAGCCTACAGAGAACGAGCGGTAACGACGCCCAAAAGAGCACATTTATCATATTTTGTTTAGTCACTAGGTCTGGATTGGATCATCCATATCAGCACAAGGTACACCTTAGCTCGAGGAATATTTCGCTAGCCAACAAATTTAAAAATAGTCTGATATCCTCCCTTTTACCCAGAAAGCTATCCCATGATGTCAACGATTCCCCATCCCCATCCCCACTCTAATGTAGGTTAATCACTTGGAATAACCTGGGCCGTAAAATTCAAATAAACACTTCAGTGAAGAAGCAATCGGGTAGCCATGGAGGGGGAATGAGTATGAGTGGTACAGATCACTTCAATCGGGCTTGAAAGTAGCCCTTAATACAAACTATCACGGTCGACAAGCGCACTACGGATATCCCCCACACCCCGGGGAAATATCTCAACCGAAAAGATGGGTCTGTTTGAAAGCCACCCAGATCCTGACCCCGGCTGATCGAACCATAGAGCATCTGGGCCAATCATTGTGGTTGTCAGCTGGAGCTAGGATTATCAAGAAGCCCTTTCTAACTAGCCTCAGTCAACATTTTTACGCTTTTCACTTCAAATCCCCCCATTTACATGATGAGATTGCCTGCCTGTACTCGCAGACGCCCAAGTGGGCGATGATGAATATGAGGAGCTAGGACTGTAAAAATACACCTAAGATTAGTAACGCCTATCGCAAGAATGGTTTAGTTTTGAAAAGAAAATATAGGACTCAGTGTAGATATATGTGTTGTTCCCCGTTAACAAGCCGTGATATTGAATTAGAGAGCTCGCCTGGCCGGACATGACTCATGGAGAGAGAGATGTGGGAGAACTTTAATACAACACAGTTCCGGAAAGAACCGAATCAGCAGCCCGGGAAATGCATTCTGTGTCTCCGATGCAATGAACCAACACTGGCTTCCCATGCTGCGCTGCTGTCATTTTCCTTTCTCTGATTTATTGCTTAGTAAACTAAATGTTATATTTTAATCATTAAACATCCCGCTGTATAGGGCATGTGATCGCTTTCCCCGAGGAGTCTTGCATATCCGTAACAAGATCTTGTACATACCTGCAACCGATCGAGGTACCTGTTCAGGTCCCCTCTTGATTGGATGAAGGCAGCGGAGCCTCAATCAGCTCCCACAATACAGATATTGTACTACCTATTTCGAAGAGTCAATAAGAGTTGCCACATTATATCACATATCTTACAGATATCGGATCTGTGAAAAAATGTCTGTAGTACCCTATAGATTCTCAGAGTTTGTTCTTACTTTCTTGTGCCTGATGACCGTTCAACGGCCTACTAGAGTACTGCAATTCGTATCGATGGATATTTGTGAGAGACCCGAGGCTATAATAGGTCACTGCTGGACAGCTAATATGTCCTACGATAGGTCTTAGGGATTGTCTTGATCGGTCCGCAGAAGGAGAAACGAGCTCGTCCAGCTCAGCCAAATCCAACATTTGCGCCCTATCAGCCAATCAGAAGGTATTGCATTTGTTCACTTTCATCAGCCTTCACTCCACATAGAATCGCCTTCCAGAGCGCTTAGTTGATAAGGATCGTTATCCGTGATCATGTAGCTATCTCTTGAATCGTTCCCAGAATATGTTTCAGAACATATATATCGTGACGAATTCGAACGTTGCATATACGAACAGCTCGAATACTATGAGGTTCTAACCGCCAACCCCGAATCCCCCAATTAGAATGAAAGATGCTGCATTGCTTCGGATATTGATCTTTACCTTCTAGGGGCTCGTGACATTTGTGGCTCCCAAGTGTGTATTTTGGATATCTATAGATATCACATGGATCTTAGGACTTGATCATGCATCCAGCTCGAGCAGAGAGTGTAGAGTCAAAATATTTTGATGTAATCATGCCAGGTTCATGCATGTGCATGATACCCAGTAATAGAATTCGGTGTCTCGTTCGACACATGTTCAAAAAGAAACCTTTTAAGGTTTCGGACTCCGGAACGTCACAGCTGCGGCATGAATCTGTAAACTTGAACGACGATGAGGAGAGGTAGATAGAGAGCAAGATGTGTATGGCACCTGAATAGTGTAGTGGTCTATGTCGAGAGATGAATATGAAAATGAATAGACGTGACGTGATTGAAGTCAGAAAGAGTGATATGATGTTGGCTGGCCACTAGATGAGCTACACATGAAGCTTCTTGGCGCCGCTACATATAAATAAAACCTGCAATCATAACCCGTTTTTAAGATCTTGGCGAAACGGAACAAACAGTACTACAAACGCGTGCGATTGATGTTCTCTTCGTCTGGTGGCATGAAATATCAAATAGTATCATTCATTACTCTCCAGAGTCTAACAGCCCTAGCTCGTTGAAGAATTCGAATAGGATAGCACGAACTTTCTAAGGGACGTCGAATGCTACAATACCGACGGACAGAGACCAGCCTTCTCTAGATCTAGCTATGTCATCAAGAAGTACTCGAGCTCCACATGACCGGTTTAGGGTGTAAGACGCATAGTAGTGCCATGCTTGATAGGCTCAGCCCGTGTACCAAAGGTGTCGGGAATGATGCACATTTGGTGATATCCGAACCATGAGAGAATTACATGTAATCTTCACACAAGTCTATCTTGAGGTCAATTTAAGTGTGCAGATTCCTTTCATAATGAAAAAATAAATGAAAAAGGTCTGTCATCGATACCTTTTGGGTTTCTTACTACTGGTTTTGGCTACCTAATAGTGGCTTCTTGCCTGAAGAATGGTTATTTCATATTTAAATAACGTCAAATGAATTCTTAGGCATTTCAGAGACGTCCTGCACTTGAAACTTGAATTTAGGGGGCGTGTTGCGTTGTGCCAAAATATAGATAATTGGGCGTTGTCAGGCCAAAATGTGCATCACTTTCCAACCCATCCTAGGTACATTGTACGTAGTTTCCACTACACATCTAACTGGAATACCGTACTTTCCAAAAATTCCGTAAGTTACTTTTAGAGTCATTGTACTACATCTCTGTCCCCGAGGTCTGTACAGAGCGGTACTCGAGATCCGAAAGAAAAGAATTCGGTACCCAGGATTCCCGCATGATCACCCATTGCAGTACTAACTAGCTAGCCGACTTTCTCTAACAGGTTAATATAAATTGTACGGCTATGCCAACACGTTCGGTGGTGTACAAGATGTCTACCACAATCTACGTACTATGTACACCCGCGGGAAAAAAGTGACGAAACAATGAGTGACCACCAACGCGGTTAAGCAACAATCATGACTTTTGAAGGGAGGCCATACAAGGTGGTGAATACACTTCAGAGGCCGTAGTGTGTACTCTCTTTTTCATTTTGTAGTTAAAGTACTTCTTGTCATTGGGGCTCAAGTTAAGTGCAGGCATTGTTTCGTCACTTTTTTCCCGCAGGTGTGCGTGTACTTATACAATACATACTGTATAATGGCCATGATCACACCAAGGCAGCTTGACGTAAGTCTCGAATTATGGCGTCTCCGAGTCAAGCATGCCTGAGGTAAGGTTGGGATTGAGCACACTACTACATGTACATGTACTTAGTGCATAGCTTTTTGTACAGGGGCTATACCGTATACCACAAAAAGGAGACTACCTAGAGCTATATATAGCTATTAAGCTATGGCTTAGGTTAAGATTTGAAAATTTGGGTAATAATAATGTACATACTAGTAGACACTTATATACTAAGTGCATGTATACAATGATACCGTGAGTTCAAATAAGGCACAATCGGTTTTCTTGGGATTCTGAGAATTTGCGCTCCGGTTAAGTCCATATGCCTACTAGACCTTCCAAGATGATATTGATTTAAGTTTTGGGGACCTGTCTCAGTTATGCCCGATAAGACGCAGATGAGTAGGTAAAGAGCCTTGGCACGGGTTTTTTCGTGGGGGCCAAGAGTGGCTGGTGCTAGCTAACAATTATTGGATCAGAATAAATCTCTGCCTAGTTTCCCGCCTAGTAGATACATCTGCCCTGGGTTTTGGCCCCCACACAAAATTTTCATGATCAGCTTTTACGGGACCGTGGGTTAGAGTTGTACGTACCTACATGAATATTACTCTTTTGTTCGACGTGGTTGTCAGTCGTTTGAAACCAGGCCGTCAGTTGCAGATTTCTACATGATGAGCATCATACTCTAGCTAGATTAGGATTATGAAAAAGCATGTTTTAGGTATGGGTGTTAGTGTTTCGGGGCTGGCGGTACTGGTAACACGATCCTCCAGCTCACTGGACAATGGCGTTCTCAACCTATCAACAAAAGGTGCTGCATGACTGGCCACTAGGCTGTGCTTCTTGGCAGATCGGACAAGAAGGACAACAAGATCGCGAGCGTGCCATTTCGCGAGCGTGCCATTGAACACCAATATTGACGTGTTGGTATTTCAGGGTCCTTATGACGTGCTGTATTGTCTTTTTTTCATGCAGAGTCTTTTTGTGCGTGAGCCCATGAGCAAATTTGAGGAAATTTGGTCATGGAGTACGCGGAGTAGAATTGAAATTCTTGTTTCCTGTTATTGTTTCCTTTTTTCGTTTCTTTGTTCAGTTTTCTGGTAATATCATGTATACGTAGTCTTATAATGAACTACATGTACATGTGCACTGCATACGTACATGTATGCATGCAGCTAGATAAAGTATCACCCTAGATAAAGTACATGTATTACCCTATATATCGAAAGAATTCAGACTCCATGCGTTCATCATGTACAAATGTATTCGTTTCAACTAACGATGACATGATTCAATGTTTTCTTTTGCGCTTGATGTTTGCAATTAGGGGTGGTTGGGGCCATAGGGACTTTGTCGAGATACATTATATACCGCAAGTTGTCACTGAGGTAACTACATGTGTAGTACACTATGTGGCCTCATGTCCGTTTAATAACTTCTATTTGACAAACAGTCCTTGCTCCAGTATACGTCCCTACGTGCTATCCTGGTGTACAGTCATTATCGAATATATCCCCCTTAACACGTAGAGGCAAAAAAATACATCTTCAGGCCCATTAGCTGAATAAACCAATGGCAGTGAGCTCTTTTCTTTTTGTAGGCCTACGCAATTGCGCCTTCAGACAAATTCGTAACTCTCCAAGTGTCCTGCGTTATGTAACTGTAACTGCATTATACTCCTGCCCCCGAAACAAAGTATCAATCCATTCCTTATAATATTAGTATTATAGTGTACTATGTGTGTGAGCTTTTGCTTTTATCGCGAGACACATGCGCTAATCCACATCTAGCTAGCTACCCTAAGGACCTAGAAACAACTACCGTATACCTAGTACTGCCAAAACTCGAAAAATTAGTAATCTCTGTCCAGGGATTATCTCTCGAGTGATTGGTTAAATGGCAGTGATCTACATCAGAAGTTTCCCATAGACGTAATTTCAATCTCACGGGAGCCAGCTTTTCAAATTTTGACAGTATAAACTTTAGCAATATATCAAAAAAGAAACGAAAAGGAATAACCGCTCATCTACTAATCAAAGCTATCGGTCGTCAATTTGCACCAATCAGATATGCAGATCCCTGTTAGCTAGCCGGGCGCAACAGAGAAAACCAGGAAGCAACAACGTTGTATTTACCCAAGCGGATCTGAGTCTAGCGTTACTGAGGAAAGTACACTTGCATGCAGCCATCACGTACCTGCACCATCTTTAACGTTTTACATACAATAATTGCACTTTGAGATCTAGCGACATCACTTCAGGTAAATCCAGGTTCGTTATGTTACACCTGCATCCGGCAGTTGAATTACGCCTCAATGCTGCAGAGCCCCACGCCTTCAACCTCCATTGCTGGCACATCGATATACAGATACTCTCAAACACATGGTCGGTTTCATAAGTTCCCCTTGAACTCCTCACGAAGCCCCCCCCCCCTCCCCGGGGGCCCCTGAGAATCTCAGCGCTGCAGCTAATCAGCGCATAGGATCACAACAAATCATTTACTTATCATGCCTCGTGAAAAGAACGTTTCATACACCTAGCTAATTAAACCGCTTAGAACAGTCGCTTCTATAACTCATTTTGCCCTAGGGTTGGGATTAAAGTGATAGTTCTCTCTAGATCTTGTGGAAATCCAATTACGGCAGGAGAATATAGCTCCTGTATAGCTTCAATATCACTCTAGCTTGTCTACAAACCTAGCTCGTAATATACAAAAGTGACTATTCAGGAAGTGAAATATATGCCGAAATAGGGCCCTGACGCTATATTTCTCCATCCATTGAGGAAGTAATAAGTATGTTGATCCCCAACCTTGTTGCCTAGGATATATATCAAGCTTTAGAAATCTAGATACTGGTGTCGACAAAACCGTCCGGTGTTACACTGCAACTGAGCCTCGCCAGTTCGTACAGCCTCCAATCGAGACAATAAATGACGAAAATATATATCTTGCCCCCCCCCCCCCCCGCGGGGCCAAGTTCTTCCGAAGGCCAGAGGACCTGGGGATGATTGGTTATGTGGTTCGGTAGAGTACGGGTGTGGATGTGCCGACAGTTTTACCACATGGACACCCATATATAGAATGCTTTCTTTGACAAAGAATGGGATGGCTTAGTTTTCTTTACTCAATATGCAAGGCTTGACATTGCCGGCGTTTTGTGGATACTGGTTATCGTCGGACTTATTGAGCTGGAAACGCTCTTGGCTCTCTTCATGCTACAAGATAAGCATAGATATCAGTAATCTCCCCTAAGTCGCTGAGGCGTGCTGATCCAGAGACTTCATATGCATAGCACAGATAATTCAGTGGAGAATTCACTAGGCCACCATCATCGCATAACAAAACACATGGTTTGGTCACTCTTGACATTGAAAGAGCCTACTGTGTTATGAATTCGTGGCACAAGGATATCTTATCAGCGGAATAAATATTTGGGCTATGCACATGATTATTACATGTTCTATAATAACATTTACGTTCTAGGTAAATCAATTCACTCATGAATTTATTGAATCGTCTTCGTGGATCCGCCAAAATAGCCTTGATAATGGATTGAATGAATAGCGGGCATGGAGATTTTGGTCGTGGTTTGCATACGTACACTGATTACACTTTAACATGTAGTTTATACACTTACGGCGAAGCACAAAACCACTGCATCTATAGCGCTGGCCGCTGTCTAGTCAGTAAATACCGCAACTAATGGACGTAGAAGCACCTCGCAAGCCTCTCAAGGCGTCCTATACCCATGAAGCTATAGTAGCTCGGAGCATGGAGTCGACATGACTGCCTGAAAAAAAAAACACGGCCGACTGCGTGGAGTTGACAATATGGCTGCCTAGATACACAACTGCCTGGAACCAGCATGCACGACTGTCTGGAGCCGACACGTGAATGCCGGAAATCAATATGATTGCATATGGTTGAAGCGGTTGCCTAGAATCAACATGGCTGCCTGGGGTGGACGAAATTACTATTCAGTAGTTCGTGGGCAAATATCAATGGGATAGATTCCATCATGTGGTGTTTTCCTTCGCTAGAGGGAAACGTTCGACTTTCATCGAGGATCTGAGGCTACGTGTTTGACAACAAAGTGATGCTAAAGCTTTTAATCGACGATCTTTTCAAAACCTAGGCCGGGATGATTGGCGAATACCGTATACTCCTGTTCCTTCGTGTTCATGGTTGCTGGTCTGTCCTCTGGCTGAGGGGGCTACCCACTCCTAGGCTGTACACTTGTATTTAGCCTTATGTCTGGTATGCTTGTAGGTACGTAATTCCAATAAAAGCTGCCTGGCGCTTACCAGTAATAACACGATCGAGAGATACGAGATCTAGAAGCATTGACACAGTATAACTAGACAATAATAACCTTTGGCTCATATTCGAGCTCCTTTTATGCCTTTGCTGGTAAATAGTATCAAAGTGAGCGTGCGCATGTGCATAATTATACTAGCGCGCATGGTTATCATGGCCAACAGATTTAAACAGACTGCAGCCGACATTGGTCATGAAAATTGGTGGCAAACACAATGATTATTTTATATTTCCTATAGAAGGAATTGCCAGCATTCAAGGGGAGCTCCAAGCTGGGCCGGATAGGAACGTGGTTTCGGTACTAACAAGATCTCAGGCACCCTTTCCCCGTGTGGCCGCATTTCTGTGGCCGCATTTAAACAGGGACGCAGACAGACAATTGGTTTAAATACCTGGATTTTGATATTAACTAAGGGGTAAAACCCTTTTATTTGCACGTTTTGGGATGCAAGTGAATTGAGGTAACGTCCGATACAGCCGTTGCCGTTTCCCCTGTTTCAATCAACGCCAAGCCAGAACATTCCGGAGACGGGGCGCCAAGAACGAGTGATGGTGTGTGAAAAGTTCGATTGTCTGCCCACTTCCTAAAGGGGGTGGTTCGCCCCTTTTTCCGATTCGCGGGCCAATCAGAAACGACTGATTCAGATATCAATTTCGATCGCATTCCCAAATACCATGAACATCGCGCGCCGGCGTCCAACATAGAATTCCGAATCTCCCAATCCTTCAGTGTGGGGTAATGGCGGTTATTACTGCAAGGTCACAAAACAAGGAATCGGGTTTAATTTGAAAGGAAAAGAGAAAGAGAAGTTACAAATTAGTATCAAGCCCAACTTTGTCCCGTTTTAATAAAGAGTGGAGAAATGGGAGAATCTTCTCCCAGGCAATTAGTCAGGATTGTCTAACAAAATTCTTCAATTTCCGAGCAAGTTCCTAGACCTCAATTTGGAGGAAATCTAAAAAGTTTGGTTTTTTAAGAATTGGCGGTGCATATTCTGGGAAAAGATAAGAAATTGCGGAAAACCACGATGAAGTGATAACTGTTGCGAAGCAGGGAACACCCAGTCTGACAAGGATTTTGCGCGGTTTGAAGTTGGCCATTGAAGGCTTGTATTTCGGAGTTATTCTTCAATATGGAATTTAATCAAAGGTTCTCAGCAGGAATACTCGTAGCTGGCCAACTGGCGGGGAATTCGTGCAATTGCGCAAGCTCACTATTTATCAGGGTCAATAGGTAGCCTGTGTTTATCATACTGAATTCAGTGGTCTAACATCTCGGACTAATTGAATATAATTGATAGTAGATTTCCACTCTAGACTACAAGGTTCCTTGGTCATTGGCGAAGCCTTTGTCAATATTGGCCAATCGGAATCCTTGGCCAATCACAAGGCGATAATCAGCCGGGGAAGGTTCGTCATTGACCAAGTTTCGCCATTGACCCAGTTTCGTCATTGACCCGAGAATTACTGTATGCAAATGGCTAGATTGCTGAGTATCCTCCACTACGTGTTTAAGTTTATCAAATCGAGTCGTTATGAGTGGAGTCACTATTGTAACACGATGCTAACAGTAATATCGTATTCCTGGACGTCACCATACTCTTTGCGCCTCCTCCGGCTTACCGCAGTATATAATTCGAACGGATGATGGTTACACAAGGCATTGAAGTTCTTATATTTGGTTGTCCCTTAATCTACCCTTATATTGGCTTGAAACGGCAATTTCGACGTCTTGTGTGACCGGAGGTCCATTTGAATAGGTACTGCTATACTATTTTGATAATAATTATATAAGAAGTCAATATCGCAAAAACAAATACAGCCGTATTCCTACGATACAGGTGTAACTTATCAATGTGCTCTAACTATATTGCACTCTATATCAGGGCCGCCCACCATATCCTTGTTCTGGGGCCAGTTCCATTTACACCGCGGCCGCACTGCTGACTACATTGTAGCACGTGAAGAACCAAAAACCCGCAGTACCACAGACCATATATATATACGGCGAGCCGGTCACCAGTGCTGATATATACCAGAACTACTCTACATTACAGTGATCATCGAGCCCTGCATATCAGAGGCTAGCTAGCGCTTACCTAGCTAGCTGTCCAAGGCATCTGGAACTATGCCAGTTTAAGCGCCGCTCTTTTCGTCAGTTGTGATATACAGAATGGGTACTTGGTCCAGTATCTATTTCTCTACTATTCCGGCCCCTTTTTATTCCTCTTCCCCAGACATACCTAAGCGTAAAGCTATTATTTCACATGCTTTCCACACAGGAATCTGGCCCCAAATTCCATCACCTACGGAGCCACGGGTGACAGTCGAATCGCCCTATAAGGGTACAGATGTGGCGCGAAGTCGTATATACCCTTATAGGGCGCATACCCTTATAGACAGGGGAATCTATGTCTACGAAGGCTATTATTATAGCCCGAGAACACATACCCTTATCAGGCGATTACCCTTATCCCTTAAACCGTCAGGCCGAGTTCAAATAACAGGATCCTAACGCAATGTGGAAATCGTGATGTGTAGAACGCAGAATTTGTGCGTGGGTTGTTGTTGCAACAGATAATCTATCACGCATTATCTAAGCACCAAATTCGTGATGGATTCTGTCGTTGCTGCTCCTGTAGGCGTTCCAGATATCACGATTTCCACATTGCGTTTGGATCCTGTTATTTGAATTCGGCCTGACGGTTTAAGGGATAAGAGGTACCCTTATAGGGCGACTCGACTGTATCAGTGTGACTCAAGACAGACACAAGGAGAAACAACGCCAAAGAACTCGGCCTCATTGCTCAGCGCATGAGTATCCCTTGGTCTAGAGTTGCCAGGAAATTATAAAATACTGACCCCCCGATGTTAGTGCCAAGAATTAACAGATCCTGCTATGTTTCTTGTCAATCTTGGATATCGAATAAAGATCTAACTCCTCTATTATAGGGGATAGCATTTATACCAACAGACTATATATATGTATGGGATACGACTGTAATCTTTTGCCCGACCTCCAGCTACAGGCGCTGGAAGAGAGGGATAAATAAAAAAAGGGTGAGCGAAGTACATACAAGTATTGATCAGCTGTTCTGAGAATTCTACTAACCTGCTACAACCCGCAACTGCCTTGTTCAATTCCTCTTACTCTTCTTCTAGGTTAATATGCGCCACCGGTACACAGTACCACCGATACACACCACCGATATCCACCATCGTCAAGACCACTCAGGCTTTACAATTAAAAGTATATGGCTAGATAATATAATAAATAGGCGGGTTTGGTTAGGCTTGGTAGGCTAATACCCACCCCGACGTTGACTGGGTCAAGAACCCCCCCCCCTACACTGAGTGTTTCCGCAATTGATACCTACACACACGATCAAATACTCATTTCTCCGTATCTTAGTACAACTAACCACCCCTCCTTCCCTACCCATTACCTATCCGGACACCTTTGAGCTATGTGACCATCCAACCTACCGTAACACCACCGCCAAGCCACCCACACCACCAGCCAAAGCCAAGCCAAACGAGTGACCTCTCATGACACCACCACACCCCCCCCCCCCCCAAATCCCCACCGGCGACCCACCTGCACCACCGCCATCTGCACCTCAGCCCCTGCGCAACACCGCCGAGTGAGGTCGAAATAAACTTTCCCGTCCGTGCTCACCGGCGGACAGCATATTCGTGCATGTGCGCGATGATCATTGGTGTGTTATTAATTATGATCATATTCTGTAAGGGGGCTGTTCGGGACCTTGCTCCCGTCGCCCAATCAGCAACTACCAATCACCGCCCGCCACTGGTGCCCAATAGCCACTCGCCATGGCTCTTGCCCAATAATCACCATTGATTGCGCATGCGCGAATGGGAAATTATGATTGATCTACTCTATTTACACACGCGCGCAAAAAAACTCCCGCCCAGAGAAAAACGCGCAAACACACACAAAAGGAAACAAAACAGAAAAGGACACCACACTCCACACTACGTGACCATTGCTACAGATCATGCTCGACATCAAACGTGATGACCGGCGGCGCAGTGATGGCCTCCATGGGCACGCGCGAAATACGCCGCGTTACTTCCCACAGGTTTAGGAATTCGGGCTTGACGTGTACCTCTTCGCTTGTGGCCGCGACGATGCGGAAGCCCGCGAATCTGCCATGTCATGTCTTGGTTAGTTTATCTGTCCTGTAGTTTTCCAAGCGCAGGAAGGGCACTTACGGAAACTGCGTACAGTCCCACTCCAGCTGTCGCGCTGCCGGCGCCTGAACCCCGTCTTGTCGCTCATGGCGCTCCTTCACCCTACAGTCCACACCGCCGCGTTAGCAACCAGATTGTTTAGAAGTGGGGGGAAAGCGGGGTGACAAACAGCTCATCCAGCCCGGCCATCAAGTCCCACACCGTCACGCCATGCTCGCGCTCCACGACCCAGAAGCCACCACACAGCGTCACCTTGATCCTGCGTGCCGCGGGCGCAGTCGCGAACGTGTCGGCGACGTACGAGTCGTGGAAGGAGTGGTTGTTGAGGCGGAAGGCGATGCGGTGCTTTAGGGGGCCGGTGTGGTGGCTTCGTGCGGCGAGGTGGGCGTGCAGGTGGTAGTCGATTGTGCGGAAGACGGGGTTGAGGTCGTAGGTGGTAGAGGGGGAGGGGGGTGCGGTGAAGAGGCGGCGTCGCAGCGGGAGGGTGGTGTCGAGCGTGTGTTTCCAGTGGCGGCAGACGAGGCGGCAGGGGAGGAGGGAGAGGTCTGGGAGGTGCAGGAGGATGTCGGTGAGGAGGTAGGGCGGGATAGGGCACGGGGGGAGCGCAGGGTCGATGAATGAATTCGAACTCATTGTGGATTTCGATGGGGGTTGTTCGTGCTGGGGGAGCTTTTCGATGCTTGTAAGCCTAAAGAGTGTGGTGGTGAGAGTGGGCGTTGGATAGAATGGAGCGAGGAGGATCGCGGCGTTCTTGTAAGTTCTGCTGTGTTGCATGCACCTGGCTGGTTAGGTTCTGTCTTGCTTGTAGCCCCCAAGGTGCTCATGACGGCATCCATCCCTCCCTGCGTGGACCCTGGGCGAGTTTTCCCGGGCCCTGGCTGCGATAAGGGAATTAATTAACGGCGCGCTTACATGTGACTGACTAGTGCAAGTAGCCTGTTTCTTGGCCCAGCAGAGGCATCTCTGGCTCCCCCCGTAGATAGAAGCTGTGGTCGACGTCTTGATGGCTAGAAGAGGTGAGTACGTGAAGAGATGGCAGGGGCCGGGGGAGGTCTTGCTTTTATCTGCTACTTTTTATTGTCTTGCTGTCTTTAAAGAGCCTACTGTACATGTGCTACGTTACTCGTACTCATACATGGCTACTTCGCATCTACATGTAGCTACCTGCCCCACGTGCACACAAGTTCGCATGCCGAGACGTACTGCTGCTGGTGGGTTAGCACGCTCATCAACCCTGGGCTGGTGCAATGTTTGCCGCGGTTTGTTCACACCCTGAGATGCTCGTTAATTCTGTTCTGTTTCAACAACGGACAAGAGATCATACTGCAATGAAAGCCATCTCAACTCAAGCAACGTCACGTCATGAAGCCACGGCGCTCCTGATGATGGTCAGGCGTGGCTCTCCACAAAAGACTGCGAATGCAACAAGCCAGCGTGATCGTTTCCGGACTCCACGTCAGGCTAATAATAAGGCCAGCAATTGTAATAAGATAAACGACAGGTATGGATAAATTCCATCTCGCTAGAAATAGTGCTTCGAATTCTTCTTCACCGTCTCGCATTCCCATCATCATCATCGTTGTTATCCACTCCACGTCGAATCTAACAGCCAATATCTCACCATGCCTCTCTCCTCTCCAGTCCCCCCCACCTCATCCCTCTCCCCCTCCCCCTCCCCCTCCCCCACTCCCACCCCCGACCCCAGCCCTCCCCCCCCTTCCTCTCCGTTGTCCGCACCCCCTTCCTCCCCTTCCTCCCCGCTAACCCCGTTATCCGCAATGTCCCCCTTCTCCTTCTCCGCCCCCAACTCCCCGTTATCACTATCAGCCAGCGACCCCTCCGCCCCACCACCAGGAACCACAAATGCCACCACGCCGGAATCAACAGAACCCCCCTTGACCCCTGTTAACTCATTGTGCGGACCAGCGTCGTCCCAACTATCCAACACACATGCTAACCACTCGCCTAGACCAACTGCACCCCAAGGTTTCCCCAACCGCGTATCCGAAGTACCGTCGTCCCAACTATCCGACCTCTTTGCCCGCCTAGCGCCTGAACTAATCACACCTCCACGTTTACCCCACCGCCTAGCTATTCAGCTTAAAACGCCTCCCCCTTACCCTCCTCAACCTCAGACCTCCCCAGAAACGCCAAACTCCTATGCCCTCCCCACCGTGCCTGGCGAGCCCCAGGACCCTGCACCTTCTAGGGGTATGCACAGCCCCGAAACCCCCACTAGGATGAGCATACCTATCCTAGCCCTGGAGCCCGCGGAAGACTCGTTGGGACCATGGGACGCCGCTAAGGGTGAAAGGGAGATCAGGTGGTTACTGGCCCATCCGGGGTCCGGCCCTGAGGAAGCGGATGACGGTGAGGAGCCGTGTATAGGTGAAGAGGGCTACAAACCTAGGATGATTAGAGCCGTAAACCGCGCATTGGAGATCAATGGCGCGCGTTTGAATGAGCTGGAAAGCACATTGAGTGTCATGTACGAGCATATAGATGTGAGTCTTTTCTGATGGGCGGTGTTTATGTACGAGAGAATGATGCTGATTGTCTAGACGCTCGAGGACAAGATCACCGGAGCTCGGATTGAGCGTGAAGGTATGAAAAGGTTTCTTAGGGAGTTGAAGGGCCAGGATGCGGACCAGATGGATTTGGAGAGTGACAAGGGGGAGATTGGGGATTTTCGAAGTGCCATCACCGGAGGAGAGAAGATGGTGGCCAAGAGAAAGGCGGGAGAGGTGTTGAGTTCGAGTGATGGAGAAGGTCATAAGGCTGGCCGCTTTGAGAGCGAGAGCTCGGGGGGGTCTTCGGAGGCACCCACAAAAGGAGAGCATGACGATGCATCTAAGCCGTCCGATGAAGACATGAAGGACCGTGGGCTTCTCAACGGAAGCAGTGAAATCAAGGCCAAACCCCAAAGTGAAGGGAATATTATAATGGTGGGTGGAGCAGTCAAAACAGCGAATCAAGGGACCAGTGAATTCGTGGACGGTAATGTCGACGGGAAAGAAACCACCCAGCCCAAACCTACCGAACAAAAGCGCCCGAAGACAAAATACAGGCTGCGGAACCGGGGCGGCGAGTCCTCTAAGGCCAGTGGCGGGGGAGCTGCGCAGCCGGTTGTAGAGAAGGCGGGGAGTGGCGCGGGAGTGCGGGATAGGTGGGCTTATGAAGCCGGTGTTGAGCATTCCACGTTCTCGTCGATGAGGAGGGATGGGGCGGCGGAGTAGTGGGGGTGTGTGGTTACAGATTATAGAGTAGTGTCTTGTGCTGTGGGGGCGGAGGAGCGTCTTTAGTGAATCAGTGTTTTCTGACCTCAGCTGCTGTGTATACGTAGGTTGGTTGGGGTATGTGAAGAGCTGAGAGGGCTGAGCTTCCTACGCCTTTTGCGCGGGGAATCTTGTTTTAAGTTTTGGTACTGAGATGTCTAGCAGTACCCTCTTGTAGTTCCTTACAATAGTTAAATATTACCAGAAAATCTGGAGATATACAAGAAGTGAGCTACACGGCTTCGTGAGATATGATTTGGCGAGCCAACACTCCTGGGAGAACTTTCATCTTCTTATACGTGATGCTAACCGATTATGATTGACAAAATGCCAAGACAAAATGCCAAGACATATTATACCGAGTGACAATCCATGATTACAATGCCGTCAAAACGTTACCTTCAATAGCCAGCGCATGTTCCGAGGGGATACCTGTACCAAAATACTTCTAGGTGTTTGATATAAAACCCGCATAGGAGGGGGCCCGGGGATGCGTGTGGGCTTCTTGATAGTAGAGTATTATATATCTGGGATAGCTGAAGGTTTCGGAGGGCCTGGGGGGTTTGCATTATGCGTGATGAGATGGGATGGGGACGGATGGGCTAGGACTGAGTGCGTAGTAGCAGGGTTAGGCGGTGGTGGACACGGGCGATAATGGGTCTATACGCGTAGTGATGGCCACGAGCCAAGACGTCTCGAGCTCTTGTCTCGAGACCTGTCTACAAGACCTAGCAATATATACAGCGATTTCGGCAGGATAAATTATCTCTCGATGAGACTGATGTAGGTCTCAAGAGATAATCCAAGACTTTCGCCCGCTCTACAGATCCAGCAGTGGTTGTTGATCCATGGTCCCCAAAAAAAAACAAAAAAACTTGCACTTGATCGATCACCTGACTATCCTATACATTTGGCCCAAATTCAAATAGTCTCTCGATTGGAGCCGTTTAGTACAACAGTGCTATTCAAAATACGAGACCGCGATTATCTTGCGATAGTCTCGAGACGTCCCGAGACCCCCGAGACCTGTCCCTCGCCAACAGGATACGAGGCGAAACTATCAATCTAGTCTCGCCTTATCTCATGGACATCACTATTCGGAGGACTTACCGGGGGGGGGGTTGCGTTGTGCGCGATGAGATGGGATTAGATGGATGAGGCTAGGAATCAGTGAGTAGTAGCAGGTTTAGGCGGCAGCGGACTTGGATGATAACAGGTCTAAATGCCGGACTCGCTTGTACTAATAGTTTATAACTACCGGTGGGGGAGAGGGGTGATAGATTAGCATAGTTTCGCAGGGTAGGAGCCAGCTAGTAATAATCCTTCCCACCCAAGTCCCAAGTCTCAAGAATGGGTCACCTTAAACAGCCTCGAGGCCTGGCAATTGACAACAGTTATGAAAGACTTACTAATTCCGGCGACAACACCTCAGTAGCCGGGAGTGTAGTTGGAGTACGCTACTCTATCCTAGATCTATAGCTAAAGTGTGTCTATTAACGCTATTCGGTGGCGGGAACTCGCAAAAGACAATGGGAGGCCTACCTACCAGTACCTAACCAAGATGCCAGCAAAAAGACACGACAGAAGAGTTCGGTATCCAGGATTCCCGCATGGTCACCCACTGCAGTACTAACTGGACGATACGTTGTTTGGGTATGGCAGAGCGGACGGGATGCCTCATTTTCAACGTTCTATGACCGAACACGTGATGGCTGCGCACTTTTGCGGTTTCGAGTGGGTGAGAGTTCGTGATGCGGAATGTGGAGACCGAGTGATTTCTTGTGATTTGGGCGAACTACCCTTACCCTGTGGGGAGTTATGCTGTGGTCTCAGTATTTTAACGCCGGAATGCGTGCGGGGTTTTTACAAGCCTCGAATAAACTTTACCAAGTCCTTTATCAATAATAATGCTCCGATAAGCGTTATTGAAGCATGAAATAAGATTGATATCACACTTAAAAATGGATTCATTTACCAGCCGAAGAGGGCCTTATAAAACTATGGTTTGTCTAAGAATTTGGTGAGTTTTATAAGTTGAAACTTATAAAAAAACCCTCTTTGGGCCGTAATGCTAGTGCTACGTTGTTTTTGCACGATCAAGCCGGCGCTATGAGAAGGCTGGCTATATTAGTAGTCGAGCAGCTAAATATGCAACTTGTTGCCTATTATTTCAAAATAATGAAAGTGAAGGCATGGAGTCGATCAGTGTGGTCCACGAGGGCGAAGTACTTCGTGCCTCGCCTCGAAGCAAATGCCTCGAGGTACACGAGGTATACCCTTCGATGAGGCCGATGTACCTCGATACATGGTATATTCCTCGACTCGAGTCGACTCGATTTAACACAAGATATACTTTTCAGGCTTCTAAAACGGAGATACACGTATAAATATATATCCCGGGGGATCAAATCGAGCTAGACAAGAACTATTGAGAACCCGCTGCTAAGATCTGTCTCGAGGAGCATCGAGACAGCTCGAGGCATAGGTGTATATGGCTCGAGGCAACCCAGAGCAGGTCTCCTCAGAGGCGGGGGCTCTCGGTACGCCCCATCTTCCTCGCCTCGATGCGCCTCGTGGACCACACTGGAGTCGATAATCCCCCCCCCCCCTTCTTTTTAGCCCCAAGGTGCTCCGTGGACTGAATTGGCCCTTCACCATCACCGTTCTTGCTATCGTGTCTACACTACAGTGTAGTATTATTAGCCTTTAGACGGTAGCACCACTTGATTGCTTCCATAGAACTCGCCTTACATGATTACATCTTAGTATACGCATCTATGTACCTCTAAATAAGGAAATTAAATTATATCGATATGGACCAGCCTCCTAGAGTGTACTTCATCCCTGCGCATATCCTATTTAGTACCACGACCTCCTTCGTGGAACATTGAAATCACAAGCAATCACTCGGTCTTCATTAGATGTAAGTACATGCCCGCATCACAAACTTTCACCCGCTCGAAACCGCAGAAGTGCGCAGCCATCACGTGTTCGGTCATAGAACGACGAAAATGGGGCATCCCGTCCGCTCTGCCTCACCCAAGCGTCGTATCGTCCAGTTAGTACTGCAGTGGGTGACCATGCGGGAATCCTGGATACTGAACTCTTTTTGGTGTCTCTTTTTACGCGCCTTCGCCTCCCCGCGGGAACACCCACAGATACATATTGGTGGGGAAATAGGGTCAGGAGTATGGGTATTTCACAACTCGTCAAGACATGTTGACCCTCCTTCCTGATGACCAAAAGGTGACTGGTGCTAAGATATCCTTATCAACTCTTCGATCTGAATCACCCTCTGCCCAATCTCTCGCCCGGATTTGCTGTAGCTTTTGGCCCGCACGGAATAAGTAGCGCAGCAGAGAACGGCACGTTTAATCCGACCCTTAGCCAAAACAGAGGATTATCCTTTTATCGATTTAGACTTCAAGGAGGGTCAGTATGACGGACCGTAGTGGGATACATGTACGCATGGCGCATGTAGCCAGTCTTTTCATCGCGCGAACATGATCGTGCAAAAGATACAACAGTCTCTCGCTATCCCTCCATCCGCCGATTCTGCCCACCATATCATCATAAAGGGTCGCAATCGTGGTGAGATATCAAGCAATCGATAACGAAAATAAAGGGATCAGCGAGGAAAAGACACTCCCGGAACCAACCTTAGGGAGGGCGACATTTTTCGGTAGACGAAGGGATTCGTACTTACATAGTAGTATATCATTTGTAAGCCAGAAGAATATATAATTCTGGTCCTTATCCCATAACCCCTCGACGCTTCGTCCACCTGGATAAGACGTGGCTAGAGTCAATAATTTCTAATGGTTTTGCTGATCTCTTATTCGATCTTGTTGTGGCTTTTGTCTCACAAGAGTGGTGTCAGCATCGACGGTTTATGGAATAGCGAGAGAGGACTGTAGCAATAACACAGTGTACGATTATTCACGGAGTGAGGCTAGCACCGATAATAGCAGACAGGAGCCCTGCTAAGCTAGTGCGAAGAGAAAGGTCCCCGCGAACGACTGTAAGACATGCCGATATCACAAGAAATCACTCGGTCAAGGTTCATGACCACTCACCCGTTCGAAACTGAAAAAGTGCGCAGGAATCACGTGTTCGGTCATAGAATGATGAAAATTGGGCATCCCGTCCGCTCTGCCATACACAACCATCATATCGTCCAGTTAGTACTGCAGTGGGTGACCATGCGGGAATCCTGGATACCGAACTCTTTTGCTATTTTTTCTGCTCAGCTTGAGTAGGCCTCTTGTCGCGCCTTTTTACCAGGCGCGAGAGTTAGTTTTCTGGGCGTACTTCTTACCCCACAGTTGTATCTCGCAGCCCTACCAGGTAAGTACATGAAAATAGGTGCGAGGTGTGCTACCAACAACCTAGGAAAGAGGAATATCCCAGCACCCATGCCAAATTATCCGCTCAAATGCGTTCCTCCAATCACACCTTCCCAACCCGGTCCCACGCACCACCTGCCAATCCCCGCCCGATGCCATCACACACGCAGGTTACAACCATGAAGTCAAATTAAGGTTTCAGCAAATGAGGCACGCCGTTTGTGGCACAGATTGCGTCACCGCCCCTGGAACCCGGGTGAAGTTTGGCCAAGCGCCCAGGATTGGTTTGTTGGCTTGGCCATTATTAGTTGAGTTTTGGGGGAGGGGGTAATTTCAAGAGGGAATAGTAGGAATCGAGAACCCATGGCAGGATGGCCGAGTTGGTTATGGCGCCAGGTTAAGGTCTTAACTCTTAACATCAATATCCTGGTTCGGAAACGAGCGTGGGTTCAAGTCCCACTTCTGTCATTAATTTTTTGTTTTCACGTTTGGTGTTAAGTTTGGTTTGCGTGGTAGGTTTTGTTGGTCGGTTGGTCTTTTTGGTTTGGTGGTGTGGTGAGACTGACACAAACAGGTGAGTCTGTTTGCGCATAGATTTTAGTCGGATCTAGGATCGAGGTTTGGTGTGAAACCGATGGAATTGGGTAGTCCCGGTATGTGGTCTGTTTCTGCTTCTGTTTGAGATCTGTAGAAGTGCCCGGAACATGATCAGATATTTGTCTCGGTTAATTTGTCCCCCAGTTTGCGCACCACGCATGTTTGCCGGCGAACTGAACTCTACGGCGAACTGCTATTACTGTTTCAGCTATGGGGTTGGGGGGGGGGCGGCAGTTAAGCTGTTGGTGGTTACCTTGGTGGTAGTATACCTATGTTTAGTAGAAGTAAGCTCACTGGAGTTACTACTGGATATGAAGATGTTACTAAAGCTAGGGTTTATTTATTGGATCTATGGTAAGTCTATGGAGTTTGGTAATCTATGGCGTTAATCTATGGATAAGAATATAGAAAGGTTATACACAAAATAAATCAGCGTCTGCCGTAATGAAGGGGGGAAAGAACAAAGAAAACACCCCCCACCACCGCACCGACAAAGAAACCCCCCCTAAAACCACCCCGCCACACCCCATCCGACCCAAAACGCCGCAACCCACCCCACCGCCACACCCCCCATCCCCACCGCCAGCCCCACCACCCCCGGCCCCGGACACACCCCCGCCATCCCCCACCCCAGCCCAAACAGCACACTCCCGCCCACCAGCCTCGCCCCGACCTCCTTCCCCCTCACCATCCACTCCCCGCCCACCACCGGCTTCCCAACCCGCCGCACCCCCCACCCCCACCCCACCATCGACGGCACCACCGCACCAACCACTACCATAATCAGACTCGGATCCCACAGCTCCCGCCGAAACGTCAAGAAGCGAAGCGGCTTCGTGGCGTCCGCCATCCCCGAGATCAGTAGCCCGAGGGCAAATGTAACGCCGACCCAGCCGCGCACCAGCGCATGCGACGCCCGTCCGCGCGGGAGGAGGAATGTTCCCGCTGAGACGAGGGTTGTGGCCGCGAGGATTGCGAGGAGGGTGCTTGTCTCTGCGGAGGTCGGGTAGGAGGGTGTGTAGCATGGCAGGCCGCCAGGGCATCCAGGGGTGGTGTTATACCACACCGACGAGAGCGTTGCTGTGATAGCGGCAGTGGTGAAGAAGACGCCCGATGCGACGATGGAGCGGATAGACAGGTGCGGGACGCCGCAGAGGAGGTGGCCGGACGTGCATCCGTTTGCCAGGCGTGTTCCGGCGCCGACGAGGAGTGCGGCGAGGATGTAGCGCGGGTTGGAGACGGCGGGGGAGGACGGTGGGAGGAGGTGCGGAGCAAGGTGGGAGGTGGCCGTGGTGGCGAGGAGCATGCCTGTTATGAGCGGGAGGTTGTGCAGCGAGGGGGAGGTGAGCGTGGTGCCGAGGGTGGAGGAGGCGCCGAGCGGCTGGCCGGTGGTGAGGAGGAGGGTGGTGGTGGATTGGAGGAGGAGGAGGGCGCCGATGGTGGTTTCGACGGGGGTGAACATTTGGACTGTAGTAGGTGCTGTAAATACTTATTTGGTATTTGATAATAGAGAGCTTTCTTGGGGGCGGTGGGGGAGTGAGTATTTGACATCAGAGTGAAACAAAGAGATCTACTACCCTTTATAAATATCCATCTCCGACACTCTATCTGCCCGCGCACACATTAGAATTCCGCCCAACCCACTGGAATCCTCAAGTCACCCCTAAGTCACCCCTAAGTCACTCCTTTGATCTTCCCTTCTTCCCTTTCCCCTTCCTTCGCTCACTCCACTTCCATTCGTGGCTTTCTCGGCCTGCTCGGCTTCCTTAATTTCGACGTCGGCGAGGTCATTGACGCAGCGCACTAAGAAAAAAAAAAACTAGTCAACCCAATGATTGGCTCCCCAGGTCCCCGAACGTGCCCAAGAGGTGTCTTAGTCATCCACCACCCCATCGCCGACGCAACTACTTAGCGTGTAATTTTCCGCCCCCGTCTTGGCGCTCGCTCTGGTGTGGGGAAACGGGCTGGGTGTGTGGGTTTGACGGTTGACAGGTTGGCTGGGCATGGGCCGCATATTAGGAAACCCGGGGACCAGGGGTCCGGGGATCAGTCAAGTGTGTGATGTATTGGCAGTAGTGTAGGGTCGCCGAGGTGGGGTGCTGTATGTACGGTAATCAATAAATAGATGGAAATGTGCCCTTGCCCGAAAGTGTGGGTGGTTGGGCGGTTTTGATGGTTAATTCGAGGGATCCAGCCGGCCATTCATCCGCTTAGCTGCCAGTGGGCCCGTACGTCTTGTTGTGTTGTTCTGGGGGCCGTGGGCAGATCTAGAGAAAAATCAGGGAGGTTTTTATTTATTCTTATAGATTGTAGATACATATGTTGGTAGTCAACTTCGAGGCTCCAAAAACTCAAGAGAAAAAAAAGAAAAGGAAAAGGAAAAAGAAAAAGAATAGAAAAGAGAAGAGAAAATAAGAGAGAGGAAAAAAGTCAAATGTGAAGCATTGCACCGAAAACACCGTACCGTTATGTTTCAACCAATTGCACAGAACACCCCACATAGTCAAACAGCAACTCCCCCCGGCCCCCAACCAATCCCCCGCCCCTTTCCCGTTCCGTCCCTTCCCCGTTCCGTCCCGTCCTTACTCGAACTCCATCGTTGTGGTCGTAAACATATCATCCCATGCATTCTACGCCACCCGTTAGTTAGCTATCATCCTCTCTCTCACCACCACAACTCCAAACCACCACCACCACTATAACCACCAACACTACCACCACCAAAACCACCTACCCAATCAATCGGAGGAGAATCTTCCATCGACCCCCACTCCTCCGTCCCCACCAGCTCTTCTAGTAGCCCGCTTCCATTCCCCACCTCCACCTTCCCGACCTCCACGCCCCCCAACCCCTCCTCCGCCATGATCTTCGCCCTCCGCTTCAGCGCCTTGTCTCTCAACCGCCCCAGCGGCTTCCAGAGACATATCTTCTCCGACAGCACAGGCTTCCCCATGGACCATAGGTCCCTGTTGAAGTAGCCATCTACGGCGCGCCAGGCGCGGTCGTACAGCCCGTTGGAGTCGTAGATGGGGCGCTCGTTAAGCTCGAGGAGCACCAGCGCGAGGGAGTGCGGGTGCCCGTGTTTCTGGAAGAACCAGTTCCACTGCGCGTAACCGTGGGAGCGCGAGTTGGCGGCAAAGGCGGCACCGTATTCGAGCGTTTCTAGCGCGGCTATAAACAGTCTGGGGGGTGGTTGTCAATTGCCTGCTCCGTTTCATTCGGGGGGGGGGGGGGGGGGCATTACCTCTCTTTCAGATCCTTGGATAGGAACTCCCCGTCCTTGAAGTGTCGCAATGGGTGATACAGGCTCAGCAAGGCCTTGCCCATCATCAGCTTCCACACCGTGTACGTCACCTTCTGCAGGGGTTCCGTGTGGTCCACCTCCCTCAGGTATTTTTCAAACATTCTCAGTCTTGTATCCTCTATCCGCTTCTCCCTCTCTGCCAGACTGACGTTCCCATCGTTACGGAACAGGAAGCCATAGCACCCCAGCACCTCGAACCGCAACAGGCAGAACGTCATCTCCGTGTGTCCCTTCCGCGAGACGGGTACGCTGTCCTCGGTGAGGTCGTCGTCGTTGATGTTGAGCGGCATCTTGGTGTCGTACGAGATGGAGAGAATGCTCGGGTCGCAGCCGTGGTCCTCGGCCGTCCGGAAATCGAGGAGACAGATCTCGTACCAGAGGCGCCTACGGATTTCCGTTTCAAACGCTGTGATTGGGAAATGGGAGCCATCGCGGTGGAGGCCGAGCGACTGCGCTATTCGAACCGCGAGGCCAACGAGGGTCCACGACGTCCGAGTATCTTCCCCTCCGCGTAGACACGCCTAAAAAAAACCCCCCATCAGAGGTTGAAAGTGGAGGGAGGGGGGGAGATAACAATCCATAAACGGAAATTGAACATACGTTAAACAGCACAAGCGCCTGCAATGGCATCAACTCCTCACTCTGCAAAAACCTCGCGTTCGACAGCGCCTGCTCCACCGCCACATGATACCTCGTCAACATCGCCTTCTTATCGCAGCCAAACAGCTCCACGACCCTCGCCGGCAGCATCGACGTGATGGCCGCAAAGTAGATTGCAAATAGCAGCGCCTCAAAATCCTTACTCGCCGACTCGTACCCGAGCGCATGGAAGGTCGCGAGCTGGCGCGCGCACGTCGGCTTGTGGATGACACGAACTAGCGGGTCGACAGCCCGCACGTACGTATCGTAGAGATGCTGCGAGACCGCCACGGGCAGGTGGTAGATGGAGAGGTCCGTGGGATAGGTGCGCGCGAAGAACGAAGGGTGGCCCCCGAAGCTGGGCGATGGCGGTTCGGGCTCATCTTCCTGGGTCTCGTGGAGGAGCGAATTGAGATCTGCAGCCTGGGTTTCCACAACATCAGTGCTGTCACGCATTTCTCCTTTCATATCCATATCCGTATCCATCCCATCGACAGACACAGTACAGCACAAACCACGCAAGTCAAGTAGCTAGACTAAGGATAACCCACCTCCTCCGAAAGCGATGCCCAAAAGTTGGGCCCAATATAACGACTCTTCCCATCACTAACTAACAACCTCCCCACGCCCGCCTCCAGATCGTCCAGCGCACTCGGACTCCTTATATCTCCATTTCCACCACTCACACTCTCTGTGCCACTCCCACTTGACTTTCTCCCTGGCGACAACGTGTCGTCCGTCTCCTCCGACTGTCCCCGTCCCGAGCTCAACTGCTCGATCACACTCTCCAGCCTTGCCAGACGTTGCACCAGCACTGCATCTGGCTGGCGTGGCCGCGGAGGCCGTCGTGCCTGGCTGGGGAACTCGCAGTGGATGTTGCCGCGCGTGCAGGAGCCGCACGACGGGCGGACTTGGTCGCAGCGGATCTTACGGCTACGGCACGAGATGCAGGCCCTGATTGCGCGGACTCGCACGATACGGTCCTCGCTTGCCGTGCTTGAGGGTGTCATTGTGGGTCTTTGTTTTTTTTTTTTTGGGGGGGGGGGGGGTTTTGAGATTGGGGGTTGGGGGTTTAGTAGTAAACCCTGTCGAAGAGGTGCGTGTGGCGTTCGTTGTTGTTTGGTTTATTTTATTTTTTAGGTTGCTCGCTTGTTGGGTTGGGATGCGACCGATGGATGTGTGGATGGGATGACGATGATGCTGATGATGGTGATGATGATGATGGTGGTGGTGATGGTGGGGGGGGGGAGATGATAAGAGCCAGCAGCAGGACAGGCAATAAGAATGAATAGCAATGGTAATAATTCCTTCTGCTCAGCCAGCCAGCCCGCCGGTGAGAAAGTGAGTGAGCATGAGCGGGTGTGTGTGAGCTCTGGCCCGGATCAGGGTGCGAGGAGGGTGGTGCGAGTGAGTCAGCCGGTATGTGGAGTACGGAGTAACAGGCACACAACCTATCATCCACCCCCCCCATCCATCCTCCTTCAGCAGATCACAAGTACCGACATCACTCACGGGTATGTGGGTGGGTAGGGATTGGGGGGTCGAACACAACGGTTGTTCTGCATGTATTTATTACTCGCTGCGCAAACATCACATCTGCTGGTGCGTGATAATCGGAATAACGATCATTCCGATCTATGTAGCGCAATCAGCAGTGTTCTAGGCCATTGCCGTCTTGGGTGGCCAGTCCAACTTCAGCCTGAATTTAATTTGTTTCGTTTTTTCGCAACCCAAAGGCCTGGTAGCAGGTAGCTGCAGAAGAAGAGGTCGTTCGCCAAGCGTGACGAATAGAATAAAATCTCCATAGCACCCACCAATCAGTCCTCCATGCAAACGCCTCGTCAATAGATCCAGAAAACGCGGTTTCCTTTTCACCCCCTCCCTCCCCACAAATGCAGCTTACCCCCGTTTTCTGCACAAAAATAAGCTTAAGAACAAGGACCAATCGATCGCTTTGGCCCCTGGGGAAATCCCAAACATCGCTAGTATGGGTGCACCCTTGTGGATTGCCCTGACGAGAAAGTCACGCTTACTAAGCAGAGTTCGTCCAATCAAGAGTGGGCAATCATGATCGATCAACCAACCGATGAACTGTCAAATCTGTAGGGATGGAGGTCGAAAGAGGTTGCAGGATGAAAGAGGTGAGATGATCGTTGTGTTAAGGGGTGACCGTCTAAAATCGGTTAATACACTTACCTACTAGTAGCCACTTGTCCTCCACATGTCATTGGTGTGACAGGATCGGAGTATCTCTACATACTTGTAGGTAAATATGATGGTGACACGTCTACATGTAGTCAAGCTAGACTGTGAACACCACGATCTTGCAGGCCTGTGGGTGGAGGTGTGTTTAGAACGGAAACGGAAACTGACAATTTCATTCCCGAAACCAGGGGCATCATAACGCCGCTGCCTGGCTTTGTTGAGTGTCCATCGTAGAATACTGCATTTGTGACTACCAGTACCAGGACATGCAATAAACATTCCATTAATAACTCCGACCTTCACGTGCGATTGTGTTTGTATCATGGAGTGTCACTCGTCTTATACCATCATCCACTATGTACTGATTTCTTTTCCGGGTAGAGGCTTGAATGGGGTAGAGCGCAATGCAGCGACAAAGCACCCCTTTTCATATGATGGCTGCCAACACTGCAAGTAGCGGCATGCATCGCGTCACCGAGAACCAATAACGAGTGACGTTGCGTGATCCCGTCGCGTCCGAGCAATGCATCCCGCATACATAACCAGATCAGATCTGATCTGCAGACGCCGAACTGACATCGACCTGCAGAACCCCGCTGAGGGCCCGCGCGTGTCGGGTCGTCCTGCCTTCCCGCTTGCTGTACGCGTAAGCCACCCAGACAGTGCAGGAAGAAAAAGTAATGCCACCAGTGCGGTTCGAACGCACGCATCTTTCGATAACGCAGATCAGTCCCAGAGAACTTAAGTGCGCCGCCTTAGACCACTCGGCCATAGTGGCTTGTCGGATGCTGCTGGTATCTGCTTTATGAACCTCGGGAGTGTGATATTCACATGTTTTAAGGATGAAATAAGTGTTAAAAAGCGTTATAAGAGGATTGAAATCCGGAAAAGCCCCCGAACAATCCCTGCACCAGCGATACATGTACATACGGATATACAGCCCACTCAGGCCTAAATCAGGTACGGGTAAGGTTTAGTCTTTCCACAGTCAGGCCAGACGAAGACGCCGACTTCGAGGCGCATACAGGAGGTGTAATAGAGTGAGCTCTGTTGACAAAGACTTCAATATTGCCCCTCTGATACGCTAAGCGTCCCAGCGTGAGTGTGTGCCCTATCTGTGGTTGTCGCGTACAAACTTGTTTGCTTTTATTACTATATACCCTTTTATACTCTAGGCGGGCAGTACAGGTAGGCGGGCACAGGTAGGAAAATATGTTAAGGACTGTGGGTGCGTGCGGGTGACGGTTTGTGACCGCACCCGCTAGTAGTTCCTGGAGGCGAACCCATAGTAGCAGTTCGAACCCTAAGCCCTATCACATATCAGAGCTCAAACTATCATGTGGCTACATGTAGGCGGCGGCAAGCGCTACCACAGTGTACGACAACGACAACGGCCGAAATCACGCGAGATCACTCGGTCGAAATCATGAAATCTCACCCGTTTGAAAAACGAAAAAGCGCACAAAAGCCACGTGTTCGGTCATAGAACGATGAAAATTGGGCATCCCGTCCGCTCTGCCATACACAAACATCGTATCGTTCAGTCAGTACTGCAGTGGGTGACCATGTGGGAATCCTGAATACCGAACTCTTTGGTTTTCTTTTTGTGCTTAGTTTGGGTAGGTTTGGTTTTTGGAGCGCAAAGGGACAGTTTGGACGGAACAAGTTTGGATAGGAAACGGCGTTAAGCAACAGTCCCGCTAGAAACCTGGGGGCAAATGATCTTTTAACACTTGGATGTGCTAAGGTGACCGACGAGCCTACACAGATCGAGCACTGGACAACACTCGAGCCAAATCATTGTGTGGTATAGCTGAGCTTTTAAGCCCTAAGAGCTCAAGACGAAAGCTCGAGACAACTTGAGACAAGTGTCACTGACAGACACTATGACTCCAATGTGCGTTGTAACGATAAAACTCTAATAGACATGCCAACACGTCAGTTCTCAAACCGTTCCTTAAAACACCCTCGATGTTTAAAGCTTTCTCTATGCAAAAAAAGTGTTTGCCCTTTGGTGGCCGGGCCTCAACCATTCTCGGAGTAGGCTACGGCGTAACTGCCAAATCGATAAACGTGCAGGCTGCTATGTAGTAATATATAGGACTTCCGGTAGGTTTTCATATTCACCAATACGATCATAAACCAATCTGACATTACGGACTTTGAATGTCTGGTTCCGCCAGTGAGTGGCGACGCATGATTCGATCCTTCCTCAAAGAAAGACTCATTCCGGAAGCACGATTACGGAAATCCAAACAGAGCCCAATAGGACCAAGAATAAAGGGTCTAAGGCATTGATTCGTTGAGTACTTGCAAATTAATTAACAAGATCAATCAATCGTTGAGTAATTGCATCATGTAAAATCACTCGGCCAGCATCCGGTCATGACCACTCACCCGTTCGAAACTGAAAAAGTGCGCAGGAATCACGTGTTCGGTCATAGAACGTTGAGAATGGGGCATCCCGTCCGCTCTGCCATACCCAAACAACGTATCGTCCAGTTAGTACTGCAGTGGGTGACCATGCGGGAATCCTGGATACCGAACTCTTTTGTTTTTGTCCTTGTTTTTTCTCTTTACCTGATACATGTTTCGGGGCTTGTGGAGGTTCTACAATGTCACTAAGACGGTATGTGTCACGGCGCTGTAAAAGGAATGGCAATCCAGAGCGGGTGGCCTTAGTTTATATGTTCCGTTTGTCTCTGTCCCTTTCCTAGCATTGTAAGCATCACCGTACTAGGGATTAGAATACTGTTCAGATGTCGAATTGAATTTACATTTTTATCTTTGATTGAGAGCGGCCAATATAGCAACTTTTTCTCACTATATCCTCTCCCAGAGCGGGGAAGTCTTTCAAATGACAACAAGAGTCCTAGATTGGGATCGTGATATCTGGAGGTGAAGTGGAGCATCAACAGGTATCAGTCGATGGTTTTTTTCACGCATTTCAGCCGGAATAGAGCTCAGTGGTCACTCTGTCCTTTCAGCGCCGGTACACCGAAGCTTGCACCAGGTTATTGGAAAACGGCTGCTTGTTTGTGTGTGGATCTTTGCGGAATGTGAGATGTCACAAAGTGGTACCAATCATACGACTCCGTCAGATCACGATGTTGGCAATAACTTAAAGAGACCAAAATAATGTGTATTTGCTCCGCTGACTCGGAGAGTACCGGGATAAGGCCTACAAACAGAGCTTTAAAAAGTGCCACACACAGCCGGAAAAGACAAAGACACCACCGATGAGCACCAAACACCAGCAAGAAACCCCATTCTTCAAAAATCCAACTTGGCCACCCATCCCATCCCAACTGCTCCTACTCGGCCCCGGCACGTCCCCTTCATCAAAGTCTACCTCTCCCACCGCATAGACTCCGCTACCATCTTACAAACAATACTATCAAGGGCCCGATTATAACCGGAAACATAAGCCACCATATCCACATCATTGAAATCCCCTCCCTCTCTTTATCGAAGCTAGACAGCCGGCGAATCAGTTCGCCCACCTCCCCTGACTCCGTGAGCAGGACCTGCACCATGTCGTACATGGCTCTGCGGAAGCCGTCGTTGTGCAAGTGGGGCATTGTGTTGTGGGGCTATTTGGCGGGGGATATAATAGGGAGGGAGAGGGTGTTGGAGATAGGTAGTGTGGGGGGTGTTGGTTTTATATATCAAGCCCAACACTCAAGTTGTGGTGCAGGGTATTCGGATATGTGTTTCGTTTTAACAGGTTGCAGCGGTTACGTCGCTGGACTCGGCTATATACGCATTTGTTAGTTTCGTAGAGCCTATAGAGTTACGCTGCGGCACCTCCTTAATCCAATCATCATCACTGCTATATCCTGCATCTGAGCAAAACCTCCGATAGAGAGATCACAAAGACCATACCCTGAAAGTGTGAGAAAATTTAAAAGTCCTGATTATGATTGCACATATATCGACTTCTGGCTCATATATGTGGATGCGGGTATGTGAAGTTTGTTTAGCTCAGACTAATTTGTTGGATGTGTAATAGGCTACTTGCAAGTGAGAGAGAATGTAGTAGTATTTGTGATAGGCTCCCCCGGCTGTTATCTATATCTCTCTATGCACCGGGAACACCTATCTCCGTTGTGTTCTAGGCACTCATGTCATAACTCGTTATCACCCAAACTTTAACTCCAGTTTTGAAACATGGTTTTGATTTTAAATTGTGTATTTACTCTGCTGATGAGACTTGGAGAACATAGCAATACATCATACACAGCAGACAGAGCTAAAATAATAAATACCGCATCGCGAGAAAGACTTCAACCCTCTTCCAAATCTCGATCTCTTCCGCCCCGGCGTATCCTTTCAATCAATATCTACTCCATACCCCTCCGCAAAACCTCCGCTACAATCTTCCTAACATTTTCAATGTGCCGTTCAGTCTCAAGCACACGGGACACCACCCCCACCATTTCATTGAGATCGTCCCCTTCCCTCAATCCCTCGCGGATGAATGTAGACACCCGATCTTTCATATCATCTAGCTTGGCCCTTTCAACTTGCAACAGGTCAATCATCTCGGACATGGCTTCGCAGTAGCCCTCTTTCCATGCCAGGCACTCGACGTAGGTGATATACTTCTCGCTGAGGGGAGAAATGTCCTCGGTGGGAGTGCTGGAGGTGGGGATTGTGTCATGCATGTTTGGCGGTCGAGGATGTGGGTGATGGAAGGAGTTTGTGCGGTAGATGATGGGGTAGTTTGGTGGGCGAGGATACGGGTGAAGAGAAGAAGTTGAGAGGTAGGTCGTGCGGAGTATTGCGAGGTTATTTGCTGGGTGCGGGTACGGGTATAGTTCATGCGGGAGATGATGGGTTTATATCCAGCCCAACACACGCAGCAAATGAGTCCTGATTGTGATCTATTCTTCACTAATATCGATTCTCGGCTCACATGCCGATAGGTGAGGTTTTTTTTCAGCCCAAACCAACTTGTTGGAGGCCTTAATATGTGGTGGTGGTAGCCACAAGTCGAGATTTGACTGATTTATTTGATTCGTTGCGTATCCTATCGTCTGGCGGTGCTGCCCTATTATCTGACCACACTCGTAAGAGAGATAACGGGACCTGTTAGTAAAGCAACACAAACATCTGCTTTTTCGGGGTGAGCACCATTTTTCGCCAGATGATCATGAAGCGATAATAGCTATAGCATGATGCCATATACCCCAATCAATAACACCCACCAGCACATGATACCACAAGATTTGGAGTGTTGAGCCCCGGCGTTAGAGAAGGCCCTGGTACATTCGTAAAAAGAATCAACTCTTGTTCGAAGGGTCGTAAATCCTTACTATGATCTTATCCAACACCCGGGTCGGGTGCACAGCTCCAACTCTTGCGGTATAACACAAATGACGTCAATACTAACGACTCCCACCACAGCGCGCTCGGACCCGAACGGCGATCCGCTCCATGACGTCGACGCTCAGGGACTTGCTACACATGCGTTTGCAAGCCGAGACGAGTGCGATGTGTATGCATCAGTTACGTTACAGTAGAGAGATGGAGACCCGTGCACATTCGTGCCTTCATCATCATCAGCCGTCCTCATTCACAGCCGGTCACTCGGTCACTCGGTCACTCGGTCACTCGGTCACTCGGTCACCCGGTCACCTGATCACTCGTCGAGTGAGAGCTTGTGATTAACCGCGGTCTACAGCTCGTTTCGGCAGCGGGGGTTGGGGTCAAGAGAAATTGGGGGTGTGTGGCAATCGCTTGTTACTTCATGATATTGCCTTCTATCTAGCTAGTGTAGTAACGACCCCGAGGAACCAAAGACAACACTCGACACCAGCAGCTACACCACTGCACACATATCTTAGTCTCACTGGATCTATCCTCACCAAACACAGCCCTACTCCGGCCCCTCATCCTCCTCCACCGCCTCCCCAGTTACATCCTCCCTCGGCTCTAAACGCCCCACCGCCTCCTTCGCCGCATTAATCGTCTCCCAGGGCCCGCGCGTCTCATCCTCGTCCATCATATCGAGCGCAACTATTACCGCGGAGATCGCATGCGTAAAGCCGTGCTTATAAGCGGCCACATACGTTGCGCGGTAGGGTCCCGTGTGGATGCTGTCGTAGCGGCTGGCAAGGGCGACGTTTGCATTGATGCTGGCGGCGCGGGCTCTGCGTGTTGTGGCGGCGGGCACTGGGCTGCTCATGGTGGTGGTGGAGGGGGCGGCGGGGGCGGTTGTGGTGATGGTGGGGCTGGGTGGTAAGGTAGCGGCAGCGGGGGTGGTTGTGGTTGAGATTGTGGTAGGGCTGGGTGGCAGAGCGGTGGCAGCGGGATCTGGAGAGGGGGCGTCGCTGGTGGGAGTGGATTTGGTGGGCATTGTTGCGGCGCTGCTTTTTGGGCTTATGGATAGACGATCCATAGTGGGAGGTGCTTGGTATATGTAGTTCCGTTACTTGTGAGGAGTAGCTTGCTATCTGGGGAAGGGAGGCGAAAGTTGGTATTTAAAGAATCTTTGGATCTGTCATAGACCATGGCTGTATCATTCCACGCACATCCAGAATTGGCTATGAGGCAGTACATGTAGTAAACCGGATATACGAAGCATCGAACTGATTGACAATGAAAGACTTAGCGGGAATGTTCACAAAGAGTGAGGCGCGCGCATATATACGTGAGATGCGGAAACCAACAGTGGGCGGAATAGAAAGCAATGGGGGCAAGGCCCAGTTCAATTAAGCATGCTCTTCTAGCACGATGGACAAGCAAACTTCGGGTCGTGCTTTGTTAAAGGGGATCGGTATGCGGGAGTGCGTCATAGAATATCACTCGCACCTTTCTTTGGGCTTCTTGTCGATTTAGTGAGAGGAGCTGAACGTGAACTGGTTTCACTGTGTTTCTAGATTATTGATCGCTACTTTGGGCCTATCATTGGTATTCTAGAAGCCGTGAACGTTGTTTTCCGCTGGCATATAAAGGGATCCACGTGCTCACGCATTAAGCCGTATATGCTGTGTTCCGGAAGAATGCGCCTTATTGGACGTACTTCGAACTGTCTATCTATTATATTTAGCACATCCTTTTATTCAAAAGCTACAGGGCACGTTTATTCGTATGTACGATTACATCGCCTCTATAGATCTGTACATTAAAAGGTCGGAACTGTGTGTAGAGATTTAGTAGCAACGACCTCCGACCTTTTAATTAGCGAGTATAGATAGTCTCAAATCAATTCAATTCATCATTGACCTCCTTTTTGACGTTCGTTTTAATCGCCTTTCTGTCCTCCTTCTTGCCCTCCTCCACGTCCGGCAACTCCCATTCGGCATGAGTTCCGGGTTTATTCTTCTTGCAATCTTTCCCCCCACCTTGCTTAATCCTTTTCCTTTTGAGGTCTCTTGGGCGTAGGGCAAAATGGCTCAGATCGATGTCACTCCACGCCTTTGCTTGGCCAATACGGTCCCAGAAGGAGAGGACAGCATGACGATCGTATTGTGGACAGAATGGATCGTCAAGGTGGTGCTTAATGATCGTGCACATGTTGATGTAAACCCCTGATGCATCAGTTAGTTGTTTTGGAGGTAGGAGGATAGTGGGAAGGGAGATTATTACCGTACATGAAGTTCTTCACTCTATTCCTCGACTTCTCAATATCAATGATAGAATCCGCCCAAGAGAAGATGCCCATGACGTCCTTCATGGAGAATATCGCCGCAAAGAATTGACGAATAGTAGCATCATCCCTGCTTGTCCGGATAACTTCTCCTCCCTTCTCCATGGCTTCCTTCACATGGGCATAGAACTTCAATATGGTGTTAGATTTAATCGAAGACATTAAGGCCATCATCCTCTTCTTGATGGTTGTAAAGCCACGCGGGTTTTTCAACTTTAGGCTCTTGCCGTAAATCTGCTCAACGAGCGAATCGGGCGCCTCGATCTTCAAGTAGCGGAGGTATGTACGCTTAGCGAGGAGATAAAGATCCTCTGTGAGGCCGGAAGGTATCTCTTCGAGCTCTTCATGTCCATGTAAGCCAATGCCACTCTCCATGAACACATTTTTCTCCTCTTCAGTAACCTGGGAAGGGCGCCTCCCCGGGAAGAACAGGATCCAGATATCGATAGCAGCCTGCACTTCTGCTGCTGCCCAGGACTCGGGAATCTAATGACGTTAGCCAGCGATGTCCAACTCCACACGATCTACTGGCAATGCCGGAAATTTTTATTGATCATGTGACCGCCGTATTGGTGTAAAGCTGAGGAGTTTGTGAGAGTGGTGGGTCACATGATCGATAACATTTCCGGAATCGCTAGTAGATTGGTTCGTCGTAGGGTGTGCATACCTTGAGGTCCTTCACAGAGAATTTGCGGGTCACTATGCGTTGGTCTTCTTCGACTCTCTGCGCTGGTTGGCTCGCGTTTGGGGGCATGGTGGAGATGATCGGGGTGGTTGGCTACGGTGGTTGAAGGATGATGATGTTGATGGAGGAGGGAGATTGGGGGGGTGGGGGGGGGGGTGGTGGTAGAGGGGTGCAGAAGGTGTAGAGGAGCGATACAAGAACACGGCTTGATATTGGATACTTGCTAAGTGCCTAACCCTAACCCATGAACCTTATTTTTGACCCCCCGCTAGATCCCCGTTTGGAAGACTAGACCTACTACCAGCAGAGGTCTTCCTAAACTAAGTGGGTCAATATCAGGTCTGGTCTTCGCGGGATAAAGTGATTGACAGCTACCCGCCCCTGCCAATCACATATATCAATTGAGCAGATTAAATTGGAGCAAACACGCAGCGGCCGGGAAAAGATAACTGATCACTCTAGAGGATTACTAATCAGAGTGCCTTAGAGATGTATAAAGCATCGGAGTATCAAGTTCCCAGTTTGCTACAGCTTGTACTTGTGCGTCTCGAGGACGTGTGATAGGATGTATTGACATATGTAACGTATGCTTTATGATAGGTCCGTCGAATCGCATAGAGGACTAAGGGGGCTACACGCTCCACCGCTCCATGTGTGTACGTATGCGTATTCTCTGCCGTCAGTACTCTCATGTCCTCTAAGCCCCTAGACCAATCCACCCATCTTCTTAAACGAATCCATTCCGCTACCTATCCATGAGGAGAGTCCCGTATTGAGCATATAGAAGAGATCTCTGCTGCAACAGCAGTCGTGGATGATACGTCAGCCTTTAATTGATGTCACTCGAACCGATAGATGGCAGCTCACTCTTCGAAACAGATATCTACGGGCGCCTGCTCTACGTCCGTTCCGCTGGTGGCGGCCGATTAACCGCAGAACGAGAGGGTGGCCGATTATTTTTTGCCTGACCAGGATGCCCGGGCCCGGCTATTTCGCTCGCGCTTAGATACCTAATCGATAAATGTCTGCATAAGCACCGATCAGGTAGGCGGTCTGGACATGCAGTCGGAATTCACATCGCCAGCTGGGGCTTGTGCTGCCAGTATTCGGCCGATCCCGAGGGAAGCTTGGGCCACGGGTCCATCATGGCTAGGTCCTGAAATGCCTGGCCTCGGTGACTTTTTCCTCAGTCCCGAGGACCCGACTGGACAGCCAATCATGCCCTTGTCATCGTACCGTTACGATGGGTCGTATGTGCGTGGGGAGACTTATCCACATGCACATTCCACATAATCGAGAGCACTTCCTACCGCTACCTGCACACATGAAAATTCGTATTTGATATAGAGTACAAGTGTACGTACTACCGCGGGGTGAGTGGGCAGTCGAGCATACATACGTATACGCTGGTCGCTCATTGCATTGGAATCAATCAAACCCGGCATTGTTCGGTAAGAATAAACCTTTCAGCTCATAGATATTATTAATTTCACACGAATACTGGCCATATCTGCTCACTAAGTACATGCATCCACATGAATACTACATGTAGTGAGTACTACCCTGGTATTTCCCTCATGCATATTAGCATATTAATGACTAATCCCGGTGCTGTATATACTCTAATAGTTTCCGGATGTGTCTATGAAGCACTTCAAGGCAACCAAAGCGTGATCCCAGGAGATACCTCATTCTAGTACATACATGTATCTTCCCCAACAACTGGGATAAATGAGTATGTATCTCTCGCGAGTTGACTTTATACACACTCTGACCCGCCCCGAACGAAGCAGAGGGCGCCAAGCGAGCAGAATTCCTTCTTTCATATTAATTAAGAGAACGTATTTCGGAGCTCATGCAACAAAAACTAGTTATTTACACAAGCCATTCTTGGTCTACCGGTAATAGGGATTTCCGGAATAGGGATGCTTAAAGGCCAAGATGCGCGTAGTGCCCGTGCACTGAAACCTGCATTTGGCACCTATCCTGGAATGCGAGCTTATGTGTGGTAGATTCTTAGAGCTCTGGGTGGGTAAAGAGATTCCCGGAAATGTTTACGTTGCGGACCCCCTTGCTTCCTGGACTGCGCTGATGTGAACCTAGACGCAGAACTAGGAATATAGGCTACGGGTATCTAATACATGTCACCCCGTCCATGAAAACTGTCTCACTCCGCGCAGATTGATTAGTTTATCTTGATTTACGCATCTGAGACAAAGCAATATCCCACGTGCGACCAATTATTTCCGCGGGTCCCGACAGAACGGGTACCGGCTTTGTTCCCGGGATTTCCAGCAGAAGTAAGGACATATGTAATATAAAGCGACCACTTCCCCCTTCTTCTAAGAGATTCATACGTATCTCACACCTGAAACGAAACATTTCCAACTAAAATCCTGATACCACCCCTCAAAAAGATGGCTCAAGCTTCGAACTCTGGACCTGAATTGGTTGTTGATGAAGACTATGTATGTTGTATTCCTCAGTTTCGCGAGGGAATCTCTCTCCGCGCTTATCGGGTGTTTTGATGTTACCAATTACTGGGCTTAGTAACGCTGTAGACTGATCATTTACACCCTAGGCAAATCAATCCGACTCAGACTATGGTGATTCTTTGTATGCTTTTCGTACCCCCATAATTGTTTTGCAAGACCAGCCTAACGAATTTCTATAGAATGACCGACACGACAAGTCTGAAATCCTCCATCATAGACTATATCTACGAAAATGGTAGGAGATATCACAGATACAAAGAGGGCTCATATATGTTACCGAATGATGAGGTATGCATTTTCCATTCTCCCCCGGGATGAATTATAGCTTCACATCACTTACTAAGAATACAGACCGAACAAGATCGGTAATTACACATAAACACTCTTGATTAATTTCTTTCTTTCTCTGAGATACTTAATATATTAGGCTTGATATGCACCACCACATATTCGGTCTTCTCCTAGGTGGTAAGCTTCACCTTGCACCTATCGAAAAAAACCCGCAGAACATCTTGGACGTGGGAACTGGTACTGGGATCTGGGCTATCGAGATGGCAGAGTATGATTAAAGACTGTCCGCCGAACCCATCAATCCGATACTAAATTAGTACGATGACAATAGTTTATACACCTCTACCAAAGTGGTCGGCATCGATTTGAGTCCCATACAACCAAAATGGTACACCACAATATCCCCTCGCATTCAACTTTAACTAACATCATATGACCAAAAGGGTACCCCCGAACTGTACTTTTGAAGTCGATGATGCCGAAATGCCTTGGACCTTTCCCGTCGACCATTTCGACCTTATCCACTCGCGCAACCTAATGCAGTCAATTAAATCGTGGCCTAACTATCTTGAAGAAATGTACAAACACACCCGCCCGGGCGGCTACATTGACGTCGCCGAGCTCGAGGCCGGGATCCAATCCGACGATAACAGTATTCCTGAGGGTTCTTCCTTAGCGATAATAATGCGCCTATACGGCGAAGCGCTTGAGATTGGGGGATTACCGCAGCATGTGGGGCGGGCCATGAAGAAGATGGTTGAGGAGGCTGGGTTTGTGGATGTCCAGGCACGTACCCCCGCTTATCCCCACAGCTAGCCATATCTGCTAATGATATGTTTAGCTCCATGTCAAAAAGCAGCCCCTCGGCGGCTGGCCGAAGAATCCGGGTCTGAAGAAGGTCGGACAGTATCTCCAGATCTGCTGCGAGACCGGGTTTGAGGCATACTCGCTGGCGCTGTTCACGAGGGTGTTGGGCATGAAGAATGAAGAGGTGCTGAAACTGATTGCGGGCGCCATCGAGGATATCAGAAATAGGAAGATTCATTCGTATATAAATTTGTGAGTTTGGCTTTGGGCTTCCATGGGGATGAGGTCCGGATGAGAGTTTGCTAATCTTTGGCTGTGGGAATAGCTTCCATGTTGTTGCGAAGAAACCGGAGTGAGATTGAGATTGAGCGGGGGAGTGAGGAGGGAGGACGAGGGCCAAGGAACGTTATGTGGGATCTAGTTGTGCAGTGTTATACTACCATGAGGGGATATGCTAAATATTCGCTTCCAAAAACTCTACAGTAATAAAAGGTCCAGAATTCCTCCATTGCTTCGAAAATACCGATATCTGCAGAGGCCCTCGCGATGCTGGTCAATATTCGTATATAAGTAGGAATAAATTCGAAAACAAGACTATAGATCAATTGAATACAGGGTTTCCAGCAATATTATGAGAAGGGTTGTCCAATATAGGTTTCAATCGGGCAGATGATTTGGGGGTTGATGGGAAAACATATAGCAAAGCTTGCGATAATTTAATGTACACGTACACCCGGTGCATGTCTGTTCGGACTTTTGATAACTGAAAACATTAACGCCGACTCTCCACAAGCACATGTAATTTTCCCATCCATGACACAAGAACGAATAACTATTTCCAATTTGACCTGCAACGAATAAGGACCGTTGGGTACTATAGTAGCGGATTACTACTAACTCTCATATCTGAAATGTAGATATATTAACGCATAATCCTTGTCCTAACAAATACCCCCGTTTCCCTTAACCCAAGGTTTCTTCTACCCATACACACATTCGGAATATAGTTTGCCCAGACCTGGCAGTGACAGTGTTGATCTGACATCAGCACTGTTGTGTCCTATTCTACGGGGGTTGTAGATTGAGCTAAACCTTCTCGGTGTAGAGCTCGAGTCTAGCTAGCCGTTTCTCATTTGATGAATTAGAGGTTCTATAGTGACTAGGACCTCATGGGATAGTAAATAAACGAGCGTATAGTAACCTTATATAGTTATTTTCTATAACCCGAGCGCAGTTCCGAAGATTAAAGCTTGTCTTGGAGTATATTACGCACGGGGAACAGTAAGCATTTTCTGGTATGTGTGACATATAGCGAGCTGTATACTAGATGAATTAATAATGATCAGTAGCCAGCGACCCCCACGCCCTTGCGCAGAATATAGCTAAGCTAATGAATTATCAATTGGTCAATATAGCTAAGCGTCAGTCATCACTGATCACTCGTTATATGTAATTATGTATCTAACATGACGAGTGATATTTCATGAGCGGATGGGCTAGGCCAGTTGTGCTGCCAACCAGCGATGGTGTCCCTTCTTAATAAGGGCCCGTTCGGCAACAAGAAAAAACAGAGTTTCCAAGGGTGAATGCCTAACAAAAAGGCCGTTGAAACCGAGTTTTCAAACCCTGTAATTTATACCGTTGCCGAACAGGCCCTATCAAATACATGTTACTAGTAGTGGCCCACCTCGCGACCGCGAAGTCTCCTCCCACCTGAAAATCTCTCCTGCCTAGATGTAGTACTTTCCACCTCCAGTGCACATAGTGAGTGTTTGGCCACCTCCAGTAGTTAATCTATCCCTTAGTCATCTCCAGCATAGTAGGCTAGCTCTCAGAGGTGGCCAGCTTTCCCAGTCGCCCTCCCCAGTTCCATTGACAGCTCTCGCAGTTGACCATGGCTAGCTCCATGATCCAGTACTTGGCCAGCTCCTCCCGTAGTGACCCATTTAAACTTGCAATATCAGTTCTCGCGGTTACGGTTTCCAGCGAAATTTGATGCCCTCAGTCGAGTATATAAAGAAATGACCCCTTCTTGCTTTCCAACTCCAAGATCATGTACATGTAATTGGCAACCTCATACTAAATTAATATAATGCCGGGCATGCGGCCAGTGTCAGCCCGCTCCTAACTTTGGTATGTCGTGCTTACTAAACCCACCCCTGCACCTCTCAGCCAATCAAATGGGCAAGCGTCTAATGCAGTACATACGTAGTAGACGTAGACGACTTCCCTAGTCACTCGGACATCCCCTCACTCGGACAGTCAATGATGATTGGTGAAGAAGAGGTACCGGGTGTTGAGGGTAAGTGATCAGAATCTGATAAGTGAATGCTGCGGTGAATACGTGTATTTGTCTTATCAGATTCTGATCACTTTTCGCTAAACCCTAGTACAGAAGCCACTTAAAACGTTGATCTTCTCTTTTCTACGTTAACTGTCCGAGTGAAGGGGGTGCCCGAATGGCCAGCTGCAGGGAAACCGTCTATCTGGGTTGATGAGGCTAATATGATTTAGCTCCCCAAACCATTGGATGTTTGGGGTTGCAACGCCAACAGCTCCGACTGTGCGTATGTAGTGTAACCCCATTTACTAAATCCTGTCGGTCACCATCGCCGTCACACCGGTACCGACCTTTTGACTGGATCCACTCATAACGTACCACACCCTCAAGATGCGAGGAGCCAGCAAACACCAACTATATATAATAGCTACGAGACTATCAAATATCTGGTCAGCTTATGACCTAGCTGGACGCAATACCAACCTCTTTTGATCCGCCTCTCACCCAAAGGAAACGGTTTCTTCTCCCTAGTTTCATAACACCTATCCACTCCTTAAGACAGACAGCGGTAACCCTTGCCGACATAGTCTAATCTGCCCACATGGCCAAACCAGTTTCCATCCCGAGTTACGACAATGAAATCTAATCTATGTATCATTCTTGTTTGGTAAAATTGGAGCGGGATATCAACAGCGCTGAATGCTTTAAAGAACTTCCACAGTGGATCTTTAGCATGTTTAAGGCGGAAATAGTGCTTTTACAGAAGTGGGGTGACTATCAACATTCTCACGACAACATAGACCCACTAGATAGGACGTGGGCTTGTACGCTCCTCGATAAGACGCAATCGATATGGATTTGTACGCTCCTCACTTCTTTAAGTTGTTGTCACCTCAGAACTTTGCATATAAGGCCCGGGTGGCCCAGAGCCAAGACTCTGAAATCAGGTGGTATTTGGGGGCCGGGGGGGGGGGGATCTGGAGCTCGCGATGATTATGCAGAGTCTGGGATCGGATATTGAGGAGCTTTATGATGCAGTTGGATTGAGGGCTGTCTATCGTGAGGATGGTGGGGTTGGCCCTTGGTTGGGCGCCCTAATTGGTAATTGCGAAAGTAAAGTTCTCTCCCTGGTGTTCATTCCCGCCTGGCTAACCAAATATAATAGTGGACGAGATCGAGAAGCAAAGGAAAGAAAATAGTGCTCGCCGAATATTAGAACAAGGTCGGGAGGTGTGGCAAGGTATCGGTGGTGAGTCACTAACCCTTGGAAATACTGTAGCGCAGGACCAGCGTTGAACTAACAGCCTAAAGAACTGGAGCGAAGGGAGCACCTGGACTGGATCGGGGAAATCTCTACAGCTTATGAGTACGAGGCAGCTACGCACGAGAGATACCCAGACACTTGCACCTGGTTCAAATCTAACGAGTTATTCCTTGACTGGTTTTCTCAATATGATGATGATGACTCCATGGCTATGTCTCGTTTTCTTTGGTTGCGTGGTGGGCCTGGGACAGGCAAGACAGTTCTTTCGGCGAGCATTATAAACTATTTAGAGACAAACTCTATCTATCCCACTGCATATCTCTTCTGTACGCATGCGGATATTCGTAAACGTCAAACATCATCTATCGTACAGTCATTGATACACCAATTGGCTACCCGATGTGAGGCGGCCTTCGAGGCTAGCTATAAGTTCCAGTCTAAGGCTACACGCGCAGGGCTACCGGTAGAGCTAGTTAGTTGGGAACTCTTTGCTAAGGTTCTTGAGGCCGGTGGAACTTGTGATCTTGTCATTGACGGGCTTGATAAGTGCCTTGATAACGATCTCACAGGCCGAGTATTCGCAAAAACGTCCAGAAGGAATTTTCTTGGCACTCTCCTTAGTATAACTAAATCAACGTCAACAAGGATTCTCCTTTGTAGCCGAAACGAAATTGGGATTCCTCCGCCCTCGGTCGCCCTTCCAAGCGTCATGATCTGGGGTCCAGTACCCACATAATTTCGGAGTATGATATAACTACATTGGATATAGCTGAAGATATCAAAAAGGTCGCAGAGGCTCTTACTTCAGCAAGGATTAGCGATATAAATCGTCAACGGATGGTGGCCGAAAGGCTAGAGAGAGATTGCAATGGGATGTTTTCTCGTTTGAAGCTGGACGCCGCACGTCTATCGCCTGATGCGAACCAAGCTTATCAAGAGTGTATCGTAAACACATTTTTCCCGGATCCACACGCAGTATACGACAAGAACTTGGATGGCGGCGCAGCATTAAAAAGGAATAACCAGAGAAGGGCACCCCGCGTCCTGAGATGGGTCATATTTGTATTTCGAACACTCTCTGTGGTGGAATTACTTCATGGTCTTGAAATGCACAACTGTCGCCGGTCCAAGGACTTTCTTTGGGTAAACCTCTCCAATCTCGCCGAAAATATGTTTGCACTTGATCGTTTAACTCCTTCCGCTACTACTTTGAAAGTACGAAGCACAACAAGTTATGGATCTACAGCGGGCTGGGCCCTGAATCTCGACGACCTTTCGGCGAAAGAGTTTCTTGCCAGGGGTCAGGACGAGTTGGATTTTCCTTATATGGGAGAGGATATTCCTCTTAATCGATCAGGAGATCATGGCATTCTTCACAGATGTTGCTTTGAATATCTGTTTATCCTCTTGGTGAAAGAACCTTCCGAGCGGTTTATGCGCTATTGCGTGGAGCACTGGTTAGATCACTTTAATCAAACTACTAGTGAAAGCAGGTCCGCATGTGTACATCTACAGCGCACACTCCTTATACCTGGACCAGAATTCCACACGTTTGTCCCGAGGACATACGCAATTCCGTTAAAGTCGAAGGAATGTGGGTGGACGCTTCCAGATGCTGATGAAATCACACCACTTGACGTAGCCTGCCGATTTGGACTACTGGAAATCTCCATGGAATTGTTAGAAAAGTGCCCAACAGTTCCGCCCCGTATCTTGAAAATGGCCGCCTTTTATGGTAATGAAGACGCCCTGCGACTCCTCTTGGACAGAGAAGATGTTTCTGCGAACATGTGCAGCGATCGTGAAATTGCATCACCATTATATATTGCAGCTTATAACGGTCACCATCTGATTGTTGAATCACTCCTTCGTAGGGAGGAGGCTGATGTAAATAGGTGTTGGAGCCATGGTAGCACACCGTTATATATTGCGTCTGAACGCGGTGATGACAAGGTAGTTGAACTGCTACTTCAAAGCCCTGACATACTTGTAAATCAACCGCGCGATACCGACTTCAGCACCCCCTTGCATGCGGCAGTGGGATGGGGGAGAGGTTAAAATAGTGCATATGCTTCTGAACCACAAGAGTATCAATGTCAACCCCTTCGATTCAGAATGGCGTACCCCGTTAGATATCGCTATACAGGAGGATAGAACTGAAATAAAGTCAGCAATATCTTCCGAGGGTGGGTTAACGGTATACGATTCAATGCGTTTACGAGGTGAAGCCCTGCGAGGAGATTTTGAACCGACACCAGTATGTCCACAAATGCCACATACCCAGGAACTCCCCTCGGAGACCAGCAGTGAATACCATGTTTTACAAGGCAACAGACCCTTTGAACTTTCTATCCCACCACCAGCAACGTCCGCAAATAATGGAAGACAGCGAAGCTGGGGTGTTAGAGTGCTTGGGACTCCAGGGGTACCCGCTGGTACTCACGGGGCTTGGTCTTCCCTGTATTCAGGCTCTTAAGACTGGAGTGCGTCTCCTATTTTTGTGCAGTCGGAGAGTGTGAGAGGCCGAAGATGATTCAGAAGTATTTGTAGAATGCACTCGTTCATATTAGAAGTTGATTTTATGTCGAAAGAACGTTGTTGTAAATAGTACCCACGAGCTAATAAACACAACACCTATCCCTATGGTCAGAACTATCTGTTCTCCGGACACGTACGAGAAGCCATCCAATGCCAATTTAATGACATGTTTTGGTCTGTGTAGGCAGATCTAGGGTTAGGGTTTTAATTCAATTACCATAGTCAAAACAGTAAAAATGATATAAGAAAGCCGTTTACAAGTGTTAACGTCTAGATTAAAATCATCTCCTCTTCTAGAATTAAACCGAAAAACACTATTTTGCTCTGTAGCCTGGGATATTACGATAGGCCCCCGGCTGCAGTCGTCAACTCTGTCCTGTTGATCAAACAAAAGACGTTGGCGACTGGGAAGCGTTAATCACGACGTCAGAACAACACTCAGCGGCTTCGATGGAAGACTGGGCCATGGGCTCTACGCTCCGGTCGGCCTACCCTGGCCTAGAAAATTTGCTTGATAGCTCTGGGCAGGGTTATCAATCCGTTCAATGTCAGGAACCTTGGCCTACTACCGCAAACCGTGCACTTGGTCCCAAATAACATATATATATAGAGAATCAACGTTGATCATCGCAAGTTCAAGCGCCTTACCCTTCTGGGGAAGAAAATCTCTTCGAATCCCTCGCAGGATCCGGTTAATAGCCTGTGTGAGCAAGCTTGGACTACAAAGCTCCACTACTTGAGTGGAACACTCATGACTAGAAACCAGTTCATCAAGTACTGTGTATTTATTGCAGACGTTTAAGAACTCGCCTGCAACATATAAACTTGCTCTAATTAATACCCTGTCGATCTCATCTAATCCGAACATTGGATCTGGTTATGTACTATAGATACCAAATATGCAGCGACAGATTTATAGCTTCCATGCGTCTATTCTAAGATATGCGTAGTCGGAGAATCGCTGTCTCAGCATTCACCCTTTCAACCTCCACCACCAGTTTTTCCTTCTGGGCAATCTCCTTCTCTGTCTCAGCCTTTAGCTTTAGTGTTTCCATCCTCAGTCTCTCCGTCTCCGCGCATCTCCACGTGGTATCGGCTGTTGTCTTTAATATGGAGAGCGCGAGAGCTGACTCCTCGGGTGTGATCCTATCGCGTTCGGCGGGTGAAAGGAGCTGGGAGGTGGCAAGCATGATTGATCGTAACATCTCAACGATTTCATTTGATGTAGCAGGCGTAACTTCGGACATGTTGGTATGGTTGACCCGCTAAAGGCTCAGTCAGTCATTATGAAAATATTTGCGAACTGTCAAACTCACCTCTTGATCTGATGGAAGGTTTTGGTGCGATAAAAGAATAAGGGAGTGCATAGGATCGGTGGAGAGGACTGAGCGGAGGTTCTATGGGCTGCCTCTTATAAAATCTTTAAAATGACTTGTCATGTATGACCTGTGCGGGTTTTAGAGATCAGAAACGTGCATTGTAAGTACGACGTATCGAAATCACATTCTGTACCCCACTCAATTTGGTAAATGACGTTTCCGAACACGACTGCTATTGCTTACAATATAAAAAGCGCTAAATCCACCTTTTGCATGTCATGCAATATTGGTCGTGTTCGGAAACGCTATGAAATTACGAGTACTTCGACCTCATCAAATGTTAGGTCTTGGCTCACCGATACTCACTCAATCCACACGAGAAGAACACTAGTCCGACTATCGCCCAAGTTTGGAATATTGATCTGATCAAGTGATCGCATGATTCCAACAACCGCGCTGATGGTAAAGTTAACGGGATAACCTACCAAGGACCCTTACAGGACAGCTCCGGTCGGAACCACGTGTATGTACTTATGAAGATTGTCTCATATTGCCCGGTTGGCCTGTGTTGTAGTAATATTGAGGGTTGTGGTTGGATTAGGCTCATACCCGTACTAGGGATCTGCGTTTTGGCGAGCGCGAGCAAACTCCACAGGGTAGCAGGGCTCAGGGTCCAGGGAAGATTGCTCCCGTAAAAACGCTATGGAAATCAACTCCACTTTTGTGCCACGCCGAGATTTTACACGAAATTGCCGATAAGCATTTATGATTGGGCGCTAATTCAATTCTCCGATCAGATTAATATACCATCACACGGTTCAAACTTCAGCCTCAGCATAGGTAGACACCATCGTAATTCATAACCCCTCTAGCTCTATACAAGTAGCTATAGCGCATCCTTCAATCCTTGGGACGGAATGGCTACCTTTACGCGGTTCGACAAGTACAAGCTCCCTACCGAGTTCCTCGATGGAAACTTCAAGCACACAATTGTCGCTAGCCCCAGTAGGGTGGAGACATGGGAGAGGCTCCATCAGCTCGGGGAAGGTGGGTTCGGTACGGTCTATAGGGAAAGGTGTCGCGAGACCGGTGCTGTTCGAGCTGTCAAGCAGATCAGGAAGTCGCTGGCAAAATCAAACGAAATAGGTGTCTTGATGAAACTTAGCTCGGTAAAGATCACATGTCCCGTCTGCTGCTATGCGCTCCAGTTTTACTTACACTGGTGGCTGACTTCTTGCTCTTTTCCTCTTCCAGTACCACAACATTTTGTCCAGCTCGCGGGGTGGTTTGAAGACAGTCTCAACATCTACCTAGCAATGGAGTTCCTCCAGTGCGGGGATCTCGGCTCTCTCATGAAAGAAGAGGAGCTGACAGAGAGCGATGCGAAGTCTGTGACGGTCCAGGTGCTCGAGGGACTGGAGATCATGCACCAAAATAACCTCTGCCACAGGGATCTAAAGCCAGGGAACATTCTTATTGCAAGGTGGATGCCACTCACAGTCAAGGTTGTTGATTTTGGAGTCTCGAAGCATTTTGACGGCATAATCGAAGGACGCACATTCACCGGCAGTCAAAAGTACATGGCACCCGAGATCTGGGGGATCTTGCAGAGCGATACCAGCACCTATACAACAGCTGTCGATGTCTGGTCCCTGGGCTGCATGGTTTACGCTATGCTCACGAAGGAGCCTCCGTTCCCCGAACCAAGAGGGCTTATCGACTATGTTGAGAGTCGTGTCACATTCCCTCCCAGAAACCTCCAGAACGTCTCACCTTTGGCTGTCGAATTCATGGCTAGTTTGTTGATGCCACTCCCAGCGGACAGAGTTACTGCGGAACAAGCAAGGCAGCATTCTTGGATTTCAGTCGACTCAGGAGATGACACCGTCTGGACCATGCTCCCGAGTCGTCGGAGTAGTAGAGTCAACTCGTTTCCAGCCAAGACGGGCCCCCTGGTACCAGTTATACAAGATGAGGAGGAGGACGAGGATAAAACCGTGCTCGACCCGTATGACACCTTCCTTAGTACACATAAATCAAAATTACCATCCAACTTTAAACCCATTCAGGTGAAAGCGCTACCAAAACAACCGCAGGCGATTGCAATCGCTAAACCCACACGGAAAGGTAAAGTATGGCTCGTCTCTGTGATGTTTTCTGCTTGTGATGTACCGGCTAATAGGTCAACTGTAGGACCGAAAGAAGACGCAATGATCGTAGTAGCAGCCAATGGTAACTTCGCGCTTGTTCGGAGCATGCTCGATAGAGGAGCCGATCTCAACTCACTAGATTACCAAGGGAGAACGGCACTCATTTTTGCAGCCCTTGGAAACCATCTCGCGCTTGTCCAGTTCCTAGTGGAAAGAGGTGCACCTGTCAGTCAAGGTAACGAAGAGGGGATCACTCCTTTGCACACAGCGGCCGAGGAAGGACATCTCGCCACCATGGAGTTTCTTCTTGCCCATGGTGCCAGTGTGAATGAGATGTCATTGGATGGCCGTGATCCCCTCTACTTTGCTGGTATCTCGGGAAACCTGGAGTGTGTTATGTTCTTACTCAAGAATGGAGCGGATATGAAGCACCGCACGGCACAGGGATTTAGTGCTTTGCATACAGCGGTTGAGAGAGCACATATCGCCGTGGCCGACTATCTTATACAACTGGGTTTCGATGTGATGGAAGAGTCGGTTGATGGCAGAGCGGCATTGGACTTCGCGGTATTATCAAATAACGAAGACATCGTCAAATTCTTGGTGAATAAGGGAGCAGATGTCTCGCATCGTGATCACCTCCAGGGAATCACGGCTCTGCAAAGGGTAGCTCAAGTCGGACATCTCCCCAGCGCCGTCTACCTTTTGCAAAATGGCGGACATGTGAACGAAATGACGCCGGATGGACGTACGCCATTGTATTTTGCTTGCGCGTCAAAGAACGTTGAGCTGGTGAGGTATCTGCTGCAGAAAGAAGCAAATATCCGCGACCGGACAGATGATGGATATACCTCACTGCATAGGGCAGCAGAGAGCGGGGATCTCCCCATAATTATGTATGTTCTGGAACAAGGCGTGGATATGATGGAGCCGTCAAATGATAACCGATCACCCCTCTACTTTGCAACTCTATCGGGAAACGTCAGCGCCGTCCTGCTTCTACTCGAGAAAGGTGCAGACATCCGATGTGTGACCAACACCGGGCAGAACTGTTTAATGGTGGCGGCTGCGAGGGGGCATATCCCCATGATTGACTTTTACCTGTCACAAGGTTTCGGAATAGATGAAAGAGATAACTCGAATTATAATGCTCTCCATTTCGTCGCGGAAAATGGAGAACTAAAGGCAGTCCAGCATCTTATTGCTAAAGGAGCAAATATCATGTCAACGATCATCACAGGGGCCACAGCCCTTTCTCTCGCTGGGGAGAAAGGGCACAGTGAAATAGTTACCTACATTCTCGAGAGACTGGAAACCGGAAACACCGCAATGCCCCCTCCTCCTATTCGCCAGATAGACAGCCCGAGATTCGTTGGATACCATCCACTCGACCAGCCGTACTCTAGTGATCCTATTCTCCTGAGCCCGCCTCCTTCTATTCGCCAGATAGACAGCCCGGGATTCGATAGATACAAATCACGAGCAATCGCGCCGTACTCTAATCTTAAAGCCAGCTCCAGTGTGTCAGTGGCCTCTGGGTGGTCATCGGTCAACTCGCAGGCAGGCATGTCATCGTCGGTTGGCTCCGCGTCCTCGAAAAAGTCTCGGAAAGGATTGGGCAGCATGATCAAGAGTTTGTTCGGTTGAAATATGCTTTGGGTTCTCTCATTTTCCTTTTGTTACAAATTGTATTCTCAGGTGTTATTTTATTATTTTGGTTAGGTTATTTTGTATTTCGCTGCTGGCCTTACGTTGTGCGATTCGGGCTTTTTTTATTCTAGCGTTCTTTCTAGATCTATGTTCTCTTTTTGTATATCAGACTCAGCAATACACTTGGGCTGGCCATGTAGGTATATATGTTACTCTTTCCTCGATATATTCGCTGGACCTTATAGGAGTGTAATTTGAATATCGCGCTCAGCTTTTTATCAATCTATATGCCTTGACCTCCTCATAGCCTTACATAGTAGTGGAAAAATAAAGAGCTGCTGATATTTACCGATTGATCAAGCACCTTCCCCGGTATGGTTATACTACATAAGTCGATGGTGACACTCCTCAAGTGAGACCGAAAGTCACAACTGAATCGGGCAAGAGATCAACAAAAACCCCAAGCTTATTGGCTCTAGCCGCCTCTTGGCATTTATCGAAAGAGTGTCAGCATATCTGGGCTCGGCGGTTTTATTTTTTTTTGTTTAACTCATTAATTGTATATATATCCAGCCTTACAGCTATGACAATATCGGACCAAGACCCCAGAACTTTCCATCAACCCCCTCTACCTCTCCTCGCTTTGGTCGATCTCGACGGTTTATGGTATAATCGTCAGTTCTTGAAAGAGTCAGGTCTCAGGTTACTCCCAGTTGCTCCTTCCTATATATTCATTGGGTATAGTTCCTGAAGATTCGCCGAGAGATGGGGACGTTATATATCGCTTCATAAGCACAAAGTATCGCTTTCTCTAGACTAGAGATTTTTCATAATTCTGTAAATAAACATCATTTGGATCTTTTACATACAAGCCCCCACTTGATTCTCCCTACCTATATACACCTATTTTCTTTTCAACTATATCCCATCTACGCCAACACCTCCAACCCAACCACATCCGGCGCATACTCCCACCCCGGCGCCCCCACAACCAGCGTATTCCCACTCCCGGCCACAAAGCCATCTAGCAGCACCCCCATCCTCCCCGTATCCTGCCAGTCACCCCCCGAGATCGGGAAACTCCACATCTTTGGCGTCCCGCCATTGACCGCAAACGTCGCGTTCCTGACATTCGTGCCGCTGCCGTCCCAGGCACGGTCGAATGCGAGGTCGTAGTTGATGTAGTCGAACCACACCCACTTGGAGCCGGCCACCGTGCCGCCGGAGACGCCGCTGAAGGTCATGGTCGACCCAACGGCGAGGTTGCCGACTTTGTAGTTTGTGGGCTTGCAGCCGTCGGCGTCTGCGCACTTGTTGAGCGATGCTCCGCCGGCGAGGGTTGCGGTCTGGGCGGAGTAGTAGACGGACGCGGTGGCGAGGGTGGTCTTGATGGTCCTAATAGTGCCGGTGGAGTCTTGGATGCGGAGGGTGTTTTGGCCGGCGGGGAGGGGGAAGGCCGGGATTGTGTAGGTTGTGCCGGTGACGCTGACGGTGCGGCGGGTGTTGCCGGCGATGACGGTGATCGTGCGGGCAGCGGTGGAGGTGGCGGAGCTGGTGACGGCGATGTTGTAGGTGCTGCTGGTGAGGGCGTAGACGTTTGCGAATGCGGTTGTTGTGCTGGTGATCATTGGTTAGCAGGGTTGGGGGTCAATGATCGTTTTGCGGGTAAATTGGACTTACTTGGAAGATGTGTACTTGGGGTTGACATATGTGCCCGCCGGTGTTGTCTGTTCCAGAACCAACAGCTTGACGCCATGGCCAGCAAGAGAGGCGCTGTACACGCCGTCGAGGGCACCAAGATCACTGGCGGCCCAGACATCCCTCGCCTTCACGGCGCTCGAGATGCCCGCGTCTGCAAGGTTGATGGTCACAGTCTTTGCCACGGGCGCCCAGTTTATGACCATGAGCACTGTACGGGCATCGGAAAGGTTCCCAGCCCATACATCATACTGCTCCAGCGTGAACCTCCGCATGAGCTTCGCCGCCTGGCCGAGCGAGTCTTGGTTGATGGCTACCAGCTCCTTGTTGCTCAGGATCTTAAGCGCCACAGGGTCCAATAGATTTGCCTCCAGCCCCGCGCCAATCATCAACAGCGACTTCTCCACACACCAGATGGTGAAATGCGTCTTCGCCTCCTCCTCGGTGAGCACACCGTTACCAACCATGAGCATGTCCATGTCGTTGTAGTGCCCCGGGGAGGTGTACTTTGAAAGCGGAACGACCTGGTTTGTGATACGGAAAATGCTGATCCAGTTGTTGTTGATATCGTTTGACATGCGCCATGAGTTTCCAATCGGCCCCGCCCACTCCGGGAGGTCGTCGCCAATACCCCACTGGCAGATGGCGTAGACGATATCGCGGGAGACTGTAGCGAGGGCATTGGCCATGGTCTTGAAGCGTGTCGAGGGGTCCTCGTTGGGGAAGTAAACGACGTTGTTGACGCCGTCGGCCCAGCAGTTATCGCTATGGGATGTCAATGATCGTTTCAACAACAAATGCTACATCAGGGGGACCAATAATTACTATTTCAGATAATCACCGCCCCACGCCGCAAAAGTTTCCGCATCACTTTGCTCGTGTCCTATACCATGGGATTAGCACCATCACCATCTATCCTGGGGAGAAACGGGTTAAAACCTACCTAAACTCGCCTGGATATGGTACCCATTCCCGGCCTCTGGATGACACTGCCAAGTCCCCGCCCCCGAGTAGATGCCAAATTTGAGTCCCAGGTTGTGCACATACTCAATGAGCGCCGGATATCCGCTGGGATAGAACGTTTCATTCCAGGTAATCTTCCCATCCGCAGTACGCTCCTTTGCGCTCCACCCGCAGTCGGGGACAACATAGTTGTAGCCGACGTCGGCGAGACCGAGGGATACGAGGGCATCGGCATTAGCTTTGATGACGGCCTCGGTGGCATAACAAGAGTAGTGGTTGTACGAGTTCCAGCCCATGGGAGGGGTCAGGGTGCGGTCGACATCGAGGGCGGAGGTGAGGGTGAGGAGGATCCCCGCTGCGAGAAGGGCGGTGGGCTTGAAGGACGCCATTAGTACCGTTGAAAGATATTGTGGGATGACAGGTCGGTGTGGGTTCCTCATTTTCGATTGGTATCGAGGTATTTATACAATTCCTCAACCGGGCCACCTCCCCCTCCTCCTCTCTACCCATATAGAAGGATACCAGGCTTCAACCCTAGATACTCTCCATCGATGTCGCTCTCATTCCTACTCCCATCAACCCAACATCACGTCACTCGGGCAATCTCATTCCTCTTCAGGTCCTCCTCGCCAATTAACCCGAGCACCCCTCCCCCCCACCATTCCCCCGACCCCCCGAGAGCGAGGGCGTTTTCTGCCTTTTATGGTTTCCCCGCATTCAATCTAAACTTTTTAGGCTATTGGCGATGTGCCCTGAGATTCTGCACGCAAGCGATCAAGCAAGGTACGATACCATGATCATTACCGGGTTGCCGTTAGTGCCCGGACAAGGGTAGGGCTAAACCGGCGCGTGGCGTTTAGCCGAGCGGTGGTGGCGCCGGGGCCGTAGATGGGGTAGATCATCCTAAAGAGTGAGCAGCTAGCTAGGGTAGGGTGTAAATAATGCGGAGAAGCGCCGGGGGAAGGGGGAGTGTGGGGAGTTTCTCCGGGATGGGGGACGATGGCGGGGGAAGTTGGCTGTTGTGAGAATTGGGAATTTGGGAGTGAGAATGGACAGATATGGATGTTGATGTTGGGTGATTGTGGATATGTGTCGTTATTTCATTCAAGCTGCCCTTTGGCATATATATCGTTGGGTTGTTCTCCTCTGGTATAGGTGGGTAGACTAGTGTGGCGTTCGTCAGCCCCTGGTATACTGTCAACGACTATATTAAGCCAGAATATGCCCATTTAAAAGGACTATCATTGGCTCTTAACCTTTAATTAACGTAGTTGGTGACATATATCTCAGAATCTTAATTGAACAACTCGACAACCAGGGCGGATAAAATGAATGTGACTTAATTAGGTTGTAGAGAAGAGGAATAACAGTGGTTATAGGAGCCTGAAGAGTTTTAGGTTTTGTGGTTGAGAACTTATTAGCGCCTGCAGCGAAAGGTGATCGAAACGTGGTCGGGTTACAGGAGTCCCCAACCATATTTCAATTTTAATGAGCAGCCTTTGTTAAATTCAAGCGCCCCTGCAATGAAAGTTTCTTCTGCTCCCCTCCTTGGTCAATGAGAGTATTCTCGTACATTCAATTAATGAGTTTCTATAGCACCCAAGTAGTGCCGTTTCCAACTAGTAGCCCGAACCGCATTAACTGGCGGAAAGACAAACCGCTACCAAAGGTAACAGCCTGTTTAGTGATTGGCACGAGACGAAACGTCCCGGGAGTCTCGGGAGGACTAAATCCCGGGACCTGACGAGACCCTGCTTTCGCGGGACGAGACGTCTCTAGGACAAAATTGTAAAAATTCCGAGATAATCCCAGGGCCAATAAAGGGGCCTGAAAAAGGTTATCGGGGTGATATGAGAGTAAAACGGAGCGTTGCGCTTCAAGGAGGCCTGGGTCCGGCCCGGGGCCTTTTTTTTTTGGGCCAGGCCTCGGCTTTGAAGACTCGGGCCGGCCCACTTCATTCTTTGTGTTTAACAGGAGAGATCGAGTATCGCGCCGGCGATGCAAGTTTCAACTGCGAGCTTTCAGGTACTTATCTAGAACCAATGAAGGACCTTCATTCAGGGCCCCGTATGATAGGGTCAGAGGACGGGCCGGGTGTCGTAAGCAAAATCAAGAGAGAGATTTCTTAAATAGTATATTTTAAAGGCTTAATGTGGTAGACAAGCTATAATTAACAATCCTCACTGCTACTGCTCCACCCAGCCCCTGATAATCTTCCCATCGCAGTGACTCAACTCTACCAAGTCGGTCATGCACTCCTTTCTACTTTCTTTTGATTTCAGTCTACAGTGGGGATTAGCGGGTGATTGAAGCTCTTGGTGACAAATAGCAATTTTAAGGCACACTCGAGGTCGCCGTTCAACAAAGAGCTCTACCACGGTAGAAAATGCATCATTTGATGCATTGCCCATAGATTAATAATCCGTTAAATACACCGATTGATGCATTACAGGTCGAGGGGTCTGTTTAATCGTTGGTTGAACAATTTTACTGACGAATTGTAGCTAAAGTTGTCAGTAAAATTATAGGGAAAGTCGTATAGTACTGTCTATACTAGCCAGCAAAGTAAATGAATCGGGAAATTTGTCGGGAAAGTCGTTGTTTAATGTACTATCCGATTAATGTATCAGGTAATGGATCATAAAAGGAATCAGGAAATGTATCCCGGGTGCAATTGCAAGTGAACGGTTTTCCGGACGACTTTTCAGATAACTTCCAGACGAACGTTTAGTTGGAAATGTGTAGGGAAAGTTGTAGGGAAAGTCGTCCCTACCAACAAAGCAAATAGATCAGGGAATACGTCCCGAGTGCAAGTAAATGTCTCGACTTTTCGGACAATTTTCCAACCGGAAATGTGTAGGGAAAGTCGTCACTATATGCATTTACTTCACTAGTATATGAGTACTGTCCTTTGAGTAAATATTATGGCGTATGTGGTAATCTCTAGGTTGGATGTTCGGAACTATAGGAGTTCAATCCCGCCCATCAGCACGAGATTTATATAGTGTAAAGTCATCTGGAAAGTCGTCCGTAAAATCGTACCCGGCATCAACCGCGATTCGCATAATGCGCCAGTATAATCGTACCCGGCAGTTTATTAACGCCGGTTATTTCGTTGGTAAAGTCGTCCGTAAAATCGTACCAGCGTCAACCGGGATGCGCGTAATGTATCAGTATAATCATAGCTGGCGACCGCTACCTCCGCTTTTTGTTAGTAAAATCATCAGAAAAATCGTTGGTCGTGCTCAAAATGGCTAGCGAACAAGGCGGCCCGGGTGATGCATGAGTGGGATTGGGATGCATTATTGCGATGCATTATTGCGATGCATTATTGCGATGCATTATCGAGCATTATTTTAGGGACTAGTCTCGATGCATTTACGGACGATTTTCACTGATGCATTTTCTGCGGTGGTAGAGGAGGTTTTGTAGGCAGTGTACGTAATTGTATCTACAGTAATAGCAGGGGTTTAGAGTCCAAAGTAAGGTAATACATGAATTCTGTATTCTGCATCTGCCGGCTCGCCTTACAAGGTTACAAAGGTAGTGGGGGGTTGTAGGTACCTTTATTCCTCGGCCCTCAGCCCAATTACATGTATGTAGTATCTGTCAGATTAACCACATACAAGTATGGAAGTTATGATAATACATTACCGTCAAAATGGGTAAAAAAAAAATAAGCCTCTAGTAACGATTTACTGTCAAATAAGCCTTAAATAAGTGCTTTTTGATGAGAAACCGTGGTAATAGTATTAACTTGATATAAGGCTCTTTTCTGGGTAAAGATTGATGCAAAATAAGGCATATATATGGCTTATTTTATGAGTAACCCTTAAACTTAGATAATTGTTACAAAATAGTTTATACTGGATCTCCCTCATTCATCAAATAAGCCTTTTTAAGGCTTTTCGGTGGATCAAGTTTATATAACGCTTATATAAGGCTTAAAATTCGCTTTATATTGACCATATATTACTTCCAGCATCAGAATTTCAGTTCTCCCATGGCTCAGTGGGTATCATGAGGTAGATGCTACCTACAAGGCTCTGGGTTCAACCCCCCCGTATTTCTCCTTTTGTCTTTATTTAAAAATAAGCCCTATATCCGAAATAACCCTTAATCCAAAATAAGCCTTAAAACCCGAAATAATCCTTACATGAGATAATGCTTAGTGGCCAGAGTTCGTTATTGTAGACTTGAAAAATCAATAAGCCTTATACTGCCAAAAACCCTTATTTGACCCTTATTTAAGCCTTGCATAACGCTTATTTTTTTACCGATTTTGACGGCAAAGTAATTAAGAACCGTGGAAATGTCGATTTCTTACCATATGATAATATGTTCATTATGTACTAGTGTAAGTAATACTCTTCTATCTAAATTGTGATATCGGGATTGAAATCAACCTTAAGTTTCACGTCGGAGGTTGAGAGGCGCCGTTAAGGCCGGCTAGGAAGAAAGATAGAACGTCGCATTCCCTCCTTTGACATCTAACCGACGGGCTTCCGATGGTCCACCGAGTTCTTGTACTCTAGCACATGAGCATCGATGTCAAGTGTTGGCCTCACTGAGCTCGGAAGGTGCGGTGTTGTAAGGAGATGTTCAGACGGCTGGCTGGTGGCATGTGTTTGCATGTAGGTGCGGTTACTGTGTGCACTTTACACTGATGTGTATCAAAAAGGTAGCAAGAAAAGTAGGCAGAAAAAACCTCGTTCATAAGCATGATGTGTGTCGACCGTGATTATTGGCTACAGTACACATACTAGCATTCATACACACGTATGTATACTTATGCGGATGTGTAACAAAAAGGGAGCAAGAAAAGTAGGCAGAAAAAGCCTCGTTCATAAGCATGGTGTGTATCGACCGTGATCATTGCCTATACGCATACTAGTATTTATACACACGTATGTATACTTATGCGGATGTGTAACAAAAAAGTGTCAAGAAAAATAGGCCGAAGGAGGCTTGGTGTGTGTTGACCGTGATCATTGGCCACGCACATCCTAGTATTCATACACACATATGTATACTTATCCGGATGTGTACTCGGGTACAGGAGAAAGAACCAGAAAATGCAATAGGGTTATTTGTATGGCAGCATTTTCTGGTTCTTATTCCTGTACCCGAGTATGAGAACGGTAGAGAAAAGTAGGCAGAAAGAGGCTTGGTGTGTGTTGACCGTGATCATTGGCTACACACATACTAGGATTCATACACACGTATATATACTTATGCGGGTGTTTATCAAAACGGTAGCAAGAAAAGTAGGCAGAAAGAACCTCATAAGCGTGGCGTGTGTCGACTGTAATCATTAGCTACGCACATACTAGCATTCATATACATACACGTGCACTTATGCGGATGTGTACTCGGGGCAGGAAATAAGAACCTGAAAATGCAAGCTGCAAGCAGGGGCTCAATTTGGTGTAGCTTTTCGCCAGCCGCGAATCAGAGGTCGTTACCATAAAAAGTGATTTTCAGGTTCTTCATGCCTGCCCCGAGTACCAAAAAGGTAGCAAGAAAAGTAGGCAGAAAAAGGCTTGGCGTGTGTCGACCGTGATCATTGGCTACACGCATTCTTGCCACCGTATCATACCGCGAGAAAGACCAATTAGAGAGGTGTTGTTTCATAAGCTTAATCCGAGTTATATACCTCGAACTCAATCACCGGTCTCGCCTCCGTAGATACATAATTAATTGGTTATTTACTTTCGCTTTAGGCAAGGCGAACCACGGGCATGCGCATTGAGTGAATGTTTGTGAAATTAACTGCATAGTACTTCTAGCCCCGCCATATGTCTATGTGTTGCGTCCCAGTCGCGAGCAGTAATTATTGGCCGCTCTTGGTGCAATCCTGATAGTTTTTTATGCCGGTATATCCCAGTACTAAGCTCTTGCGCTGAGGTTGGGTGCTTTCTCGAGCACCACATGACGTATGCATAGACTTGCGATCTGGATAAGTACACCTTCCCCTGACGACCTGCGGTTTCTACAGAGATTACTTCTAAATCCTACGGGAAGTCATCCAATCGCTACTCTATAAATCTACAATTGGCAGAATCTCGGTAGATCTTTGCCCAAACTCGTAGGCATTGGCCAATAGCCAATACTCGTGAATAGGACGGCCCGTATGGGCAATGGACAGGCGACCCGCTGGTAAATGAGACATACTCGTGTTTAGGACCGAAAATATGTATTACCAGCTGCCCATAATTCCAGGAACCTGGTCTGAGCGGGCACTCCGCCTCTAAACTCCAAAGACACTGCTCAATCAACCTTGAGATATAGGATGATTGTGTGCGCTGTGCGGCGTGGCGTTGGCGGTTTGGTCCCAATGGTCAGCTACATTTTTTTGAAATTTTTTGCAGCCTTCTTTAATTCCGCATCGTTGTTAGGGGCTATAAGTGGGCTTTCACGGTCAGAGTACGTATGTAACGTAGCCGGAGCGCCTAGGTTGGGCCACTTCCTTCCTGGCGGGGGTAAATAATATAAATTCCTCTGGTGCCCATCAATATCGGTCCCTTCTATCCATCGACACGATACAAAGTTAACACCAATATCAACAAAGCACTTTCAAGATAAAAACACGAAGCCCTGCCAAGATAAATTACCTTTAGGAGCCCTCACAGCGCATATAAAAACTCTTCATTCATAATGGTTCATGATCAAGAGATTCTTGGTAGGAGCGACATGATCGCGGTTATCATTGGTGGCATAACTATTGTTATCAACCTTATCGCTATCAGCAGCCTCTTCCGGTGCTACCAGAGACGGAGACTGGTCAGGGTACGAAGCCATGTCTCTTGCACATAGATTTATAACGTACTGACGAAGTTATCGCACAAACAGGCGGTAGCAAGAAACGCAAACAGCACTACTACAGCAGTACCCCCGATAGCTAGCAGCCCTATTCATGATCATCGAGAATCACGCCCAGAGAGAGTTGATCTTGAGAACGGATCAGAGAATCTGCCACGCCATATACCAGTAATTCCAAACATGCAGCATTGCCCTGGAGGTGCTCCGGAAATTTCGCATGTCATTCCGCACCTCCCACAAAGACCGTCGGCGGCACAACTGAAATCTGAAAATGGGACTGACGGCCTACATGGATTATCACCCGACGATAGATATAAGGCCCCGTCTAGATCTACCTCCAGGGACCACCGGCCTAATCATGCTCAGAAGTAGCTGGGGTGCTGCGGTTGCTGGGTTGAGGTGGCTACGTGGTGATGTTGATATTCTTGGTTTCGGGGGATTGAAGAGGTTGTCGCTTGTGTCAGGTGGTATCTCTGGATTTGTGGTGCATACGAAAACGGCTTGGCAATCGGATCACGAGATGACTATAAGAGGAATGAAGAGCTAGAGGACACGATTGTATGAAGGCGTGCAGATTTGAATGTATGAAACTATGTATGGGTCTAGAAAACGTTAAAGATATGAAAATGAGAAATTATGGTAATACGACGATAGATATATGGTTATTATAGAATGTCAGGAATAACGAAACTGAGCTCGAATACTGCAAGGGAGGAAATGGGCTAGCCGGGCCTAAGCTATCTCCGTCCTGACTCGGCCCGAGTCTTGAGATCCGAGGCCTAGCCCAGAGGCCCAAGAATGTACCTGGGCCCACAGGCCCAACTCTAGCAGCAATTAATAAGTCACCCTATCATTTAGCACGATGGATCAGACTTACGTTGACCCTGGTGATGATGATGATGATGTCGATGATGATGATGATGATGATGATAATGATAAGGGTGATGGTGATGGTGATGGCAGTGGTGGTGGTGGTGGTGGTGGTGGTGGTGGTGGTGGTGGTGTTGGTATTAGTTTGGTGTTGAAGTGTTGAAAGAGAGGAGGGCCGCTTGTGATGGTGAATTTATAGTGGGAGAGCTATTTATGTGGGAGGGTCATTTAGTCAAAGGTCACTTACCGGGTCTAGAGTTAAGACCTAGTGTAAAGTTAAAATCTCATTTAGTAAAATTCCTCTATATTAGCAACCCAAGGCCCATTTCCGTCCTTAGGAATACTACATGTACTTACCCATTGGTCGAGATGACAAAAGCTTTGGGTTTGTGAGATGAGGGCTCAACACGCATTTGACCAATCTAAAGCCTGATATTCCGAGGTCAGTTCGATTTGTTATTCCTGAGATTCTGAGGTATCTGCTGAATTCATGAAACCAGTGTGATTTGGAATGTCTTCTTTTTAATTTTCAAGTTCCATTGCGATCCATTCATAATATAGCCAGATAGCAAATTAAGGACTCTCGGCCCAGTGTTACTTGTATTGTGATAAATATACAGTTGTACTCGATGATGATGATGAAAGGAAAGAGAAAGAGAGGGAGAACTATAGCTAGGAGAGCGAGCTGACAGGACAGGAGCCCCCTTTTGCTCCACGACGACCCGGACCCTTGTCTGATCGAGGCCCCCTTTCCTGTTGTTCAACATCCAGCATGACAGTACTGTAACATGTACGCCCAAGATATCATTTGCCTGGACTTTCTAGTTTAGACCGAGAATATAGTTGCTAAGGATCTTCAAACATCACTCGAGCATCAAATCCGATCATATTTGAGAAATTGATTGATTGATTCATTTTTAATGCCAGAACGAGAAACATAAAGCTTTGAACCCAATAGGAGTTATCCGGGAAGGTTATTTTGCTGAACCCGGCTCGACTAGGAGAGAGCGCGGCCGGACCAGAAGGTTTGGATCGAGTGATATTCTATGAAGCGACCTCACATTACATAATAATAGTTATTGTCTCTCATACTCGCATGCAACCGTGAAGTTATAGCGAAGTATAAGGGATTGCCACTGTCCCATTGGAACATTTGGGAAAACTCCAAAAACCCAGCCTGACCGTCAAGGTGGGTATTGTGGAGATGGAGGACACGGGATTCGAACCCGTAACCTCCCGCTTTGCAGCAAGTGGTAACCAGACAGCCATGCCCTGGCCCAGATTGCAACTTCAACAAGCCTCTAGTGATGGGCATAATACAAAACAAGACGATACTTGAGGACTTTTTTGTCTTTTCTTGTCTATTACAGAAAGACAGGTCTCGGAATAGGTAATACTTGAGCCATGTACATGTATTGTGCGAAGTCTCGAGACTTAGGGTTAGGGTCGATCATCTGCTTGATCTTCCGTATCAGGTTACGATGATATTCTTTTTACGCGATGATATTTTTTTATACGATATTTTTGGGGGAAAGCCAGAAAAACCAGATTTTAATGCTGATAGATTTAGATCACAGACGATCACTCACATATTTCGAAAAGTCTCGAGACTAGACTTTTTCTGTTTTGTCTTATTTTATTTTCTCTCATTCTCCCGACGTCCTTTGTAAACAGATGACAAACATTGCGCAGTAATGTATATATTTGTTTCTGCGTCCACAGCTTTCTATGAGAAATGGTCCACCTAGTACACCTTCTCTCTTATGAGGATTCGTTTAGAACGTATATTTTGCGGAGACAAATTGCCCATACAAGAATTAACAAGACCAAAGACTCAGAAGAGCATAAAAAAAATTTTTTTTTTAAATAGTTCTATTAAACGGAAGCATATATTCCAGTGTGGGAAGCGGCCTACGAACGCAGAATAAGGCAAGATTACGGTGTCTTTTTAAGGTTAGGGTTAATTGCTGTCCTTAACGAGTTGATACATGTATCACAAGTGCCCAGAACACCACATGAAAGACAGATGTTCTTAGCAAAAGATGGATATATATATAGAAGCAAAAGATGGATATATATATAGAAGCAGAAGTAAACTTCTCTTCTCCTATCGACTTTTGAACAATTTACGATCCTTCTGGCTTGCAAGCAACCCATTACATCTAGGTCTGTGAATGGTTTTAAAATGGTGGGGGTTATGCGTCCAAAGGTAATGACTTGTACAATAGTGCACAAAACCAGTTAGTATATACAGCCACTCAGCAAAAGTGTTCGCGATTGAGTTTTAATGTCAGTGCGCAGTGTGGCGCACCCGTAATTAATTTTGATGTTATCAATGTTGAGATTCAAAACAACGAAAAATATAAATATAGTTCGTGGCTGTAATAAAAGAAGGTAGGGAATTGATCATATTCTTCATTGCTTCTGGGCGCTATTGGTCACTGGGAAGTTTTCTCTTGGGATTGTTTAATGGTCCGCCACGGTTACACATAGATAAATGTCTCACTCCGAAATCGGAATCACGAATACGTTTGCGGGGTGGCTGTGCTCCTACTCTCCCGACACCGCGTCCAAATCTCGAACGGACCAAAATGAGACCGCTCAGCGCAGCACCCCCGTAACATATGGCGGGAAAGCCAGCGATATATGTATGTTTGGTGCCTCATATCATATAATGCTGACTCCAGTCATTATATTCTTATATTCTTTAAATATCAATATTGCACATCTGTCGGGGTCGGTCGAATATCCGGCCGAGCGCCCGTAAACAAAGGTGATGACTCTTCGGGCTTGGCAGTCTCCAAACATGGCGCATCACTCGTAGGGTTTGTAACCCCACCCGATCCTGGCGCATGTCGTAAATACATGTACATGTATCCACAGTTGTCAATTACATCGTATCCAACCCCGCCATTTTCTTTGGAGATGCATCTTTCGGTTGCCACTGTACTTTGGTAAGAGGCAAAGTACTGCGCATGCGCGTTCTGCGAATGTTTTTGTGCGACCAGCAAACCCTCACAAAAAGATGCGTTGTCCCGATACTTACTTGAAGAGACCTTTCGTGATAGCCGCTCGGGTGTACGTGCCTCAACCTCCAGACTTTCAACCTCCAGACTTTCAACCCTGAGGCGGGGCTCACATCATAGGCCCGGAGCACACGTATATCCGAGCATGAAATTGATTCCCGACCGCAGCTGTTAGGCTGCGTATATACACAGATTCCAAATCCAAAATATTTCGAATTCGTAAGCCCTTTGACGGGGCTAGCTATTAAGGCCTCCGACCACTGGAGTGAATGCGCCAGGTAGGCTAAGCCGATCAGACTCATGATCAGCGCCCTGTCATATACATGCATATCGTATACATGTATTACTAACCCCGGGATTCCAGAGCCCCGTTCGAAGGGAGTTTTCGCTACCAAGACAAGCTCCAAAGAGCCCCATGCTCTGTCAACTTTAAAGTCACTGCATGCAGGCAAGTACGGGTGTAGGGTTCATCCGGGTTTAAGCTATTCCCAGTCAGTGATCCTCTCCCGCATGCATACATACATGTATCCATCGTAGGGCGGAATCAACGTTAGATGGAGGCTATGCTTAGGCCTCGCTACACGTACTTACGTACCATGTCTCAGGTTTTTCGACTGAATGTGCGCAATGTGTACTTACACAAAACCGCTGCTTACACATGGCCACGAGAGATATTCAAATCGGAGTGTTTGGATATCCGGATCCCCCGAGCCCCGACGTCCAGTTGCACTTTCGTTATGAGGGCAGTGAGCCACTATGCACTGTCTTCTCGCCACCCGGCCCCCGATGTACCGCAGTATGTACCCAACAGGTGCCTGACGTACTCTCTCTACATAAATGGGAAATGATCGCTTATTCGGCTGAATTAATGGCCTAAAATGGAAAAAGGTCTGTGTGTGTGGCACGCACCGCCACACCCAATAAATGCACTTTCTTGCCACTAGCTGCACGGCCACATCTGAACTTTTATTTCAGCCTTCTTTAATTCCTCGTTGTAGTAGCTACATGTAGTGGGCTGTCACCACCAGAGTACGTAAGTCATACAACCGGTGCGCCTGGCGTGAAGCAATGTTTAAACCCAATGATGCCCCCACAAGTTGTATACAGGTATAACTTCTATCCACCACGAATATGCCAATATCGATATCAACAAAGCCTTCCAAGATCAACGATATCGACTTCACCACCGACACGGCCCCTTACATAACGCATCTAAAACTTCTCGACTTTCGTAATGGGTAAACATCAGGATCTCCTTAGCAGGAGCGATATAATCGCGCTTATCATCGGTGCCATAACGATTGCTATCAACCTTATCGCCATAAACCACCTCTGCCGGTGCTACCACAGACGGAAACTGGTAGGTTTCGAATCCTTTTATTAGCACATCTCTTCTTCTCCAATACTAACGGCTTTATAGCATGAACAGGCAGTATCGAATAACGCAAATTGTAACGGCACCATGACATATACTACAACGTCCGCACCCCCTGTACCGAACATCTCTACCAACGACCATCGAGAATCACACCCACGCCCACACAGAGTTGATATCGAGAGCGGACTAGGCAGCAGCAGGCAAAACGCAAACCATACACTTGTATCCACCGCCCCAAATATGCAGGCCGTCTTCGCAGGTGCTCCGAACATCCAGCTCGTCATTCCACCCCTCCCGCAACGACCGCCGCCGGTGCAGCGGAAGTTGGAAGGTGAGGGTAGCAGGCGACATGGATTATCACTCCACGATAACCATAGGGCTCCGTCTGTTGAGAGAGACCGAAGGGCTGTTTATGCTGAGCAGTAGCTGGTGGTGCATGTGGGTATGCTGCTAAAATGGTTGAGCAATCGGGGCATTGTGGTGTGGGGTATGAACGTTACTGGCGAGATAGAGGGGGAAGTGGGGTATAGGTAGGACTGCGAAGAGATGATTAGATGAAAACACGCGGGCGTGGATATTGTATGCGGCTATGAGGCTAGAAAACTATAATAGTTAGGAAAAACAGGTGATGTGGACGGGGATATGTAGGTTTGAATCAGGCATTTCCCTGTGCAGTTCGGGAAGGTGAGATATGTTCCTTTTTATACTACACTTCAGACTTGTTGATACTTTTATCTCTGTCAACTCACTTGTATAAACTCGAAAACTAAAAACATTAACATTCGAATATTTCGTCGGGGTCGATCTGTACATTTTCGCAGGACATGTACAAGCGTGACTTCTTCATGGTCATACAAGAATATAGCGCTGATCAGTATATTACTGTTAAGCTAAGATCAGGCAGTCTTTGCGTATAATAATAGTGTGTTCGTGATTGGGCCGAATCAGAGAAATGGGCGCGGTCGAGTGATAGTTCATGATGCATCGCCGCTTGGTGGCCAGCACCAGTGAGCAATCCGGGGTAAGTATCCGATGCAGTGTGGGTGCAACGATTCAGTATGGTTAAACCTTCATCTGTAAGATGGTAGTCAAGGCTATCATCAGTTTGGGTTCTAGATAATTCATTGTTTCTACTTCCAATCGAACTTCTATCTTAATCAAAATCGGTGTCAAAGCTCGATCGAGTGATACTAGAATTTCTACCCTGGCACCAGAAGGCATGGGGCCTATCTACATAAGTAGTCTGTTCTCCTGAGTGAACGTTCCACCTCAATCTGACCAACTATCCTCACATAAAGTACAAGCTGGTTCCGGCCTTTGGCCGGTGAGAATAACGAAATGAAAGATAATGAGACCGCTAAAAGATGTGTACCTGCACATCACAACCACACCAGAATCACAAGGCGTACCACAATCACACAATAGCAGAATTAAATAACAAAAAGAAAGGCAGCCTCAAACATAACCTCCAACATTTCTTTTCAGCTTGGTCATCCTGGTCAGATAGCTCGGGAAAAAAAGAAAATATCCAAATTGCACCCAATCAAAACCTATAAAACACACATTGCATTGGTCTCGATAAACTCAGATGCTGACGGAATTAGGCAGTTCTTCCAGGGTAATTGGGGTACATACCCTCCTACGCACGCGTACCACCCGCACCCTAGCTCTGAGCCTGGTAGCCTGGCGCGAGACTAATATTGCATACGTAGGTATACTCTGTATATAGCTGTATACTAGTTGATAGACTGATTCATCCTGGCCCTTTTCAACCTCCTTACCGTACCTGCAAAACACAGAAACCCAGATAAGGTGCTCTCCTCAGCAGCAATCTTTCTCGCAATCTCCAAACTCATTGTTAACAACATTGTCCCTGCGTCCTCAAACTGTCGATGCATGACCGCAAGCTGCCCATGGGCCTCAGCAAACTCGGGGTCCGAAACCGCGGCTTCGGAAATCATGTTGCGTTCTTCTTCCTTCGATAAGAAGTCTGTGATCATGGACTGCATTAAGATGTGGTGGCGCGTGAGTTTCTTTAGTCTGGAGAGAGCGCCGACAGCGAATGTAATGGATATCGGTTGCGGGGTGTTGGACATTGTGGGGGAGTTGTGAGTTTTGTTCGTATGAAGGTTATCTTGTGAATAGTGATGTGTGGTGTTGGTGTGTTCTTGGATAGATGTTGCGATTCCTGTCTTATATATGTACTTGGTGTTACAGGAAACACGAACACTGCTCCTAAGTCAAAGAACAAGGATAATACGAGTGATGGGTTGTGATGTGGGTACGGTCGGGTAACGAGGGAACAAGCATAGAAAGGTACCGAGGGGTGTGGGGGCACCGGGTGCAACCACACTAGTATTAGGCTGTTGTGAGGGCACGCTTACTATTGGGTGTCTCACCCGGAACGGAATAGAAGCGGGGCTTATGGCTGCAGGCCATTCTACTTAGGGAAGTAGCTCTAGGACAATAGCATGATACAGCTCGGTTACTGGCAATTGCGGGGTTCATGGTTACGTGTCGGAATTAGAATGGATGACCGGGACTATGCGGGGGCGCTTTTCTATTGGGGTTATCTTCGGGTTGATTGTCTTATTCTATTATCGTTATCTCATTAGTATTAGAAAGCGGGCCTTGGCATAGGTTCCAACATGTATAAATAGGGAAGGGTTCAGCTTCGTCTTAGTGGCATCATCAGTCACTCAGCGAGCGGAATCCGGTTTACAATATTACAAGTTTAAAAGCTACAGAACTATCGCTTAGCATTGGCATTTCCCCAAACACTTGGGTTCTTGGCGAACTATGACTTTCAAGTTTTTATTATGCAAGGATCTTGTCCTGGAAGCAGGCTTTTCAATTGGGGGAGGGGGGGGGCTCGATCATTTGGATGGGATGCCATGAAGGCGCCCATATATGGTTTTGCACCCTCCCCTGGGCCGCAGAATTAGGTCAAAAAGCACAGCTCAATTAAACGACATCGGTCGAAAGGCTATTTAAAATCAATAACCACCACTCCTTTACGGACTTTACTCGCGCCTGTATAATTTTAGGCTATCCGGGCCGGCCCAGGATATATAGCACGGGCTAGTATAGCTTACAGTTGGGCGGGCTGGAGAACTATATAGCAGAGGCCGCCAGGCCGAGCCGACCCATACTTCTGCCCGGGTTAGCCCAACGCTAAGCTTGACATGAAGTATAAGTATGTAGCTTCATTTAGACCACGGGTACTGGCTTGATTGATATTTTATTCGTGTATGCAGCCCGGAAGCTTTGCTTAATATAGTTCACTGGTAAAGTAATAGTCAAAAATTTAATCACCTAATATTCTCGCTAATTCATTGATTCAAACTTCTAATCAGATCTTTCAAATATGAACTCATCAAGATTAACGTCTTACGTATGGATCTAAAGAAGTCCTACTGTGATCTGTGAATACGCAATATTTCTTCAATGCTAGACGTTCTTTCATCCATTCTGGAAGCCATTTTTTCCATCCTCGATAGCTGCTCCTCCATAATGACATCCCTAACCCTCGAATAAACCTCAAATGAAGATACTCTAACCCTTTTCAACCTCCTTACCTCTGCCCGCATGCTCCTCACGCCCTTCAGGACTTCTTCATGAATAGCAATCTTACTTTCGAGTTCCAGAGCCATAGTGTCCAATATCGTCAGCGCTTCCTCATGTTGTTGACGCATGAATAGAACCTGCTCTTGGGCCTCGGTGGACATGAGTTCGGACATGGCGTCGTCGCATTCCTGTCTGTGGTTTCTTTCAACGTTAAAGAGGTCGGTACCCATGTTTTCAAGTAGGAGGTGGTGGTAGGTGAGTCTTGTTAATTCGGCGAGAGCGGCAAGAGTGGCTGCAGATCGTTGTGTGTTGGCCATGTCGAGTGTGAGTGAGTAGTATTTTTTGGATGAAGGTTTAGTTTAGGCTTGGATGAAGGTTTTGTTCAGATGAATGTTAGGTTTGTTGTTGGAGGTAAATTTGCTGTTTGATGTATTTTTTGAAGTATTGTCAGGAGAGATGTTGCCGTCTATACCTTATATATTTATAACCCGCAGAAACTATAGCCTTCGAGTTTCATGACACTCATCGTAGGCTAAAAGTTGAACGTTAATATACTTATCTTAGGACTAAGATGGCATTAGGCTCGCTTGAAGCTTGCGCGTGACGACCCACTTGAAAGATTCAATCGAAAATGTCTTCAAGTTTTCCGGATACGTCCCTTAAGCAAGGATATTAATCTCGAAGCTCAGAAATTTGGAGGTAATGATGTTTTCTAATCTATTAACTTTAGCGATAAGTAAGCAATGATTATGTACAGGGATAAAAGATTATTTATTGCTGGCAAGGCTCCTGTGTTGCCGTTTACACGTACTTGCTAGTCGCGTATATACGGCGTTTAGAATAATTTAGGGCGAGTCATATTCCATGATCCCTCGCCACTTGAACTGAGGCCAAGCCTGCCAAGCCTACCAAGACAGGGGTTAGGTTTAGGGTTCTGATTTATCTTCTCCAGGTCGCTATCCCTTCGTTCGTGCCCATCTACACAGTAATTAAACGAGAACTGCAGAAAATATCTGTTGAAAAAGAGGTCACAGACTGTGGCCTAACGCCTAAAGAGGTGCGCTGAGTTTGGGCTAAGTGTATTAATGATTAGAATTGTTAGCGCAAGCAAACTGTTTTATTGTCGAAAAAGAAAGGAGTATTTTGTGTTTAGGGAGTGGCGGCTCAACATCAGGTTAGTTTACACGAAGTGGACACATGCCAAGGGTGACCCGGCCACTACACACTGACGAAATATCCTCAAGTATCGTCCTATTTTGTATTGTTCCTATTACTATTTGTTAACTGATTTCATGTTTTAGTATGGTTTTGCCGAGAAAGATACTTTTAGCTAAACAAAACAGAAATTTTCTATAGAGAAAGAGAGAATCGAACATGGTTGCCAAGACTCATGAAATATCACTCGACCATCAAATCCGACTACACTTCACGCCAAACAGACACTTGTACCCGCTGGAAATTACCCAGATAGAATATCTCACCAGTCCTGACCTAAATGATTCTGAAAAATGGAGGACCTGACCTGGGATACCCGGGATACGATCCGGGCAGATGGCTTGAAACATTGCAACAAGAGATCAAAAAACGCCATCGTCAGATTTTGGTTATAATTGGGGCACAAAATGAGAGTCTTGCAAAGCTCAATGAGTGTACGGTTGTTCTTCGCCTACAGTATATCTACTACGGGAAAGTGGATATTATCTTATCAATTTTTGACTACGCAGTTCATCTTTCAAATCCTCACCAAGGCGTACAATGATCTCGTCTACAGTCTACTACTACTTATCCTCTCCAGCCGGTGTACCTCATGATTGCAAGTTGATTAACTGCCTCACCCATACTCAAATCATTCCATAAAGCCTTCTCAATGACGAATATTCTGGCTCGACCTTTATCAATCATTTCCCCCAACATTTTAATAGCTTCCGTAAACTCCCAGCCCACGAATCCAATCCTCCTATGTAGGTCGGGAAAGGGTCCTGTATCAAGAATGGCACCGCGAATTACCACCTCAGATAAGGACATACATCTTGAAAGCTCTGTATACAACTTAACACGCATACCCCGGAGTAATATTTCGGCCCTGCTCAGTTTTGTGAGCTCTGTAAGGAGTGTGGTAGACGACATGCTAGGTAATATCAAAGCTATGTTAATATGCTTTACTGTACGGTTAGTGACGATATACAGCTTTATGTGTTGTCATTCGCACATTATATACTAGACTATGACACTGCTGAGGTACTTGGGTTTCAAGGTTTCAAGATTTCAATGATGGCTGAAGTTGCCTTGAAGCGTCTTTCAAGTTCAACCATAGATGGTTTTTAGTTTTCGGTTATCTTCTTGATCACTCGTTTGATTGCCGCCACCTCCGGCTATCCACCTTGGTCTTCCCTGCTAGACTCTGGTACAACATTAAGGCCTCGCCATCTATCCTCACGTGGATTATAAGAGCTATTGCGTGAATGCTAATTGCTTTAGTGAGCCAAGTACGTCTTGGATGCAATTTCAATTATTCCGTGAAACAATGTTGCCCACCCTATAAGGTCGGACTAAGATTTAGGCGTGTGCCTAATCGATATCGAGACGGATAAAGTGATCTTTAGTTTATGCTAAAACTTCAGTAAGAAAACATCTCGCATATAAAACGTTTCGCTGATAATCGAAGGGAATAAAGGTTACGGCCTAGGTTACAAGGACCACGGTGTAACTGTAAGTCCTCACTCAGCGAATGAATTAACAACTTCCAGAAAGCTTGTTGTTATTGCCTGGGATTGTTTATTGGTCTGTTGCCAACTTGTGAATTATCCCATTATAACAGAAGCGCTTCTCAAATCGGATAAATCAGAACACTAAGACTTAGAACATTACAGAAAACAGAATTGGCATGTTGAAAGGGTAGAGGCTTTTGATCAACTTTGATGAACGATCATATTTGACGTTTTCTCTATATGACAGAAGAAGGAAGAGAAGAAACAGCGAGAGTAGAAGGAAAGATACAGTGCGGGCCATCCACCCCTGTCTCCCACCTCGCAGGGACGTACTATTGTATCGAAGACGCTAATTTTAACATGACATATAAGTATAACGAGTTAAGAAAATGTATGATGCGATGAAACCACGTTGATATATAGGCCAGGGGGGAACTGTTACTCTGGACACTGTACCTTTTAAGTTATATCATCTTAACAATATCAGCAAAACATTTCCCTTGTCGGACTATTAATTGGGAAATCTGTTCAAACCATCGATCCAGAGCCAAGATCTTGAACATATTAAGTAAACTCTTTTATGTTCTAATAAAATGAAATTCGTTTATCCGAGTGATATCTCATGACCTCAACTAGGACATTGAGTTACATGCGCATGTTTCCCCCCCCCACCCCCCCATCCCCTTAAAAGAAAAAGAAAACAAAGTCAAAGCTAGCAGACATAGGAAAAGTCTACATAATAATTTATTGGGAACGAACTCCAACCTTTTGAGCGTTTGTAACCCATACGATTCTACGTAATTAAATCCCCTTATTCTCATGCGTAGAATACAATCGCCTAATACATAAGGACCGTCTCATCATGTCCTTGTAAAGTTTTTGCTTAGTACCCTGTATCCAGAAATGCCAGGGGATATTCTGTTTTGGAAAGACGCTCATGCACTACTCTGATACCCTTTTTCTGTTCAAGTAAGTCAAAAAAACGTAAACAATTGGCGCATGCTTTTGTCTGAAAGAGGATAAAGTTGCTTCTGCTGTCCCCGCTGTTCCGCATGCGATGAACCAACCTTGAAAGGTTACAGTCCCTATCAGGTATGTCCGTCGGGCGTATAGCAATAGAGACCACCTCACCCGAGCACCTCGCCGCCAGCACCGTCATCGGTACCGTTTCGGCACAATCTCCATCCCAGGTTCTATAGTGACTATCATTCCGTGAGGGTGCTGTCTGGTGAGAAAGCTCGGGGGTTCCCGTGCCGGCGGTTCGTACAAGAGCCCGTCTAGACGGGCCGTAGATCGCCTCTTCTAAACTCTCCAACCTTTCCTGCCGCCAGCGGAGCTTGCTCATCTCGTTTTTCGACTTGAAATCTTTGGCCAGATAGGATTTCGAAGTTCCGCAAACCAAGACGGGGGACCCTGATTTAGTAGTTCCGTACATAACGCACACCATGCGCGGCTTCCCTCTTCCTTTTGCACTGCCACCCAGCTTACAGAGGGCGCCCAGTACCACTGTCACGGCAAGAGCCCAGTCAAACCTTATTCTCCTCGATGGAAATCTAACTACCGGGTTTGTCATTGTAATTGACAAAACTGCGGAAATGGCACAATGTATGTAAAAGACCTTGATAAAGACTCCATGGACTTTGATAGTCACCGGGCTCATGTCGGTAAATTTATCGCGGCTGGATTATCAGTAGTGTTACGCACCGTTTCTAAAGGATTAGGTAAGTGACATACAAGAACGGGTCAATTATGCTCTCCCAAACCCTTTTGAGATCCACTTGTTCTTGGCGGCCGATTTGTTTATTGCGTATCGTAGCCTGCTCCAAGAATTTGTGAATTTCAGGTCGAGTATAACCCAAAACATCTTGAAGAACAAGCGTACTCTGAAGAGGTAGCCTATAGTACCTATTTCCTTGTAGAGGGGAATCAGAACCCATGACAATTGATAGGATGTAGAAGTGAGCAATTCTTATTACGAACAGTGTCGATATACTGGAAACTTCAAAAATAAGCTAGAATATCGCAATAGAGAGCATCCTTATATAAGTCCTACCCTATATCTACCATATCTCTCATCAAGAGCTGTAACGGCATCAGATGATACGGACCACAAAAAAGCAGTATCAGCCACCTTTTCTGCTCGCTATTGACCTCCGCATCATATGTGCCGTGACAGCAAAAAGGACAAACGATATAATGCATGTGGTACAATTGGGCATAAGGTGAAGGTTTCAATATCGACATCGCATCAGTCCTGAAGTTCATAGCTGCAGTTTCGTAAACGCGTTTCAGAAGATGTGCCTGTAGGGTTAGGGTTGTGCTTATCAAGAATATGTTTTGAGAAACTTGAAATGTAGGTTTGCTCTACTTGATTGTGATCCGCGTTTCGAAGCAGCTGGAGAGCGTTATTCATACGACGTGAAAAGTGGGGATCAATCATGTCACATGCAGCATCGTTGTGACTTCAACTTTTGATGATGATTACAAGTGAAGGAGCTGATCTCTCTTCTTATCTCAGCACTGACCAAACGCTATACTATACAGGTCATAGTGACTCCTATCTGGCCATATGCCAGGACACGGACTGCAATACTCATATGTACTCTACCCCTTCTCGCTACATTATGTGCAAAACGAGATAATGCTTCCGTACATACATACTCGGGTTAAGTAAGCAATCTACGCAAGGTTAATGTGATCATTGAATCACAAAATCGCCTACTTATCCCTAAATCCCTGGTAAAATGGATAATTTTCCTACAATACTATGCATCTTATACGACACCACATTTACCGCAGATCATGAGAACTCTCAAACGCAGCATAGGTATTAGTGAGCAGACTTGCCACAACTTGAGGAGTTAAACCACGAGACCAAAATACAACTTATGAAAACACAAATCTACAAACGGGTGGAATAAATTTCGGCAGCAACTCATTCAGCTCTACTCAGCGGCGCCAACAACTGAGCCGGGCAGCCGGGCGTTTGTGGACATCTGTATCAATTGATGCCAAGGTTTGGTTTGTGATTTGACAAATGTAATTGTAATTGTTGTGCCGGATTGCATAAAATACCATGCATGAATCTCGGCAATTCTTGGCAATTCTTGGCAACTTGAATCGCAATTCTTGGCAGTTTCAATTTGATAACAGCCCGCATTGTGTGGTATGATGGTCTGTAGTAGTAACATGAGTCGGAGTCGAATCTAAGGCCTAGAAATTTTAATAGGGATAGTGTAGCATACGTGTGAAGTATATATAGAAGAAGATAGCGGCTAGGTATGCCTGTTGCCGTGTAGTTGAGCGGCGATTTGATACTTGGTATAATGGTGATGGTTACTATGCATTGAGGTTTACTCCCCAGTAGCATCTTTCAGAGTCGAGTCTAAACCCTGGGAATTATAATATAGATAAGAGACTATACGTTGAATCTATATATTTAATAAAATACGAGCTAAGTGCTCTTATGCCCGAGTAGGTAAGCAGGATGGTGGTAACTGTTACAATGATGGTGGTTACCATACAGCAGGTTCGACACCATCTTTCGGAGTCGAGTCTAAGCCCTGGAAATCATAATATAGATAGCATACTATGTGTTGACTATATACATTGAATAATTTACCAGCTAAGTATTCTTGTTGCCGCGTGGTTAAGCGGGAAGCGGTACCTGTTACTATGGTGGTGGTTACCATATAGCAGGTTCGACACCATCTTTCGGAGTCGAATCTAAACCCTGAGATTTATAATATAGATAGCATACTATGCATTGACTATAAATATTGAATAAAATACAAGCTAGGTACTTGTTTGGCTGAGTGGGTACGCGGGAAGCGGTACCTGTTACTATGGTGGTGGTTACCATACAGCAGGTTCGACACCATCTTTCGGAGTCGAATTCAAACCCTGAGATTTCTAATATAGATTGAATATTATGCGTTAAATGTACATATGAAATAAAATACTCCCTAGATATTTTTCTGGGCCTTGTATTGCGGCGAGATAACACTAGTTATAATGATAGTGCAAATAATTCTCAATCATTCATACAAATACTCTAACCGGATATTGTTTCCAATACCAAAGCATCTTGCTCCGCCTTTTCCAATGTTTTACTCATTTCATCAGCTACGTTGAAAGCTATCAGGCTTGACCTTGCCCACGATTTCTGACACTCTCCTGCTTCAATTATATCTTCAGATAATCTATTACGGCAGTCGGTAATTTGATGCTTTGCACTGTTTTAAGTGTTAGATATCTATATTATTTGAGGGAATATATCTAACTTACCTGCTAAAACCTCTCTCACACTCCGCTGCCATTGCTGGTACAGAAAAAGTATCCAGAGCAAAAATAGATAGCTTGGGATATGTTGGCTTTTTGCTAATCCACCACTGAATAGGATTCTCTAATTCGTCCTCATTATGCTCACACCATCGCAAATAATGGTCCATTTCATCCATGTCTATTCTTGGAGAAACCTTTGGCTTTTTGAAGCTGCGTACTGATTTTGGTGGGCCCATGGCTGCCGGGTTTTGATTTCTTCTTGGTGAATCTGGAGTAGAAATCGCTTGTTGATGCAATGATAATGACTTGTAATTGGTAATCCAGAGCTGACGAACAAGATGCTTTGCATGAGATACCCAATCTGGATGCCCACCCCAACCGGATTCACTGGCAAAGAAGTTGTCCATGTTTGGATTCAAAATGATAGTGGCACAAAGAACAGGTGACAGTGTCTCAAGGGAATAATACTTATTGAACTTTTCGATGGCTAGATCCAGTGATCTCTGTAGAGGGGAATGTTGAAGGGCAAGGTTGGATTTTGTTTGTGCAAGATGATTTGTTAATGCCTGGGGTGATGTGTAAACTTCATAAAGCGAACCCTGAGCTTTATTTCCCTCCAGAGCAAGAGTCTCTTCCCTGAATGGCTCCAAAATTCCGGAAATTGTTTGCAGTACTGACCAGTCATCTGAAGTTAGGCGGTCATTGGAGATTGTTATTTTGGAATCTTCCATGATGAGCATTTGAAAGTGCAAATCAATTGCTTGCCGGAATTCAAGAGCTCGAGAAAGTGCGTCATAATCACCCGTCCATCTTGTAACATTGCCCAATATCAATTGCCTGGCCTGTTTCCCAGAACCAGCCATCATTTTCTCCACCAATTCCGCAAAAGCGGCCCGTCTCTGTGGGGATCTCTGAATCCAAACAGTAATACTCCTTAATTTCCCTAAAGGTCCAACCTTCCTCCACTCTTCCACTTCACGGTTCTCTTGCTCAATACTGTCTTTTTCCACTCTATTGTTGGCCAGCCTGGAGGATTTTTTGCCATAGAGAAACACCTTGACCACTAGGTTCAAAATATGACCATAGCATCTGTTGAACCGGCTTTGAGTATTGAAGATAGGGTTATTGAGTTGGATCTCATAACTGGAATTGATTTGCGCTCCAATATAGTCCAATGCAGTAACATTATTACTAGCATTATCTAGAGTAAAAAATCCGAGTATTTTTTCAATTTTGTACTCAGTAATAACTCCCCATACTAGAGACCCCTGGTTATCACCAGTATGTGCTCCCACCATTTTCCTTAGAGCTAGTAACCCATGGCGTAGAGTAGCATTTTGATCCAGCCAAAATCCGACAACAGCAATCATGGACATATTGTTTGGGGAGGTCCAAAGATCAAAGCTCAAATGTATTGAGGAAACCGCTTCACTCAATTTTAGCTTAACAGCTTCTTTATTTGCTTGAAATGAATCAAAGATCCAACGAGATATGGTGGATCCGGATTTGGGGAGAGCTCTGCCGATTTCTGTAAATGTGGCTTTCTAATATCACCTATTAGGACCTGGTATGTTAAATATGTGAAATCAGTGGTAACCACTTACAACTGCACAGCAATATACAAATATTGCTCTCAACATCACAGAAGTTGCCTGTGCAAATGGTATATTAAACATTATAATATATCTTAGTAGCAGCTTCTTGAAAACCTCAGAATTAAATACCAAATTTGGTATAGAATTTCGGAGAGTTTGTGCTATATGATTCCCAGACTCTGATGATTGATCTGGGATTCTGCTGCCATTTCGAAAGAACCCATGCTTCATTACTAAATGATCCAAGCAATTGGTTGTTGATGTTATTGAATAATTTTTCGCGGTTTCAGGATCAGGGCCTGATCAAAACAAATGTTAATCCCAATCCACTGATATTATTCTAATAAATATCAGGTAACTGAAAGTACTCACATAAGCGACATTTCCACCTAGTACTTTGCTTCCCATATCTATCACACCCCATATATCTTTCTCCATGCTCCCATATCCAAGAATTTGTTTCTGGTCGCTTAGGTCTAAAGGCTTCGGGCACAGGAGAGGTTCTAGCAGGAGGTATCTCATCCAAATCATTCATTTGAGAATGACTATCTGGATCCTGCATAGAAATAGAAGGAGGGTACTGAGAAATTGATTCAGTGTCAGATTTGGACATGATTTCTGTCTGGAAACGCGAAATTTGATGACTATTGTAGGCTTTGTGCAAGGGTTGTTGTGTGAGATTGAACTGGAGATCATGTTCTGTCGTTTGCTTTGACAACTGTTGAGCCAAGAGCATTAATTCCACTCTTATTACATACCACTAAAGCACGGTAGCGCTTATAGCTAGCGCCATAATTCCATCATGTATAACGATTGAAGACATTACATATTCTGATTTGGATATATAAACAGATTATATTGACTCCAAATGTAGTTGTTGCGAGATCCTTGATAATGATTATTTATATATAATTTTATGAATCCAACCAATACCAAAAATTGTCGTAGAATTAGCGCTGGATAATGATACAATGATTATAGCTGGCGGGTATTTTCTTTTCAATTTACATTTATCTCTTCGAAAAGTATCTATATTATGATTCTCAGGGTTTAGATTCGACTCCGAAATATGGTGTTAAGCCTACTGTTGGTAACCATCACCATTCTAACAGGTACCGCTTCGTGCTTAACCACGCAGCCACCAAAGTACCTAGCTGGTATTTTATTTAATATTTACATTCAACGCATATTACTCTAGCTCTATTGCAATTCCCAGGGTTTAGATTCGACTCCGGAAGATGGTGCTGAACCTGCTGTATGGTAACCGCCACCATAGTAACAGGTACCGCTTCTCGCTTAACCAAACAGCCAAGAAAATACCTAGCCTGTATTTTATTCAATATATACATTCAACGCACATTACTCTAGCTCTATTATAATTCCCAGGGTTTAAATTCGACTCCGAAAGTTGGTGCTGAACCTGCTGTATGGTAACTGCCACCATAGTAACAGGTACCGCTTCCCGCTCAACCACGCGGCCATAAGGATACCTAGCTGGCATTTTATTCAATATATAAATTCAACGCACATTACTCTAGCTCTATTATAATTCACAGGGTTTAGATTCGACTCCGAAAGTTGGTGCTAAACGTCACTGTACAGCAATTATGAAAGTTGGAACATATTAATTATTCAAGGTTAATTTGTTTTATTCTTGAATGTTTTACATTCTTTACAAGTAACTAACAGGTAAGCTCCTCAAAGCCCAATGCAGCCCAATCTACCTCCCTTTTTTCATCGATTTTGCGCACATTGAGAATGATATCTTGTGTGAGGTCATTGCAATTGGTACCGTCACTTGCAGCCAGATCTGTACCCTTCCCCATCCACCATTGCTCAACCTTGTACTTATTCTTTATCATTCTCATCAACGGAATTGCAACTCCTAGCCCACCACCAATCTTTGTAAATCTCATCAGGATCTTTTCGCCATTTTTGTCCAACTTCTCCACCCTGTCTGCATTGCTGTATTCCGGATCCATAAGAACGACGATGTTATTGTAGTAGATGAGGACAAAGGAATGAAAATCCGGGTCCAATTTCTTACTTCTGATCTTATGAGCATCGTGAATTGGGCCTGACATGAAGTAGATGGTGCCTTTTTTGATTATTTTAGTGAATGCAGTTTGGATGGTGCATGGCCTTTCGAAGTCTGCAATTTGATGCTCAAGATATTCGTCACTGAGAGTGCTGTTCCGTTTGATTGCTGCAATTTCGTTTCGTTTGCGCTTAAGACTGGTGTAGGAAACGATTCTGGGGTGAATGTACCAGCCATTGATTTTTTTAGAGTTCTTCAATGCCAGCCATGCTTGTATGACGGCTGAATCTGCACTCAGATCAAGGATGGTATTTTCGGTTACTGATTCGGACATTGGTTGGGTTGCCAGTGGTGTCAGTGGTAATTGTCAAAGGTGTGTGATGACAGTGTGGTGACACTGGATTATGATTGGTTGGGCTTGGCACAGGGTAACCCCTGCAACTGGTTTATCAAATGTCGGAGAATTGCCAACTCAACTCAAACCTTACCTCAAACCCTACCAAATCAACTCAATTCTTGGCAAAGTTGAACGGTCGGCCGTCCTGGCTCTACTAACATCCGTGCCAAGATACTGAAGTCTTGGCAAACACATTAGCGGAAACTGCCGCGACATGAACAATCACTCACTCGCCACAGTCAGCAAACACGTGATAGGGCCAATGATTGACAAGGCAAGATGGCCTCCGCGCAAGGTAGTGGCGTGCATAGGGGAATATATTAGTTGGTAATTAATGAACTGATCTGGGTGCCTACACCGGAGTGTACTGTGCACAACAGTACGACTATGAGTCATCTTGAGGACGACAGAGGCTGAATGGCAGAGCTGCAGCTTATCCTCAGGTTCATCCTGGTACATTGGAGGGGAGTTAACAAAAGATGAATGTTTTTCTCGGGGAGCGTTAAACCATGATACCTACTAGTAGGTCAGTACATATAGGTTACCTAATATTTTGATGCTTTTATCTACTCTCCGAGTGCTGTTTCCGAGTGATACCTCATGCAGATGCGACCAATGTTGCTTTACCGTGGGGTAACGTGGTGGCCACGTAGATTACTGGAGTGCTTGCAGCATTTGAATCTTCTACTCTATTCTCTGCAGATTCGCCTCGGTTGTTAATGGTGATGTTTTGCAGTCTTTGCAGTCTGCCATTAGTACTGTGTCAAGCCAACGAGTTTGCAAATTTGATTGTCTTGGCAATACGTGTTTAATTACCACGTCTTTGTTTACTATAAAAGGAGCTCGTTCCTTCCGTTCTCGTCAAGAACTAATTCAATCATACCCTTCAACTCTCTTTGATCTCGTCTTGAATTAAAATATTGGTACCTAGTGGTTCGTTTAATTCTCTCCGCTGGATTCCCGGATTGCGCTGCCGCAGTACAGATACGCAACCATCGGCTCACCACCGGCATAAAGACACTCGGGCACCATGGAAACGGCATGACTTGGAGAATATTAGTTTGATGATCAAATTTAAAATGTCAACATCTCCACCGCCTCCAGCTCAATATCGTAACTAGCCCACATCCCCCAAGCGCAAACATCCCCCCCCTCCTCCCCAGTACAAACGCCCCCCATCTAGATAGTGTTGGACCTCACCAAGGCCGGTCTCTGAGAGCCACCGCCAGTACTGGTCTTGCCCTTCTGCGTCTTCCGTGGAGGGACCTGGAATGGCGGCGAGTCCTTGTGCGGCTTGTCTCCCAGGCTGTCCCTTCTCACGAGGTCCCGGTTACACTTGACCACGTCCTGGCCACCGTTCAAATGTTCGGTCTGTAGTATTCAGGGATCGACGGTCAGAGAACTGTGCAATGACAAAGATGTCTATATCAAAACACACATGGGGGTTCGATCACTCACGATTCCAACAAACTTGCACTTGTTGTTGACCCTGTTGTGTGAATAGATGATCCTGAACGCGCCCGCCTTCCCCTCCTACAAACCCACCAAAGCACCCGCGTTAGCCCAACCACTCAGCCCCCCTCCAAACACAATTACTGCAGCCGCAGACTCGACAGATCAAAACAGGACTCACATCCTCGTAGCCCGGCGCAAAGATCGGATACTCCATCAAGTCATCCCCCGTACTCGTCGCCCCCTTCCCCTTCCCCTTCCCCGCAGCGTCCTTGGTCGCCGCCGCCGGAAACATCAGGCCCGCCTGCCTCGTCTTCTGCCCCGGCACGGCCTTCGAATACGTGTTGAAAAACGTATCCGGGTACTCTTTCGTCGCCGTGCTGAACGTCTTGCCGTTCTCCGCCTCCGTCAACGCAGCCTCAATGGCGGCCCTGTCGAACTTTGCCTGCGCCGGCCGCCGGAAACCCGCGGTGTTTTGTCGGTTGTTGCCCGCGCAGAGATGGCCGAATTGGCCGGCGGGCAGCGGGTCCATGGATGCGCAGGGCTTGGCGCGGGCTTTGCTCTTGGGAGCTTTACCGCCGCCACCGCCACCGCCGCTGCCGCGGCTAGATTTGCCGCCTTTGTCTTTGGCGGGGGAACTAGGGATATTAGTTGCGGTGCGCTGGGGAAAGGGGGGGGGGGGGAGAGCGGGGAGGTGGATAGTACCGTTTTGAGAGGCTGTAGGCGTCGTCGTTGGGGTTGGAGTAGAGGATGGTGGACGTTACGACGTCGACGAAGCAGAGGGAGGCAAGGAGGATGAGCGCTGAGAACTTCATGGTGACGGTGGAAGTTGAGAATAATGAACGTATAAATAACCAATGAATAAATCAATAGAAACTACGGATGCAAAAAAAGCTCAGGACCTGCTGAGGGGTGTAAAAAAAGGAATGGAATGTACGGTACTAGACGGCACTGAAGTGAGTGAGTGAGTGAGTGAGTTAGTGAATGAATGAGGAAGTGAGAATACCAGGCTTTGAGCGGCTTACATATAGCACTCTGAATTCAGAGGATCACCGGCCGTCTTTCCTCAGCTGCGTTGAAGGGTGAAGATACCGGTGTGGAAAGCCTTCTCCCATCACGACTGATCCAAAGCTGGGGTTACAGTCTCACTTCATAGCCCGAGTGTGGGCAACTAACTATAGCACTGTAGTATATCAGGGGAGGAAAACCGGTAACGGTGGTATATTCCCACGCGTACGGCACACCTTCCCGGCGACATTACCAATACCATGGCAGGAGGAGATTCAACCAGGGAACATGACGGATGGGACACATGGCGGATGTTCTAAATCTATGGAATAGGCCACATTGTAAATGCTATTCAACCGGCAGCGTGTGGTACGATCCACCCATGGCCAGGCACGTACTACGAAACTACTGCGCACGCTCTCCGTACCCGGAATTAAGAGTATGAATAAGATCGAGTTCCCACTCCTACCACGAGGACATCCAGCTCTGCAGACTACTGTAACGGGGTCTATAATTGTGTAGTTGTCCCCTTATCCGGTAGGGTCGACATTCATCAGCCGCAGGCAAGAAGCCTGGGAGTGGTGCCTGAGGTTAGTTCGAGCGGGGTTGAGCTGGCCTTGCATGCGGTGGGGTTGGGGTGTCTTTGGTGCATGCAGGTACCGGGGAGGAGCCAACGAGGAAACGCGGGGCCCCAAGATGCGGTGGTGTGGATAGCAGTGCCCGGTATTTGTAATATCGTGTATGTAATATATATGCATGATGACAATGCTGCCTTTGAATCCGCTCCTCGGTTCTCTGTGGCTATGAGGTTGTATTATATAATTATGAAACGGCTGTGTTGGGAAAGTGCTTGTAAAGAGAGATGTTGAACGTTGCAGCCAAAGCAGGTGTCCCCCAACTCCTCCGAAAACTGCCCAAGGGAGTTCTAAACAGCGCCTGACCGGGCATAAACCTTTTTGCTTTGCAAACCGGGCCATGATGAAAAAAACCGAAACGAAACCGAGTTACTGCGTTGCCATACAAATCAACCTGCCCACCACAAACTCTGTCTCGACGTTGCATCCGAACGGGCCCCGTAGCGAAGCACAAGTACCACCACAGCAGCACATCGAGTAGGGAAGTGAGCGGCATCGAGCGGATGGGAGAGTGAGGTGCGGTCGTTGCGTCTTATATTACCCTCTCCGGTTGAAAAGGGTATGCGGGCTGAATGTCTCGAACGAGTACAGTATGTACACCCGCAGGAAAAAAGTGAGGAAACAATGAGTAGCGTGACAACGAGTGCGTCTAACTTGACATCCCCACACCCGCAATACAGCCTCACGAGTATTCCCTAGCCATGCCTTTTGACAAGTCCGGAAAGTGAACAGAGGCTACTCTTAATGAAAACATAAAAGTTATTGAAGCCCAAGCTAGGGAAGAGTGGGAAAGGCTAGATTGGGAAAATGTATATAAAATCATTGACAGCATACCAAAGAGAATTGCAGCAGTAGTAAAGAACAAGGGAAGTCATAAAAAGTGGTAAATATAGTTCAGAGGCCGTAGTATCTATTCTGTATCTCATTGTGTAGTCATATTACTTCTATTCGTTTCCATTTTCACTTTTTCATTAGGGTTCCGATTGGTTCCACTCGTTGTTTCCTCACTTTTTTCCTGCGGGTGTACATAAATTGGTTTATTCCGGGCTGTTGCGTATAATCTAGACCTCCACTACCGTGGTTGACCGTCTGCATGTTGCTAGGGATTATGGCGATACGCTGACGCGAGCGAGGCAGGGGCTACATGTGTGGACTGTGGGGATTTCACTGCTCTCGAACCGAGGAACTAACGGCAACTTGGACTACTCTAGTTTCCGCACTTGGTTTGCATACGAGAGGGGAAGCATCTGCACGGGAGGGAAAAGCACCTAGCGATCTCTCAGATCATATCGCTTCACTCAATGTTGATCTAGAGACCAACCACCGGCGGAAACCGTCCACGAGCCTCAAGCTCGCCCGAGCAACAGCCCGGAACCCCAAAACAATGTTTCGGTAGACCAAAGGTACACGCAGAGTGGAGACGAGTGTCATTTCTCCCCACCAATACCACGCAGACGTACCCTCACCGCTCAGAAAGGAACTTATTCAGAGCAACAGCCTACACCAAGACTCCGGTGCTATAGTCTTCCTCGTCCTGACATCTCAGACCGCTCCATCCCCGCTCCCACCTGCAGAAGGTGCAGAAATAGTGCCCATCTGCCTCGTCAGCATGCCTAATGTTAATTTCTTTGCACGATGTTTCACCAGAGAGCGGTCGTTGGAAGGGCACCAGCTTCCCGATCGGGCGCGGCTTAGTAGATGAAGTAGTTGTGGCGCGGTGCAGGGGTCATGCTGTGTACCTGCATGTGCGCAGGGATCGATGGGATGCACGTCATCCCGGCAGCTTCCGCGTGGGGGTTTAGTTTAGTGGGGGGTCTTTTCCCATCCGTCGATCTACGGGAGCGTGGGGGGCAGATACTCCAGATGCACACACAGCACAGGGCTGGCTGTCGTTGCACCCAACTTTGCATAGCCCCGTACTCCGGCCCTCTGCCCTCTGCCCACTGCCCACTGCCCACTGCAGGCACTGTGCAGCCAACCAACCATGGACCACCACCTCTCAGCTAACTTTGCATGATCCCGGGAGTGGACTAGAGGCGCATCCCTGTCAGGTGAGGTGTGGAGGTTAAAAGCTTGTTCCCCCACCCGCCCGTCTCACATTCTCACATTCCGAATCTGCTCTTCTTCTTCTTCCTCGTCTTCTTTCTTCCTTGCGTCGCGAGTGTCTGTTGCTTCCCATAAACTGCCAGCTTACTTGCTTGCTTGCTTGAATCCATCATAGCTCCTATTGACATTGCTTTGGCATCAGGGCCCGTGCTATTTTCAATTCTATCTGCTACCGAGCTGCTGCTATAAAACGTATCGGAACCGCCAGAGAGCTCCAGTAGCAATCCATCGCCAATTTCACAACTTTCCATCACCCAATCACACCTCCATCAAACCTCCATCACCCAATCACACCTCCATCAAACCTCCATCAAACCGCAATGACCACCCCCGACTTCACACCCTTCACCACCACCCTCTCCACCCTCTTCTCCCAGACCGCGACCCTCCCCGCCGCCGACCTCGCCACCGCCGCCATCGCCGCAACCCACGCCTTCTACCCCACCGTCGCCGCCGCCACCCCCGACACAAAACCCATCGCCGTCATCCGCCAGCTCATCGACCACGTCTGGGCCGCCCTCATCGACCAAGTCCGCGCCGACGGCGCCCACAACGAGAAGCTCGCCGACTTTGTCAAGCTCTATTGGGACGGACTCGTCGCCTCTGCGCCGCAAGGATGCCGCACACAGGACCTGGGTAGGTATGATGACCTCGACTGGATCACTATCGATAACGCGCTCGGTATGTCTCCCCCTCCCCTCCTCCCTTTCCTCCCAGCGGCTAACAGGGTGATTGAAGGCGGCCCATGCGAAGGCGGCGCCGCCTGCACCGGCGAGCACGAGACCCGCGACGACGGCGTCTACTGCACCAGCGACCGCACGCACAGCCTCAACGGCAGCTTCGAGGACCGCCGCAGGGCGTGGGTGTCGTACGTGCACTTCTGCGCGGTCCTGCTGGCGCGCGACATGGTGAATGAGCGTGGTGTGCTGCACCGCGCGACGCTGGGCGTGTTTGAGGGGGAGACGGCGGGCGGGTGGGATTACCGCGGGAGTAATGTGCTGGCGTTTGAGAAGGCGTTGGGGGTTGTTGGTGGGTTGTTTTGGGAGCAGGGGGGCAGCTGGTGGGAGGCGGGGAAGGGGATGGGGGTGCAGGGGGAGGAGCTGGAGAAGAGGTGGGAGGGGTTTGCGGGTGTGTTGGAGGGGGTGGAGGGGGATGCGGAGGGGGATGCGGAGGAGGATGAGGAGGTGAGGGAGGGTGCGGGGAGGGCGAGGGTGTTGTTGAAGGAGATTAGGGAGGCATATGGAAAGAAGTAGATGCATGGAGATGGCGCGATGGAAAGGTTCAAGTAGAAATGATGATGATTTCTTTGTGAATGTTTGAGTGCGTTTGGGAAGTGTGATGACTTGGTGCATGTTCTGTCTTTCGCTTCGCGCCATCCATATGGGAATGCCGGGTGTAGTTCCATGATACCCCAAAAATACCAACAAGCCAAACACCCATTATCAGACAAGTCTACAGTAGTATTGACCCATTTTCAATCAAACCCCCGGCTTCACAAGAGCTCACCCGTACAACCCTCAACCTCGCGCTAGGGTTTAACTAAGACACCGCGAACAGAGCAACACGGTTACCCCAAACCGCTCCATTCTTCGGACAAGGGTTAGGGTGATTCATCTTTCAAATAGTGCATTTCGAACTCTAATAGAAGGAATGTTGAACTAGTGTGGACTAAATCTGAAAGTGAGTTCCATGCGCTGTGCTCAAATCTCGGTATGAGAAATCCTGCCTATCGCGTTAGAGCTAGACTCCGGGAGACTATTGGGTCATGGAATATCACTCGATAGGACGGCACCTTCCGTCGTTGCCCTAAACTGACTCGGACACAATCTCCTATAACATGAAATGTCAGAACGAAAGGTAATCACGCAAATGACGGGTACCGATTGGCCAAAGAGCTGCCGAAAGAAAGAAAGAAAGGAAAAACGCAAATATCCAGTCCCCTACGTCCGGGGTTTGCTGAAGGGATGCGGCTGGCAGTCGGCTGAATTAAAGGAAGAAAGTAAGTAAAAACGAAAACATCCGTTGAATTATGTCCGAGAGTTTGCTGAGCGGATGCGGCTGGTAGCCCACTGATCATGAAAGAACTAATGGATATAGTGAACCCTTATATGTAAAGGGGAGGGGGGAAGGCTTGACGCTACTAGAGTAATTTGTCAAGGTGGGTGGCTGTAAGAAGGGACGTGTCGAGACGACTTTATTATTTCGGATGATTTTTATTTTATTTCTACTTTGGCTCTCCATTTATAGCCGTGAAGCTTTTCTATCAAAATAGTAGAGACAGTTCTAGAAAGTGAAATATATCCAGCCTTTGTGAAATATCCCGAAAACTCAATGAAATTAACACTGCATGAAAGAGAATTGACATGGCCAAGAAAAATCAAATGAATAAAGAATTCCCGGGAGGGAAAAACGAATTTCCCGAATGGGACAAAGAAAATGATAAAAAGAAATAAACGGAAAAACAGACTGCTTAGTCAACTTTTATTGTCCGGAACCCTGTTCCAGCATAATTTGGTATGAGTCTAATAAACGAACTCTCGGCACACTAGTCTCTAGAAGAGGGGGGGGGCAGCCGACTTTCAGCAGGGACCGCTAGAAATGAAGGGTATTTCCCCTCCTAGAGTCATGGAAACAGTTCTTGTTACTAGACCCAGGGGTGAGTCCTGTCAGACCTAGGCCTCACTAACCATAACCAAGTTTATTCACAACCAATTCTATTCACAACCAAATTTATTTACAACAAATTTACTTACAACCAAATTTACTTACAACCAAATATATTCACAGCCAAATGTATTCCGATGACCGATTTCCCGGTTTAACACGGTACCAGGTTGAAAACGTATTTATCTATGTAAGTCATTGATCACTCTTTGCGGTGGTAACACCGGGCTAACCCACTAGTAACACCTAATGGTCTCTATACGCAAATCCTTATGCCAAGGAGAGTCAAAACATGACTGCATGTTGATGTGTATAATGCCGACCTCTGACAGACATGATCACCTCATTCCAACTCTACTACGGGAGTAAATGCATTAATAAGCACATTTTCCACACAACTGTACGTGGAAAAGGCACCAATTGATGCAATTACCGTCGAAGCTTGTTGTAAATGAATCATTGATGTAATTGTATATACTATTACTATGTAAAACTTTTAGGATTCCTTTTAATATAATATATGATACAGGTTGGAGAGCACATTATTCAACACATTATTCAACAATAAACCGATTTTTTTGATTTTAAGTACAGCTTATTAACACAAAATAAGAACAAAAGACATATTACCGGTAGTGTAGCTGGTAAAGTGCTGAGTAAGAGATTGTAGATTATAGGTTCAACTCCTGGTGTTTTAATCCGCAATAGATCCACTGGACAAGAAACCAACAGCAAAGTATCTACCGACGATGAAGGTGATTACCCAATCCAAGCTTTCTTACCTCGGTACTTAACCCAGTGAAGCTAGAAGACGATTGCAAATGTTATATTGGCTTTTCGCGGGCAAAATTGGAGAATGGCATGAGATGGTTAATGTCCAGACGAGGGAGAAAGATACAGGAGCTTGGTTTCTCGTAATGGAAGATTTCCGAAAATGGATAAATCGAGAGATCCCTTGGTTGAATTGCCAAGGAAACCGTAAGTACTTACGTCTACTATCAATCGGAATACAACACGAGGGTACATCGACTGACTAGTTTGATGAAATAAGGAACTTGCCTTGGATATTATCGCATGCAGGAAACGCCTACGGAGATATACAGCTCAGATCATATAAAGGCAGTTTGTCTTGAACTTGTAATAGTTGAGGCGGTCAACAATACATGTCGATTGGTTCACCGGACATTCCAAGAATATCATGATCTTGATGACCAGAAAGATTGGGTTAGAAAGAGATCAAGGATAATTGCCAAGGCAAATCTCCAGTTCATATGCCGCTATTCGCTGATCACCGAACCCTCACAGACCGAAGATAGACTCTATGAATATGCGGTGCGGTAGTAAAATTGTTGGTCGACTGCGAGGCGGTGGACTTGAATCCCGACGCTCGAGTTGTATGGCCAGACTTGGATCACTACCGCGAAACACCTGCTACGATTCTCGATCATATTTAAGATACGTACTCAGTCAAAGCGTGATCAGTTAGAATTAAGATCGTTTAACCGGCAACTAGTAAACGTAGGTGTTCCCTGGGGTGTACTTTGTGAGCCGGTCCAGGTACGACCAATCGAGAGGATCCTCGGCTCCCTTCACAGTCAACTAGGGGCATCAGCGAATTGGATGTTTATCATGAGGTTCTGGGCCGTTTCTTTGTATTCTGGTGTTCTGGCCTACTTTTTTTCGTTTCTGTATATGTTTTGCCACGGCTACCGGGCCGGAGATGGAGGAACCAGACCTTCTAGCGAGTTTGTTTTCTGAATTATGGTTTTGAGTTAAACCAACATGTGTAGCATCAATTCGAAAAGGGAGGTTAATTTTTGATCACTTCCCGTCTTGCCTTAATTATATATTGTGACGCCCCAGGCAGCTGCGCCTTTGTGGCGAACCAGGAGTTCAGAATAGATTTTGATTCTAGATAAATCTCGGGAGAAAGGCTCGTGCTCAGTTTAGTAACTTGAGTGGAACGAAGTGTTATTGATACTGATATATATTTAAACACAAGCATGCAAGCTTTCGAAATTTCAGTGCCCTGAAGTTTACTTCAGGGTTAAGCAGTGTGGCGCGTGGCGCTAGCTATAGTGGAGGCGTGGTACACCTATATCTGAATAAGCACGATTTGGGAGGCAACGTGGGAGAAACGAACACCTTAGATTAGACTTTGTAACTCCTAGACTCCTAGTACTCTATCAATACATGCTCTGGTTCGGTTTTGTCTACACCAGCTTTGTCGATCGTAATCTATGTTCGACACAGCCTAGACTCTAGTGAATACAGAAAACACCCAGCAGCGGGCACAAGACTCCAGGCATTGCTTAGTAACTACTTTAGTCATCATCGTGCTTGCTTATGGCTTAGATCATTCAAGGGTAGCTGCGTCTAGCTAGGCCAAAGGCAAGCTCGAGAGGTGCGCGCCTGGCCGAGTTGACATCCTACCCGTGCAGAGCTACTTCCACCCTCCGTTTATCAGTCATTGGCCTTAATTTAGCTCATATCTACCCATTTTCTATGAGTTTTATCGAGATGTAATTATTTAATATCGACTACTCCATACTCGAATTTATGTAATAGAGTAATTAATTGATACTTCGAAATTGACGGTTGCAAGAGGAAACCAGAGCGGAGGAGCCGAAAAGCTGCAAGTACGTGCAGAGTACGGGTCATAAGTCGAATTCTTTATATTTTACTAGAGTCGACTGTATGCTTAAGCTTCAGGGCGTTGCTAAGCGTACCACAGCTCCAGTTCGTGGGAGAGCTAGAGGGAAACTCTTGGCGCCAAGTGATTCGCCGAGCCAACGAGTCAACGTGATGATGACTCAGCGGCCTCACCATCGCCAAACGTCTTGGCGAGGAAGCGAACATCCCCAACCTCCTCTATTCCAACCACCAACCACCAACCACCTCACACCCCCCCCCCACCTTCCGCAACATCCTCCCTTCTTGCTAACACTCCCTCCCATCCATCACAATCATGTTCCTTTCTCAACAAATCGACTACACATCGATCCCCCATCGCCCCTAATGGCCAGTGGCAGTACTACTAGCAGTGAGCCGGGTATGTTCTCGCTCCTCCCCCCCTCCCCCCCAAAACCATCACCTAGATCCCGTCTTGCTGATTGTCCACCCCCCCCCCCCCCCCCCCCGGCAGACAGACCCCCACCACAGGAACTCCCCCTTCTTCAAGCGCCGCCATCAGGATTGGTCTCTGGCAAACTACCTCTCGTACCGCCATCATCGGACCAAAGATCCCAACCGCATCATCGACAGCTGGCGTCCGTCCCTTGAAAACATCGCGTCCTGCAAGTTGGAATGCCACAACGACAATCAACGCTCCCGTGCCCTTCGTCTCCTGGCGCTTTACGACGAAAAGGAAGGTACATTTCCTTCTCTACCTTCTGCGTATTCTCGCGCTCTTCTCTACAACCACAAGCACGGCGTCTGCTGGACCTCTGTGCTTGACACCATAGCGGGACCGAACGGACGGTCGGCTCGATCGTCCGACCTCATCCTCGCGTATGTGGTGCCCATCTGCTCCGGCGGCCTGTTGGGTCTTCGTCCGGCCAGCGATGGGATTTGGTTCCCCTTCTATCCCCCATCGCCTCGATAACACCGTAGGACCGAATCACCCGGTTCCCGCGTCTATTGTGTGCGATGGGAAAGTGGTTCATGAGTGCTAACACTTGTTTACAGGGTGCCGGATCAGATCGCGTTGCCGGTAGACACTGGCTCCAGAAGCAGCGCAAGTCCCTGACGACACCGCCAGCCCAGACGATTAATTTCACGCCAGTCTTCAACTCGAATGTTGTCAACTCGTCGTTTGCGGTGAATGCCGGTGGTACGGGCCCTGCGGATGAAGTGCCGGAATCCCCCTTCGCTAGTGTGCGTGCTTACGGACATGACGATCCCGAAGACGATGTCGGGGAGCAGGAGGGAGGAGAGGTTGCTGGGGAGCTGCTGCCTTCAACTGTCGGAGGACCAGTTCTGGCTGATGAGCGCGTTATTGAGTCCCTCACCGCAACTTACCAGCGCCAAACCCATCGCTGGCGTCTAGCCTCCGGTCGTGACGTTGAGACTATTCTTTTCGAGAACTGTCGTCGCATGAGCTTTCCAGCCTCGTCTTCATCCCTTGCACTATCTTTTACCATCGACCTGGACGACCCAAACATGCGCTCCTGGTTTGAGCCCGAAGAATTGGACGAGATTAGCAGGTCGCTCCCTGAACCACCCAGCACGCCCGGCATACTGTCGATGGTGCAATCGCTGCACCGCTTCCGATCCTGCAAGAACCCCGCGGATGTGCGTAACGTACTGGCGACTACTTCCTTCCTCGAACCGGGCCAAACCTTTGATGCGGAGCGCGACTTCCTTAGGATGTGGGCCGACCTTGTGATACGCAATCTGTACCTCCCCTCCTTCCTTTCTCGTGCCGTATAACGGTCCTAACACTGGTCAAACAGACTCGTCCTCTGGGAATCACCCGCTCACCCCCTCCGCAGCCAACAACTCGAAGACTTTTACTCGAACCTCATTTGGGCGCCAATCCTCGATCAATGCTTTCTATCCTTCCCCTCAATCGTTCTTGTCCGCAAAGACTCGCCCTGCCGTTCTACCGCCGCTCGCAAAAACCGAGCGCGCACACTCGATACCCGCATGCGGCAGGGCAGACGACTCGATGGCGTAATCAGGAGCACCGGGGACGAGGCCCATGAATTTGGTGGTATGGAAGTGGCACGCTCTGCGGCAGGGGGATTGAAATCTACCAAGCGGCTTGGTGACGAAGAAAAGCTCCTGAAGGCTCTCCGGGACATGCTGCCGGTACTATGCGGGCTTGTGAAGGTTCCGGGAGAGGACACGCCGAGTCTGCAGGTGGTCGGTGTGCTCTGTGCAGGCTTGAAGATGCAGGTCATCAAGATGGGGTGTTGCCGGGAAGGAGGGGTCGCGGTGGTTCGTCGACAGCAGGTTGTGGAGATACCCGAGGAGCTCAACGGGTTGACTGGGCTCACGAAGGTTTTGGTCATGGTGGCCAGTATGAAGGTATATTGGCAGTGTTTTGAGGATATCAGATCTAGCAGCTAACCTGATTGTAGGCCGTGGTTGAGCAGACGTCGAAGGCGATATCAGAGAGGCACAATTCGACGAGCAGCACGGATAAGTCGGACGAGGACTTGATAAAGGAGATATTGCAAGGGACAGCCGGGGAGACAAACCTGGGGTGGGCGGCGGACACGCCGGAGCCGGAGCCGTAGGACCAGACATGTTCTTCATCATGTAAAGACACTCCCTCAGCGGGATGTTATCAATGTCATCTATGAAAATTTCATTCGACTTTCCCGCCAGGTTAGCTCGCGTGATTGGAAAAAAGTGAGCAGGCCACAGTGGGTCCTGGCCTAGTGAAAAATGGTGCTCTAGAAACAGGTTTGAAGGTGGGTTTATTCTACCTGCTCGCTAGCTGCCCTACCTCGAATATCCCCCAACGTATATGGACATAACCTCCGCTCGACCAGCGAGTGACCAGAAACGGCAGATATGAGATGCCCCTCACAAAGGCTCACGGGGGCATGACATGCACGGGATAAATAAATAAAATCGGGAATGGCGACATAGATACGGCCGAAGATCTACGATGAGGTGACTTTATTAAAGAATTAATTCTGGTGGTAGTGGAAAAAGATACTCGGAAACAAGCAGCTGTTGGATAGAAAAAGAGCCTTAAAACGTATTTTTCCTATACTACTGAGAGGTTTCGAATCACTAGGTGTGCGCATTGCGTGGTTGCATGCATAGTAAGTCTGGCCCCAGACTCCTTTTAGGTAATGAAGTATTAGAAAGAAAAATTAAAATGGCGGTGGATTCGGTAGAGTATCCGGTCTAGATCAACTGTAGGTCCAATCATTGATCGACGTTCGAATCGGAGCGAGTGGGACCTACAATGTCAGGGTAGACACACACGGATAAACAATATTCCTAATAAATCAATTAATCAATGACACAGTCCCCCTGTCCCGCGCCTAGCCCTGATTTAGACTTGCATCATCAACTATAACATTTGTTGACGCTTTTTGCGCTAGGTCTCTTCGCGGAAAGGGTGGGACAAAATTTCCCAGGGAGCAATAAGCATGCGTCAAAGAGTAAAAAAGGCTCGAGGCGATCAAGAAATCCGGCACCTTTCGCACGAGAAACACACAATAAAACGTAGCTAATCTATCTTACGTAAGCAGGAATGGAAGGCCAAGTAGAGTGCTCTGCTAGCGTCATGGGTTATGTCTTGGCGCGGGCCTGTGATTCGCGAGTGACCTTCGGTGAATGGTACATCATAACCACCAGAATGTGCCGATATGCAGACCAAGTCCAGCCCGAAAGCACTATCTAGTTACGAGTACGACCTCATTCTGCCTGCGACAGCTGTTTTCACTACGTTCCTTTAGTGGTGGCAGATTTCCTGTCGCGTATATGTACAGCCACTCTGCAAAAGTGTTTGTGATTCCGATTTCGGAGTGAGACATTTCTCCATATGTAACGTACCGTGGCGGACCATCAAGATCCCCCCCAGAGAGAGAAGACTTTCCCAGCGACCAATGGCGCCCAAATAAATGAAAAATAAGATCAATGACCTATCTTCTTTTTATATATAGTCACGAACTATATTATATATTTTTCATTGTTTTGTATCTCAACTTTAATAACATCAGTATTACGGGTGCGCCACACTGCGCACTGACATTAAAACTATATCACGAACACTTTTGCTGAGTGGCTGTATTTATCTTTTTTAATCTACTGTTTCAATTGATTGCTGGCAGCACGGATGAGATCAGAACGAACGAATTATCTCACCAGAAGATGGAGAAGTGTCCCTCATGATTACGTTTCAACTGTGCATGTGAAATGCGCATGACTTGTCCAGAAGATGGAGGCGGGTGAGAAAAGGTCACTTGTGGGTGAGAAGTGTCCTTCATGATTACTCTTCAAACTGAGCATGTGAAATGCGCACGAGGTGAGTGGATCAATACATAACCCAGATACAAATTTCTCGATTCTGCTGCAATGCCCACCAACTAATTTCATCCTAGTCAATACGCGGAAAATCTAGGCCTCTAATCCAAATACTCAGTACCCCTATCTCTGAAACTTTATCCCGCATGAAATAGGATCGATTGGTTCCGAAAAGTGTTGGTATTGGCTGAAGATGCGGGTAAATCAGGAATAATTACCTCCAGCTGGGATCGAGGAGCAGAATGCACAAAGTGAGTCCCGTGAAGCTGCGCATTTTAATAGACTCATGTAAACGCAGGTAGAATTGAGATCTCGGCCACCAATCACGGGTCGATCGGTTCATTGGGCTTGCCAATAGTAGAACTCCAGTTGTACCATGCATAATGTGCATGCTGGTACTGAGCTTGACGCGGTATAGTGAGCGGGGAAATATTCCACCGAGCTGTGATATGTCTTTCGTGCAAAGCCTAGCAAAGTCTGCTGAGGCTAAGGAAAGACTTATTTTCCCGTACCTATATGAAGGCGACCGACGCTCATGACTCTGGTAGACCTAAAAACTAAAGAGTCAAATCCTGTGTCAAGCATTTCTTATCCTCAAGCTACACATTCTATCAACTTGCTAAACCAGCCAGCCTTTCACGGCCATTGTCTCTGCCTATACTTTGGACCTAGATATTGAGATTCGACATATCACAGAAGAAACCCCAAAACGCTCTAGCTAGCCTAGGTACACCTAGCCCCATAACCCATGTCCTTGATACGCGTAGTTGACTCGCAATCGATAGGAATTACCCTTCAATTCTTGTTCCATGGGAAACAGTCGGAATCTGATCTACACAACATGTATCCTAGCGCTCGCAAATCAGTCCCTCGTACAAGCTACAGACATGCAAAATATTACCTATGCCGATAAGAATGTCACAGTTGTCGGTCTTAAAATCAAATTCCGGTCTGAGCCAGAGGGCCGTGGAACCATGGGTATCATTCTTAGTTGTGTTGCAACTTTCCTCTTCTGCATCTGGGGGACTGTCCACCCTAACATCGTCGTCGGGGCGAAATCCTACTACCGACTCTTCTACAAAGCAGTACTCATGCTTATCGCGGTTGTTGTCCCCGAAGGTCTCATACTATCCGCCTTTGCGCAGTATCGTGAAGCAAAAGAGCTTCACAATCTGTGGTTGGAGAAGTATAAAGACGAGAACGAGCCATGGTATACCTTCTTGAAGTTCTGGGAGGACTCCAAGAGTACCTTTGGCATGGAAGGGGCATTCTTTGTGGTGATGGGTGGGTTCGTGGTAGCGAGCAGCGCTGTTGATGGTCAGGGTAAGGATACCGAACAACAGGCAACCTCCGCACATATGGCACAAAACAAAGAATATGTTATTCTCACATCTGAAGGTTTTAAACACTATTACAGGAATCTTATCGACAAGGACGAGATGAGGTGCCATAGAAAAGCAATTCTCGATAAGGGGAAAGCGAGTAATATGGCCAAATGTCTCGCCGGTCTCCAGGCGTCGTGGTTGATCGTGCAGTGTTTTGCACGATGGCAAGCAGGTTTACCTGTAACGTTGCTTGAAGTTCACGTGGCAATACAGGTTTTCTGCACAATGATAATATTCTTCTGCTGGTGGAGCAAACCTTTGGATGTCAACGAGCACATTGAGATAACCCTGGGAAGGAAGGGCGGACCTTGTAAACCAGACGATGGGTGTGATCAATTCGACGCGACCAGAAACCACTCAAGTTCTCCCTCAAAGGCGCAGCCTTGCCTAAGCCGTCGGCGTACCTCACTAGCCGTACCGGACGACCTTGAGCGCGGGGGAACAGGCGCGGGGCAGGCAGGGGGTGACCTGAAGTCGGAATGGGATAGTCTCAAGTCCGAAGAGAAGAAGCTCAGAGAAAATCGAGAGAAGAATATCGCGGTTAACCCCACAGGCCAAAGGTTCATCCGCAAAAGGACGCCACCAGACCTAACCGGAATAACTGCAAAGGCTTTCTACGACATCTCCAGCTGCCTCGACAATTCAAACAAAACTGATAATTCGGACAAAAGCGGAAATAAACCGGACAGGAAGACGGACTGGATAGCGATGGGGGCCGAGGTATCGTTAGTGATTTTAGCTGGCGCCCTACATGCCGCGGCGTGGTACTTTCCTTTCCAAACTCAAGCTGGAAGGGTTTTATGGCGGGCATCGTCCGTAGGCATGTGCGCGTCTCCCACCCTCGCCGTGCTTATTGCATCCGTCACGGCCTACCAAGTAGACCTAGCGACCGCGGTCTGGGAAATCCATCTCGGGGACCGCGAAGATTATACAAGCAAACGCCATCTCCGGGGGGTTACGAAGGCGGTCGGCGATCAGTTAGGGAGAATGGCAAAGCGACACGGCTATCAGATCGATCAGCAAGGAGAAAATGGAAGGAATAAACGGCATGGAGCTTACATGACCACTTTGCATTGGTTGCTGATCTGTGTTGTTTTACTGTTGCTCGTGGCGTATGCGGTTTCTATTATTATAATCACGATCATAGCCTTTCTGAGTATGCGGCACCCACCCGTAGGATCATATAACACACCGAGGTGGAACGACTATTGGCCGCATTTTTAGAGAGGGAAGAAACTTGAGTTTGTAGTCTTTCATACGATACAGAGTGTTCTATTGAAATCTTCATTGCTTTGTGGCATTGATCCTATTCTGGCATTTCATTTTTCATTTTCTTTCTTTTTTCATCTAGTTTCCCAAGCCGTACCTACATCACCTTCAACCGAGTATTTGCAAGTAATGTTCATTGGCTCGAGGTGCTGCAAGCATTGCGATTCGCTCTCGGCGTTCGTCAATGAAGTATATATGTATTGAAAAGGAATTTCGTTGTCGCAATTTAGACTGAGATGAAACTGCACTTAACTAAACTAATCATGAAATGACCAGTAGTAAATTCAAATGCGATGTACAGCGCGTGGGTATATAGCAAGCGACGGAGCATTCTTAAACACAGTAGTGACCTTTGTTTTGAGTGGAACGCCACCAATATGCGAAGGTCTGTAGGTAGAAAGAGGTGGTGCCACTGGGGAGAGGCAATGGCCGAGAATGAGCGGTGAAGCGAGCTGAAGGCGTGATGATGGTGCACGATGGGGACGTAGAGTTCCGAAAATGCAGGCTCAATCGCATTGTCCATGCCACCGTACTGCGCCGCGCACGTGTAAGCTCCAGTACCAACCTCAATGAGCCTGCCCTGCGCCCCTACCCGTATGTGGTCTACCTAGAAACACGAGAAAGGACAAATTGGCCAGATCCGCCGATTTTGTAGAGACAATCATGTAATATCACTCGCGCCAGACCTCCGCGAGCCCGGGTTTTTTTTTTTTGTTTAATTCATTAATTGCATCGCCCGCCGGGTCGGATATATGCCCCCGCCACTAAGACCGCACAAAGCGGTATTTTTAAGAACCATGCTCTGTTAAATCAAAGGCAACTCTATTACAGCCAATTACGGCTCATCGCTTGCTCTACCACGGCGGTAAATGCATCAAATGATTCATTGCCCACGTAAGCACAGCAAGTAAATGCATCAATTGATGCATAACCTGTTGTGAGTTGTGTAAAATCGTAGGCGTGATGCATTCTGGATTACTTTACTGACGATATTCTACCAAGAACACATTTGCTGACGATTTTTGTCCAGAAACTCGTCTGGAAAGTCGTCTGGAAACACATTGACTGATGTATTTACTAATGCCCACCGCCAAACATGATGAATGTCGTCTGGAAAATTGTATGGAAAGTTGTTAGCGGTTTAAATCTATCCGGCTGCCATAATTGGTAGGTAAAGTACAGAGTAAATACATCGGTCAATGTGTTCTCAGACGATTTTCCTAAAGGCATTCTGGACAAAACTCGTCAATAAATGTGTTCTTAGTGGATTATCATCAGTAAAGTGGTAGTGAAAGTCATCATATAGGTAAGTGTTCAAATCTGCTGCCCAACAAGCTATTTGACATCCCTCCCAATTTCGGACTTTGTAAATATTTTATCCATTATGTAGGTGAACACGCCTCCATTTGTGGTTGATATAGCTCCAATTTAGTGCCTCAATATGTCAACTGATAGCTTAGGTGGTAAGAGATGGGACAGTTAAGCACAATAATACAAGTTCGATCCCGGCCCGATATCATATTTTATTTTTCTACTATAGAAATGTAGAACACATTTGCTGAGAAATTGACAGACGAATTGACAGACGAATTGACAGACGAATTGACAGACGAATTGACAGACGAATTGACAGACGAATTGACCGATTAATTGACGGGCATGTAGATGCCTTGGGTAATGTAATCAGTAAAATCGTAAAGTGGGACTGGGTATGCATTCGCCGATGCATTATCTGGATGCATTATTCTGGTCATGGTGCGCGAAAGGGGAAAGCATTTACCGATGCATCGTCACGATGCATTTCCCACCGTAGTAGAGTTGTACCAACATCTACGTGGTGGTATTTACTAATGGTGGATGTAGAAACATGAACTCGCGCAAACATCAGCCCCAACCTGATCTGTCGGGCCACCCTAACAAACCTCCATAGGCCTCGCTTATCCCCCCCCCCCCCCCCACCCCTGGCTCCCCCCACCCCTGGCTAGCGATATCTAGAGTTCAATATACCCCCGAATTTCTCACTGTTCAACCCCCCCCCCCCCGTTTCTGGCCATTCAACATGAGATGTCACTCGCGCCAAGGCTCCGCCCCGACCACCGGTATGTCGGGTCTACGCTCTCGTATAGGACGCGGCGTGAAGCACCGGCCCCACACAGGAGCTAATGTCGCATTTTATGATATTTAATCCACATACACTGTAGACCGATAAACGGTGGCGGTGGTGTTAGTGACAGTCTCAAGGGCGGTTACAGTGCCGGTGATGGACGCCTCGTGATACTGGGGCAATATTGCTGACGATGTGCACAGCAGCGGTTGTGTTGTGGTGGTGGATTAATAAGTGTAGCGGTGATGCATATATGGAAAGAAATGAATTGATTCGTTTTCTGGAAACATCGCTGGAAAGGGTATAAGGTTAGTATCGATAAACTCAGACGGTTCCTCAAAAATCTAATCCCACTTAAGTTCAGTGGCGACCAGTGCCTGCGTAGGAGTGGCTGCTGGTGCTACACAGCTAGTGAGGCACACGAGACAAAAGGTCTCGAGACTTTGTTTTTTTTCGACGACACGAGGCAAGACGAGACCTGTAAGTGCAAGACAATTAATCTCGAGAGTGACCAAGGCAGTCTCGAGACGTCTCGGGGCACCGTAAGATGTTGGGGGTGGGGCATTTTCGAGGCGGAGGGTCTAGTACTTTGATTAATATGTGCATAAATTCAAGGATTATCTAAACCCTAACCCTGATTCTGATTTTCATACGAGGCCCCTAGTGCTCGAGCTACAGTCTCGATACTTTGCCCGATATCCACCCTAGATCTCGTTAACCACAAGACCCGCTCTTCCCAGATGCAAGAAGACGAAAACAGAGCCTGGGCTAGTCTAAACTCGGTCACAGGCTAATCACAGGATTTTTTAATATTTCATACAATTCTATGGAAATATATTTGACTGTTTATTGGTGGGAGCATCTCATATTATTAAGCACTTTTCTTTTCAGAGACTCAAATGAAGGATTGAATAGAAGATTTGGGACTCAGGCCTAGGTCGCTGGACCGCCAAAATTAGTCCCAGTCATACCAGAAAAATTCCTTCCTGGATGTGCGTGCTCACCTATTGAGGCCTAAATCTGTCGATAGGAAAACCTGAAATCTTCACCTATAGTGATAAAGCAAGACTATGAGTGAAAAAACTAAAGATATATCATGATAGATCTCAGATGATAGTCAACAGTTCTTCTCTTCTTAGGCTCAAAACAACGTATATCGGAGTGTGAAGCATGGGTAAATAAAGTTTACGTTTTCCAGTCAATTAGCTTTGAGTTAATTATGGAATGGCGTATGCAGTGACATTCCGTGCTATACATAACCTGAGCAAAGTATATTTATCTATCTCTAGTAGTGTTGTATATTGCTCTCTCATAGCATCCAGCAGACGCAGTGTCATAGATTCGCACTCGTGGGGACAGGGGGTAGGGACGTGGGGCGGGGCTGTGTCACCGCTGTCTTCCACAACCATAAACTGGGCCCTAATATATTGCCGCAATACCAAGCCGTAACAGAGGTAGCTATTTTTAATAACTGGTCCGAGGTTTGACTGAATGCATCTGCTAGAGCTGAAGGTGTGCGGTGGGGTAGGGAGTGTTATATTTGGGGTTATAGAAGTGAACGTGAGCATATTATTTCTGGACGTTGTCATGTACGTAAAAAATAGTCTGTATTTATGTATTCGAGTTTATATTGACTCCTAAATAAATAAAAATGAAATTACAGAATGACTTCATACGAGATGGGAACAACCGGGAAGCTCATGTCTCTAGCGCTATAAAGAATCAACACACATATATAGATATATTTGAAATGTTAGATATGTGGAAGATATGCCGCCCACGCCACCTTCTGATATACTCCGCTCAAGGAACTCCGCAAACTAACAAACGACTCAAGCAACAAGGAACCCGCAGCCACGAGATAGATTATCCACAGGATATATCCCAAGTACCACTGACTATCCCTCAATTTCTTTGCGTCATGATCCACCTTGAGCTTCTTGATCAAGATTGCCAAGCCGGCCAAAAGAAGAAGCGCAAGCGGCACAGATCCGACCACCAAGCATGAACCTCGCCAGACCCATCGCTCGATTTCCGATGGAAAGTATGAATTCCAAGCCGTTGCGTGAAGCCCGGAGTAGAGGATGTAGAAGACGCAGGCAAAGACACTCCGCTTTCTGATGTCCCTTGCTCTCGCATGCTCGATGGTGAGATCCTCTTTCATCTGGTTGTCACTTTCTTGATTGTTGTCGAGGTTTTGCGGTATGTTATCTTTCCGGAGGGGAGTTGTTCGAATAATCTGATTACCGATATCCTCCTTGGGGGATAGCTGTGGTGCCACGATAGGAAGTGGTTCATCCTCTCCGTCACCTTCTTTCTTTTCTAGAGGCATGGTCGTGATGTGAAATATCCCTGTGATCTGTTCACCATGGCGACATCCCCGACATCCCTTTTTGATTACCGTTCGGTGATTTGGGTTGTTGGATGGATTAGGACTACGAATCGCTGTAATCTCGCCCTCAGCAATCGCCCAGAAGGAATTAATAAAAACGTAATCCGGCTTCTGGGGGGGCAATAGCCACAACCGCCAGATAAACCTCCCAAGCCCGTGTCTTGGACGCACTGCGTATGATGGCGCAGCCCACCAAAACTCGCTTGGGTTTTCGTTGTTTCCTTCAATTTGAAGCTCGATAGGCTCATTGACATCCAGTTGTTTGTTCCACCACATGCCATAGATTACTGCAGCGATGAGGATATGAATCGAGACATGAATTTCAAGAAACGCGAGGGGCAAATGGGCTACACGGCGACCGATAAGCTGAAGTACAAACCAACCACCCTGGAAACAGACAATCATCTTTGCAAGCAAGCTTGCATTTCCCTTGTCGACGATATCCTTCAATTTGACCTGGCTGATCAGTCCTTCAGGATCCTTCACAAACGCACGGTAGAAGTCTTCACATGTGATGCGGGTGCGGTCATCGGACCTGATAAAGCCACCCATAACAACAAAGTAAGCCACCTGCATTGACAATGGGGCTCTAGAGACGCCCCACCCCCATCGTTCCAGGAATTCAGCAGTAGGGGCCAAGATGTAGTTGTTGAACAGACTCGTGATAGGCTCCTCGATTGACCTTTTGGCCCAGGCTGCAACACGAAAAAACAGTCTTTCTGGAAGGGTTAGGGAGCGCTCTATAGTGTGATTTGTCTGTTCCGGGCTTGCCTGTCGGTGTACTTTTGGTGACTTGGTCGATTCAGGCATATCTCCTGATTTCTCCGATGTGTCGGCGTTAGTTCGAGTTTTGGAAAATCTCTTTTGTCTCTGATCCATGTTTTGCATGATAAATCTTGCGGCGATCAACGCTCGATGTAGCTGTCGTGCATGACCCCACTGCATTCGAGCGGCTGTCAAGATATCCTCTGGCATCACAAGTGCCTTAAACGACATCTCTAGCTTCCTCTTAAAGCGCTGATTGGGGGTTCCGTCGACCATGACATCAGGGTGAATAGCAGTCCATACGCATAGGCCGAGGGTGACGCCACATGTGCAGATGATACTGAATGTACCGCGCGTATTAGGCTCTGGGGTCCATGGCACATACACCTGGCCTGGTGGCGGCACAGGGGTAGCGAGGACACAGACGGCTAACAGAAATAGCAGAAGCTTGAGTATCATAACCTCCGAATTGATTCAAACCGACTTTGAATTTGGTATGCTGGGTCAATGGCCGAGATTCTTCCTACTTTTCAATAACCAATCCGTGAGAATATGTGCCTCAATGGCTGATGAGTTAGGGTGCGTCATATCTAGGAAGATCGCAGATTTACCTTTACCAAGAACAGATAAGATAAAATTGGGCTCCGGTGAAAGATATTTCTCACTGGCGCAAAGGAAGTTCTGTATCTATGAACAAAGGCCTGTAGCCTTTAGTGAACATGGGAGTTGAACAAGAGATAAAGATAATGTGCTGCTTACCTGTAGACAATAGTGTTCAGAAACAATCACGCTGATTCCCTGACGAGAAAGTTCAACACCCACCAGAGGTTAAGTGTTGCAAACCATCCGAAACTAGCTGCCCGAGTTGCGCGAGGGGTATTTATATAGAAAATTCACTCCGCAGTGAGCTTGCCCTGCGCGTACGGAAGTGCCAAGCTAGGATCGCGATCGGACGGTCTGAGGTGGCCTGTAAAGGTTCAAGAAATAGTTCATTTGAGGGCATCTGGCTTAGACTACCAAACCTTGTCCTACGGTAATACTGAGATAGCCCTCTGATTTTATTAATATCAGCCAGCTCATCGGGGGTGGGTAGCCAATATCCCTGGGGTGTCTCTTTTTTACTGCTGCAGCAAAGATGGATAGCGAGTAAAGCGTACGTTGTGTGAAACTCAATAGGTGAGGTGGCATAGAACACAATATTGGCGACCAAATACGATTTTCATGCGGATTCTACCATTGTGACGTGCGCAGAGGTACCCCCGGCTTTAGGAATACATTTCTTTATGGTATGTGCTCTATGTATGGGCAACCTGCCTGCATGATCTCAAGGATAATCATCTGCGCGAGCTATGGTGGTAAATTCGATCTTGCTTCGCGGGAGGGGCGGGGTCGGTTGCGAGTTTCAATGAATGAGAGTCAAATGCATGAACGAGGCTTGAAAAAAGCATATAATGAATCGGTGAGACTTTCTGGGGTACCAAAAATGCACCTGAATGCACCGGCAGCTCCAAATCTTGCAAAGACACAAATGATGGATGACGCCCGGAGCCTACTAGCTAGTCCAGTACTTGCCCGCACCTCAAGTCAAATGGAATTAACACAACAAGCATCGAGGATCTGCCCTGTGGAAGTCCCTTAGCTATCAAATCACTAGCGCCACCATTTGATTCGGAGATCACTCATTTCACCCTCTACAAAGGTCTCCTTAGCAAGCTGCCTACTCCTCAATAGCAACACACAATTCCAGGGGGAAAAAAGCATATACATCCCGAGACAGGACCGGAGCACTTTTATTCAATTTCATTTTATTTAGGTCGTGATGAGAAGCCTTAGGATTCACATCGTGTATGATAGTAGGGTGTAGGTTTTAGGCTCTGGGCGCCATACTCTACATTTCGTGTACTCCACTGGTATGTACTATGACATACATAGTGTCTTGACGTGTCAGATATTTAATTTTGTAGAGTAGGTATATGATATCAGTATGTAGGTACATATTTGGTCTCGTGCGAGAATGTTTCGATGCTGCGCAGAAGCCCCAGTGACAAACGGATGCTTGCAGGATAGAGTAGTGATTGGTCCGCGTAAGCGAGTCTTTCTTGTGATCGTTGATTCAGATAGGCTCGATCCGGCACCAATATGGCGTACTCTCCACGATGCGGTTCGGCTCGTGCTGCAACAAACCGATAGGTGCTTGGGTGCGCGTGTCTGCAAGGCTAAAGATTATCCCCAATGCACATTCTCTACTGGCCTGAATCATGTTTCACCCCGTCTCACTTCAACGTGTACGGGCGTTGAAGTTCAACCTTTGCACCCACTATCATTAACACCTGTGAGACTTTGCTTGACACCTGCAAGGCCCGCTACACACCCTGCTTGATACCCGAATTGCTGTTCGATCCTGCTTTACACCGGTTCGTGGTGGAGCGGGGGCTGTCGGATCATCATGAGAACACCAGGAAAAAGGAGATCTTCCTTGATCAATGAATCTAACGATATATCGGTTTAATGGTATAAACCGGTTTGAGCGCGCGTTAATAATAACGAGATAGTTGGTACAGTTTGCCTCTTTATTTGATGGTTGAATTGGGACGGGCTCATAATTGAACCGGTTCAAACTATCCCTTGGACGGATGAAAGTTGTCAAATTCGCGACCTGGAAAGTGCACCACTTAGTAAGGGAATTATCTTGCTTTTTACGTTTGGCAACGACAGAACCAATCAAGAATTTCGAACAATTGCTCTATTAGGCTAGTGATAGCTGAAAGAGTGTGGTCGCGAATTTGACAACTTTCATCCGTCTAAGGGATAACCATAAAGGCGCGGAATTAACCGAGTCCCCACATTAGATAATGACTGTCAATCACTTGAAATCAATAAAGTGGAGTCTCGATAGTGGCATATGGTCGGGAACCGCCAAATCTTGAGTTATTCGGAGGGTTGCCAAGGGAAAAAGCTGAGGATCTTTACTTTAAAAGGAAAAAAATAACCCTCTTTTGAAGGATCTACAGTCGGTTTTGGCGCGGCGACGAAACGGGTCGAACGACGAACAGGGGTCTGTGCTGTGGCTTTGGTGGGGTAGGGTTGGTAGGTGCGAGCAATTTTTCTGTTGAAGCGGTCAACCCCAGGATTGCTCGCATGGGGCGAGCAACCTTTCTGTTGACGCGGTCAACCCCAGGGTTGCTCGCACGCGTTCAACAACAGCCTCGCGTCGCCCTCCACCAACCCTCGCGCAACGCAACCTATGGACTCCTCTAATGCGACACCTGCCATTGATGCTCCCTTTGGCTATACAAAGGCTGGGAAAATCCGGAAAAGACCTGTTCCAAATAATGAAGGAATTTGCCCAGTTGAAGAGTGCAAAACGAGCTTCAGGCATAGGCCAGACCCTAAGAGTGCAGTTTGGCAGCATCTTCTTTACTATTTCCGAGACAATATCTATCAAGGAAATGGAGAAATAGCAAAAGTGCATTGTAACGGGGACTATGGGCGTAGGAACTATGAAGCCAAGGAATACAACCGAGGCGAAGACGTAAACGTAGAAGGTTCGTGGACTATGGACTATGGGGCCAAAGGGTACACCTAAGGCAAGAACGGGGACTGTGGACTATGGACTATGGATGGTTGTACCTGGTCTAGTATACCGGGTAAACCCTATGACGTAGCGCGAACCAAATAGTATTCGTAACTGTAAAGTACAGAAGAAGAAGAAGAAACTTATATTGCTTTGAAGTACAAGACTTATCGCACGCCGACCCGACCGCCTAAAACACGAACCAAACAAAAGAACGAAAGGAAAGAAAACAACAAACGCGAACAAGCAAACAAGAACAAAAGCGAACACAAACGAACATCAACATTTAAAATAAGGAAATTCCAGAACGATACTCAACCAGAAACAACCCAATCGACAAGGAGAAATAACATATCTCAGCGAACTCGGGCGCTGGATCCATCAAAACAAAATAAAACCAAAGTAAAACCAAAGTTAAGAAGGTAAAAGGAAACCGCCCTTTCCTAATCCCGTCCCTAATCATTTTCTTCCATCCCCTCTTCTAGGTCCACCTCCGCTTCCGCCGACTCGTACCACTTCGAGAGTTGAGAGTTTTTTGCAAATTGTAAGATAAGGTCCGTTTTCAAGTTTGTAAACATCCAGTTTTCCCAGGTCATCGCTCCGGGGATCTTTTCTATTAGGGGGGCACGGATTCGAGCCCACGCTGGGCATTCCATAAGTGTGTGTTTCGCTGAGTTTTCCATACCACACTGGCATGGTTCGGGGTCTGTATATACCGCGTGTTTATCGATTCGGGTAGTTTGGCACCGGATTCGAAAAACTTTTTTCGCCTCCGTTAGGGTGAGTTTCGCAATCTTGGGAGGGGGGCGGAACTCCCCCCGGTGATGGTAGTCCGGTATTGGTTGTGTATTCCATTCGTCCAACAGATGGTCGCGTAGTAGTTTGTTTTGGTTCCACTTGTCCCTCGCATTTCCGGGGATTTGATATGGGAGTAGGAGGGAAGCGATTCGGTGTAGACCTGTCCCTTTGATGTTTGCTTCTCTGTATGGGAGGAGCTCAATTAGGGATTCATTGTTGGGGTGGGTTGCCTCGGTGCAGAGTATTCTGGTTCCGTACTTTCTTGAGCGATATGTTAGGAGGTATTCTAGGGGGGGTAGTCCTGCTTCTCGGAGGAGTTTAGCTCTCTTGGTCCATCGAGGTAGGCCCGTGATGATCCGGGCAGCTTCGTTGTATAGTGGTTCTAGTGATCTAATGATGTGGTCTGCGCCAGTCCACCAGGCCTCAGATCCGTAGAGCAGGCCTGGAAGGAAGCCCTGTATTATTAGGTGATGAACTGTCTTGACTGTTATCCCTGGCAGGCGGGCGGTGTTTCGGATTTGGTGGAGGGCTTTTAGGCCTTTTGCGATTGCTGCTTCGATATGGGGCCGGAAGGAGAGGGTTGGATCTATCCAGACTCCTACGTATTTCAGCCTCTCCTTGGGGTATATATCGATGTTGTTAACTTTGACTGGAAGTCGTGGTTGTTGTATGGATGATGTGGTGGGCCGGAAGAAGATCAGATCGGATTTATCCGGGTCGTATTTGATTTGGAGTGGCTCAGCTTTAGTTAGTCTTTCTCTCATTCGTTCCTCCATTCTCTTAATTGTAAAGCCTGGTGTTTTGGATATTTGCACCAGCGCATCGTCATCGATGTAAGTTATGTCCATCTCTTTTGGGCTGCTAGTTGGGTCCAGAATTACTCCGGCATAAATCATAAATAGTACCGGAGACATGGGGCTACCTTGCGGCACTCCAGAATCATAGGGCTGTGGTTCCTCTAGCTCATGGTTGAATTGAAACTGTAGTTTTCTGCCGGTGTTGAATTCCTTGCACCATTCTGTCAGATAGGTGGGGAATTTTTGTTGGTGCATGATTTCCGCGAGGAGTAGGTGGTCGACACAATTGAATGCTCCTTGGATGTCGTTGGTTAGGATCGCTGGTCTATCTCGCCGGGCGGTTCCGGCGCTGTTTTTTAGTAGTAGGTTTTGTTGTATTGGAGTCAAGGTTCTCAGGAGGGCGTCGATTGCCGAGATAGTTGGTCTTCCTCCGAATTGGTTTGCTGAGAGTGTGCCTAGGATTTCTCCAGCGGTGCAGAGTCTCTGAGCCACTATCTTCTCCAGGATTTTGCTGAAACATTGTAGAAGGGAGATGGGCCGGTAGGCTTTTGCTTCATGATAATTTGCTTTACCGGGTTTCGGGATCGGGATACACTTAGCTATTTTCCATTCCGCTGGATGTACACCGTGCCGGAGCATAGCGGAGAACATGTCTTGGATTAGAGTTGTGTTTGCTTTAACTATAGCTTTAATAAAGGTATAAGGGATGCCGTCCGGGCCGGTCGCCGAGTGCGCTGGGCAGGAGTCGATTGCTTTGTTAAGTTCTTCGGGGGTGACTATGTCGAAGGTGTTGCTAAGGTCAAAAGAGGGGGGTCTAATGTTCAAGGGGGGATGGTCGGGGGACGTCCGTTTCGAGGGGAAAAGTTGGGCTCTTAGAGCTTGACACTTCCCCGCGAACGTTTCTTCACCTTGTATGGTTGGTATGATTGTGTCTCGTCTCTTTCCTGCACTTAGGATTCTCCAGACTTCACTACCCTTCGCCTCGTTCATCGTCTTTTCCCGCTGGTCCGCTTTTGCTTTCCGGATCATGGTTGTCCATTCTCTGCAAGCCTTCCGATGTTCCTGCACGTGGTTGGGTTTCCTTGTGTTTCTCGCCTTCCTTTCTGCTGCGTTTACCCTTGCCTTCATCTGTTTCATCTCATCTGACCACCAGGAGTTGGCTCTTACCCCCTCCTTCGAGAGTGGTGTTACTATGCTGACTGTTGACCTGACCAGTTCTAGGAAGAAATCGACAGTTTGTTCCGTGTGTTCCTTGGTTTCCCATGCCTCTGCAGGGATGGAGATGTTTGACATGTGGTTCTCCAATAGCTTCCAGTCTGTTTGTCGCCACATTCGTCTTGGTACAAAAGGTGGTTTTTCCAGGTGTAAGTGGACGGAGGTTCTCCCGTGGTCTGAGCCTGCTCCGTGGGGTTCAGTACTCCATCGTAGGTTGTGGTCGAGTGTTGGGCCTTTTACAAATGCAAGGTCGATGGTTGTGGGCCTTTTCCCTCTGTCTCTGGGGAAGTGCGTAAAGACGCCTGGTTCGTTCAGGAGGGTCAGTTTCTGTCGGGTTATCCATCGTTTTAACCGTGCGCCATTGACGCGGTCTGCTCGAATGTTGTTTCTGTATTCATGTGAATTTACTCCGTACCACATTTGATGGTGGCAGTTGAAGTCTCCCATTACTAGACAGTTATCAAGGGTTTGGATTGTACTTGCTATTTGAGCGAAAGGGCCACTTCGGCCTGGGGAGTATATGTTTAGGATTTGGGTTTTTTTGGTTTGGATTTCTACCGTGATCGATACTATAAAATTATCGTGTGTGTAGTGGTGTTTTGGTTTGAGATTGGCATGTTTGCGGACGTATGTTGCACATTTTGTATTGGTGTTGCTGGCCGTAAAAATATAAAAGAGATTTGATTCTGGTGGGTATCCCTCTGCTGAGGTCCATGGTTCTTGTAGTAATAGGAAATAAATACTAGCGTCTGTTTCCGCTTCTTCTACCGCCGCCTTGGTAACAAGTTCGCTCCGTGCACAATTGAGTTGGTGTGCGAGCGCGGTTGTTCGAGGCCTAAGCATTATTTGTCATGGGTTGGTCTTCTTCGGGAACGGGTGTGGCTCCGACTGGGGCGGTGGCTGGTACTTGGACTATCGGAAGCAACTCTTGAACGGGTGCGGCCGGTGGGTCTTGAGCGGGTGGGGCGTTTTCCCTTCCTTTGTTGAGGAATCGGCGTTTGACTCTCTCGGGGCATGCTGGGTCGGAGGCCTTATGGATTCCTTTGCAGTTCAGACATCTGATTGGGGTGTGGGTGCATCTATATCCTCCCTGGCATTGATTGCATGGGTGGAAGCTGGTGAGGTGATCTCCGGCACAATGACCGCATCTCCCATTGTTTTTGCATTTCTCCTGGCGGTGACCGTATTCGAGGCACTTCGCGCACTGGGTGTCTGGGAAGGTTGGGAGGAAGGCCTCGATGTGGCAGCTTCGGTTAAAGAGGGATAGGAACTTAACTCCTAATGTTTCCATTGTAACTTGTCCTGGGAGCGCAATGACCATTGATGAGTGGTTTTTCTCCATTCGTGTCTCTGCTCTGGAGATCCAGCGGGGAATCTGGGCAAGTTGGAAGTTCTCTCCATAGTTGCTTCTAATTTCGGATGCTACCAGTTGTCCTGCCTCGGCGCCTTCTCCGACCGTTGTGGGGATTCCGTGAATGAGGAACTTTGACCATTTGGAGTTTGCCCGGATGATGGCGACTGGTACTTGTAGGGTGAGGAGAGCCTCCTCAATTTCTTTGGCGTATTCCATCGCCTTTGTTGCTGGGGTGACAAACTTAGTTTCCAGGATAAAATTATCCTTGGGTGTTCTCCTTGCTGAGATGAAGTGGCAGGATTCGTCCTGAATTCTTGCATTGACTAGGGTCCTGATCTCGGAGGGATTGACGTCGGATGGAGCAGTGGTTTCGACAATGATTTCTCTGTTGATTTTGGTATATTCTGGCTTGAAGAGGGGGTCTGCTTTTGGCTTTGCGGACTTCTTTCTTTTCTCAACAACCTGGAAACTTCCTTGAGCAGGACCGGGTGCCGAGGCCACGGCGGCCCAGGTGCCTGCTTTCCATCCACGGAGTGGGGCTTGTTGGGGGGGTGCGGGTGGGGGGGCCTGAGGGGCTGCCTGAGGCGCTGCTTGAGGAATTGTTTGAGGGACCGCTGGAGGGGGCATTCTCTGTCCCTGCGGTTGTTGTTTTCGCTGTTGTTGCTGTTGGTGCTGTTGTTGGTTTTGTTGTGGTTGTTGCGGTTGTTGCGGTTGTGGTTGTTTGTTGAGGAGAAGATGGATCGCCGAGTGCATACTGGTGATCATACTTGTCTGCGCCTCGATTTGGTGCCTCAGTGTGTCCACTGTTCTCCGGAGTGTGGTCGTTTGCTCTTCGAGGGTTTCAATCCTGTCGGTGGGTGGGCAGATTCGGCTGGTGGCATGTCTGATGGCCCAGGTAATATAGTTCAGGTCCGTCTGAGTGTGAGTATCCTGGGGGACAATGCTCGGGTAGAGGTAGTCGACTCTCGGTTGGTAGGGGTCGTTGTAGTCGGATTCTGTTGCAAAGATCGAGGAGAATTCCTGTTCTTGAGCTCCGGATGGGGTTGGGTCGGGAACCTGAGTGTTCCTGGTCTGCGAGGGGGCTGTCCCTTGCTGGGAAGACTGGGTGAAAAAGGACTGGAGCGAAGCTTGCTGCGACATGATTGAATGTCCAGTTCTCCTGGCGGCGTAGAGTGACGTTTCGGAAAGGTTTCTTTTCCTTCCTTTCGGGAGGTCAAGGCTGGAGAATTCTTCGCTAGAAGCCAGTTTTCGTGGTGTTTCTTTCGCTAGGAACAACAAACGCGACCGTACGATCGGGGACGAAGTGGCTCAACCTGGTATGGTATACCAGGGTAAACCGAGGGGGGTAAAAATAAAGGTGTTTTTGAAGCGAGGTTAATTGTCAGGGAGTATTTGCGAGCTGGAGGCGAGCAAGTGAAGTACAGAGGTTGCATAAAGAGAAAAGAGAAAGAAAGAGAAACAAGAAATCACGAGACAACGCCCCCCTTATATATCCATACCCTATCCCAATGCTGACTCATACCCTCGCGTAACAGAAACAAAAAGAACATAATAGAAACCCACTTCACTAAACCCAACCATACTGCATAATCCTTCTCCCTTATACCCCGTGTAACGGGGACTGTGGGCGTAGGAACTATAAAGCCAAGGAATACAACCGAAGCGAAGACTTGGACGTAGGAGGTTCGTGGACTATGGACTATGGGGCCGAAGGGTATACCTAAGGCGAAAACAGGAACTGTGGACTATGGACTATGGATGGTTGTACCTGGTCTAGTATACCGGGTAAACCCTATGACGTAGCGCGAACCAAATAGTATTCGTAACGGTGAAGTACAGAGGTTGCATAAAGAGAAAAGAGAAAGAAAGAGAAACAAGAAATCACGAGACAACACCCCCCTTATATATCCATACCCTATCCCAATGCTGACTCATACCTTCACATAACAGAAACAGAAAGAACATAATAGAAACCCGCTTCGCTAAACCCAACCACACTGCATAATCCTTCCTCTTCATACCCTAACACCTCACATAACTAAACCACATGGCTGCCGTTACAGACCACTCCCCCCTCTACGGCCTACCTCCTGGTAGGCTTAGGCTTTCGTGGATATCGTTTGTGAAATCGTTTAACAATATCGGGCGAATGTTCGACATCTGACAATGGCTGCCAGGAAGCTTCGTCATAACCGGCATACTTAACCAAGTATTCAAATCTTCCCCGACGATCCCTGGAATCCAAAATATCCTCGACTTCTTTCATGGATCGACTAGTGGAGGTACGGGGTTATGAGGAGTTGGATTAGTCAGAAAGGTTCTATGGGGTTCTATCGGGTTCTGTTGATCGTTAATGTATGAGTCATGTTGGATTTGTCATCGTTGGGATTTTCCTTGAAGTATATTAAGGGGGGTTTTTGTTTGTATTTTGTGTTCTTCTTCTTCTTTCTTTACGCAACGTCTTCTGTATCTACGCTGTCTACTGCTACACAAATATTCTCGTCCTCTTCTTCCTTTAAAGAAGACCACCGCCTCGCTTTCTCCGCATCCCGTTGAACCTTACCAACGCTCGAGCCCCATAGTACCCCTATTGCGAGTTCCCGTACCGCTCCCTATTTACACTCTTCGTACCCTGCGGAATACTCGTCACTCACCCCCTTGAGAACTTCCCACTCCTCCTGTCCTTCAACTTCAACCGGCGGTGGTGGTAACTGTTGTTGTCCTGGTAAAGGATCGTTTGCTGCAGACGACAATAAAGAGACATGGAATACGGGATGAACTTTCATAGAACGAGGGAGTTCCCACTCATAGGCATAAGGGCTAACGATCCGTTTCACGACATACGGTCCAATGCGTTTCCAATCGAGTTTCTTCGATGGTCGTTTGGTGAGGACATGGCGGGTCGATAGAAAAACTTTATCCCCCATACGATAGTGAGGCGCTGGAGTCCGGCTTATATTGGCCGACTCTTCTTGAATCCTTTGCGCTCGGAACAATTCAGCTCGTAAAACATCTAGTATATCCTTCATCTCTCGTACAATGGTATTCGCTTGGTCTTCCGCTGTCGTCTTACCATGTTCCAAAGGACCAAAAGTCATTCTCGGATTCCTCCCTGAGTTGGCATAAAATGGAGAGATTCTCGTCGTTTCAGAAGCATGGTTATTTGTTGCAAACTCGGCCATTAGCAACCATCGAACCCAGTCGTCCTGTTGATAAGAAACATAACTTCGAAGATATTGTTCCATCACAGCATTAATTCTTTCCGTTTGTCCATCCGTCTGGGGGTGAAACGCTGTAGAGAACTTTGGTGATATTTCCAAACGATCGCAAAGGGACCTCCAGAATTCCGCAACAAATTGTGTTCCTCGATCAGATACCATAGTTTCAGGGAGTCCATGTAATTTCCAAACATTATCGATATACAGCCTAGCTACTTCCTCTCTTCCATCTGTCCATTCAAATTTAACATTTTTCTTCGTTAAGGCTGTGAGCGGAGCAACAATTTTCGAATATCCCAAGATAAAACGCCGATAGAAATTCGCAAATCCCAGAAATACTTGAACGTCATGAAGATTCCTTGGTGTGGACCACTCTAACACATCAACAACTTTCTTTGGATCCATCCTATTCCCATCCGGGGTAAGAATAAGGCCGAGATACTTCGTTTCCTGAACCATAAACTCGCATTTCTCGGGTTTAAGGTGAACATGATTCTCATCAAGTACCTTTAGAATCTTCTGAATATGGTCCCTGTGTTCCGATAAGGTATCCGAATAGATCAGGATATCATCCAGATATGCTGTTACGAATTGATCAAGATAAGGTCGTAGAATATCATTGATCCAATGTTGGAATGTGGCCGGAGCGTTGGCTAATCCAAATGGCATTACTGTGTACTCGAAATGTCCATAACGAGTCCTGAACGCCGTCTTCCATTCATCTCCCTCGGCTACCCTGATCTGATTATACCCCCAACGTAGATCCAACTTGGTGTAATATTGTGCCCTCGAAAGTTTGGCCAAAGTTTCCTTCAACAGTGGTAACGGATATCGATTCTTGATCGTGATTGCATTAAGGCCTCGATAATCCACACAGAGTCGAAGAGTCCCATCACTTTTCTTTACGAACAGTATGGGTGCTCCCGCCGGTGATTCACTAGCCCTGATAAATCCCTTTGGTAGATTTTCATCAAGGTATTCCCGTAGCGCTTTTAATTCGATCTGGGACAGGCCGTATATTGGTCCATATGGAGGTCGTTTACCTTCCTCCAATACGATTTCAATATCATGGGATGGTCGATGTGGCGGCAGGACAGAAGCGTCATATTCTTGGAACATGTGGAGACGATGGTGGAACTCCTTTGGTACTAGTTGCTTGACGTCGACGGTGGATTTCTCAGCTGCTGAAACGACAACAGTATGATGTTCCGGTAGAGGGATCGATATCCCATGGGCAGTGACTGTCGTTCCACTGAGTGAACAGTGTTGACAACAGCTTTGAGAGTCAAAAACAAGTAAATTTTCCTTCGGCCGAATCGTAACATCGTGACGTCGCATCCAAGGTATTCCCATCACAATTGGATAATGTCCCAGCTTCGTTACAAAACATGATGCAGTTTCCCGATGACCATGGATATCCAGCGACACATTGACAATATGGGTGATCTGTCCTGATTCAATAGGTCTCCCATCCATAACATCTACCTGACGAAGTACTTTAAGGCGGGTCATTGTGAGATTATTATGGCGTACAAAAGATTCGTCAATAAAAGCGTATCCAGAGGCTCCGGTATCAATAAGGGCATAGGTGGGTATAAAAGAGTCGGGATTCTGGGAGACCGAACAGGTAACAACAAGAGAGTCTTCGGACATCTTATCCTCAGACACAGCAGCAGCAGGGAGAACAAGAACAGATGGCGGGGCTGGCCCCTTTTGTTTGCCATTTTTTACCAAAGGGGCTGACCTTTTAACGCCGGCTTTGGGGACCCATTTTCAAGTGGCTTTTCTCGCCAATTGCTGATGGTACGGGGATCTTTGGAGCGAGGGGACAGATAGTGAGGCTTGGAGACATGGCGAGGTTTAACCGTAGCGGCGGAGACAGAGATACGAGAACGAAGGCCGGCAATAGTGGCATTAGCTTGGGCTTCCCAGGCTTTTGCAGCAGAGATGATGTGAAGAATTTCGTCTTCAGCATCGGCGAGGTTCTCGTCGGCAATGGCGAGACTTTCCTGGTGTAGGGCGAGACGATACTGAAGTTCTTCTTCTTCGGCCTTTGATTCTTCGAGCTCAATCTTCAGAGTAACAATAGCCTCGTCGCGGCCCCGGATGGTCTTGGTAGACTCTTCCTGGCATTCGGACAAGGTTTGCAATAGATCGGCAGCCTCTTCTTCAGCTGCTTCGAGTTCCATGGTAAGGCCGGCAATGACCTCTTCCTGAGCCGTGTCGATAACGGGTTCTAGTGGTGCGGGGGTGTCAAGAGGCTTGGTGAGAGCCTCCAAACACTCAGCAATAAGACCATGAGCCTCCGTAAGTTCTTCGCCGAAGTCTATATCGGCTGGGAGGGGACCAAAGGTGATCAGAAATTCTGAAAGACGCTGCAACAACGTATCTTGAGTGGTGTCGGACATGGTCGCGACCTGAGCTAAGCGATGCGGTGTTGTATTGGTTGGCTGTAGAGGATGCAACCTAAGTGTAACGGGGACTGTGGGCGTAGGAACTATAAAGCCAAAGAATACAACCGAGGTGAAGACTTGGACGTAGGAGGTTCGTGGACTATGGACTATGGGGCCGAAGGGTATACCTAAGGCGAAAACGGGAACTGTGGACTATGGACTATGGATGGTTGTACCTGGTCTAGTATACCGGGTAAACCCTATGACGTAGCGCGAACCAAATAGTATTCGTAACGGTGAAGTACAGAGGTTGCATAAAGAGAAAAGAGAAAGAAAGAGAAACAAGAAATCACGAGACAACACCCCCCTTATATATCCATACCCTATCCCAATGCTGACTCATACCTTCACATAACAGAAACAGAAAGAACATAATAGAAACCCGCTTCGCTAAACCCAACCACACTGCATAATCCTTCCTCTTCATACCCTAACACCTCACATAACTAAACCACATGGCTGCCGTTACACCCCGACAACTCACATAGCCAACCCGTCTAGCTGCCGTTACATGCATACATCAGCAAGCTCGTCTATTACCCAGGGCGCAGCCCCTACGACCTGGCGGGCATTCTGCGCCCCGAGTGCCAAGCGCGTCAGGCACCCCCAGAGTACCACCTTCGCGCTAGGCTCTGCCGCAGGACCGCCCCACTTTGCGGGACCGCCAGGAGATATGGCTCACGTCCGGAGGGCACTCACTAATGCTCTGATCGCTTGGGCCGCCATGAGATTCCCTCCCCCTCCGGAGACGCTAGGATGGAGTGAGCCCACCCACAGCACCTATGGAACTTTTGCTTCTTTTGATTACGTCAGTAGTACATGCGAGCACTTCTCAATGCTCTCACAGTTTTCTTGGATGCTCTCACGGCACGGCGAATTTTCTCACGGCAACGTGAATGCTCCTGCGAATACTCCCACGAATGCTCCCGCGAATGCTCCCGCGAATGCTCCCGCGAATGCTCCCGCCAGTGCTTCCGCGAGTGCTCCCAGAGCACTCACCAATGCTCACAGAGTTGAGGCATTCGTCATACTCACTCAAGGTGAATTAACCCTCACTTAGTCCCCTTTGGATTGATAAGCGTTTTTCCAAGGAAGGATAGGTAGGCACCGGTCCCTCAAATGATATCTAGTGTGGGTATCCTATATGCCGCTGTATGTACGGTCAGTGGCGGGATACTGATACAAGCACTGTCTTGTTTACTGGTGACGACTACCCAACCTTTGATGGACATGTATGTTTCTGTCGATTCGTGAAAAGCATAATTAGCCTTGAGGTTGAGGCCATGGTACGGCTTGTCTGAAAAGCTCAATGTCCATACATAAGCAACAAACATGGACTGGAAAAAGGTGCAGGATGACTTTACTGGTCGGAAGACCAATGTCTGCCTACCGCGCCCTCCTGGAGCGAGCTTGCTGGATAGTCAGACTCAGATACTGAGCGGGTGAAACTTTACCTCCTTCTTCCAGTCCGCATGCTTAGCAGAACGACACGAAGTTTGAATTAGAGAGTCCAATTGGGTCTAACGTTTCTATAGCACTCAGGAATGCCCTCACGGCTTTACAAACATTCAACTAAATTCATTCCACGTACGCAAGTCTATTCTAGTATTTACCAACTAATTACCAGTCTCCACCTCAAACAAATGGCCCATTTCCAATATACTCCGAATATTAACGATCCACACCCTCTTCCTCCTCCTCCTACAAACCTTCAGGAGCCCATGTAAGCTGTTCGCGATACCACGATCCTTTGCCTCGAGTAGCTCCACTATACATAGTCTATGTGCTCGCCCCTCACTGTCCCGCAGCTTGAACAAAGCCTCCACATGTACTGGTAAGCGTCCCCGAAAAACTCCCCACTCCTCTGAGGACGCTACAGACACCCATACCCAATCCTTTCTTATTTTCCCTTTCCTAAAAGTGGCATTTCCCGTACACCTAATATTGTGAACCTTGTACACCTCAGGTCTTTGGAAGATTGGTATCGGAACCTGCAAACATTTGAACATCTCCACCCGGCGCTCTAAAATGCTCTCAGAGCTTCCAGCAAAGCTTTGAGAGCATCCCGCATCTTCTGCATACTCCTTTATCAGGCGATTTAAGGCGGTATGGCTTATTTGTAGTCCATCCACAATATTGAAAAGTCTTTCCGATTTCGTGGAGGGGTTGCAAAGACGCCTTAGAGGCAGTCGGCCTTCTACTATGGATCGTTCATTTGGTGTTTTTTTCCGGCCTTCGATTTTAAAAATCTCAAGTAACTGCTTCAGGTTATCTCGATGGCTCCAAAGGATGTCATCAGTGCTCTCAGGACCTCCAACAATGTCTTTCAAATTCAGCATTCGAATCGCTAATGCCAACCGCCGCCCCCTATAGTCCAGTATCTGCTTTGCAGCATCGACCTTGTTGGATGCTCCGTATGCCTCTTTTATCTGACGTACATGGGCGAGTTCGCTGATGTCAGTGGAGTACGGTGGAATGCTCTCAAAGCGCTCAACATGTTCCCGATAGTGCGTTAACACGTGCAATTTGATGAAGTTGAAGTGAGACCTTTCTCGTATCTCGCGAATCTCCTCCAAGCCTCGCTGAGCGTTCTGGGAGCCTGAGGCGTTCAAGGTTTTTGTCCGATCTCTCACACCCTTAACGGTCGTCCTGTACGCCCAGAATTATAAAAAGATGTTCTTGTGCTTATGGAACTCCTCGAGATAGCTCTCCATATAATTCAGTGTGCTCGTCGTATGAGTCCCATACTGCACCATTAAGTGGAAGTCGATTAAGCCTCGTACACATTTCAATGCCTTTGCGAAGTCGTCCCTGAAAGACACCCTCGGGTTTCTCAAAGCAGCCGCGAGTGCTCCAAGAATGACCCACCCCAGATTTCTCATCTCCTTCCCTTGCCATTGGGTTGTGGCACGATATGTCTTGTTCGGTACTGCCAGTACAGTGTAAGGCGCAATCGAGACCCAAGCCTTGTCAAATTCCTACAATTGATTGTGGTTCTTCAAGAAAGCCTGAAACCACTCCATCATGTGCTTCAACATCCCTAGGTAGATATTGTGCAGAATGTCCAGTTTGTTGACATCGTATGGATTAACTCTCGGCATACCCCAGAAAGCATTGAAGAGTGTCTTCACTGATCTCGCGACAAGGTATTCCACCAGTCCCAGGTTTCCCGAGTTCTCCCTGAATAGCTTTACTCTCTCCCGGTAATCCTCGTAATCGCCCGTAGGGCTCCGGCGAGTGCTCCCAAGACTGTGGAATTCCACCTCGCATCTTGGACAAGAGTTAGTACTAATTTTTGTAAGTTTGAATGCTCAGGTTGATCAACGATCCAACCCGACAACACCGGAAAGCATAGACGTTCGTACCCGTCAGCGCATGCGATTAGCTCGCCTTCCTGAAAGCACTCTCGAATGCTTTGAAAGATCTCCCCAAGGGCGCGATGCAGCGCCATTTGACTCTGACGTCGTAAAGCGGAATTAGCTAGTGAGTTCTTCCCGAGCTTAGGTAGGACTGGCAGTAGCCCTAGGAGAATTAACGAATGCCCGGTGGGCTTGCTCTGGACACATGACTTGATGTTCCCAATGGTAAGATGGATTGGCCAGGCTTTCTTGTCCCCACTAAAATTTGTCAAATGTATGCCATCTGACGCGAATATAATTGGTACCACAGTCGACCTCTCCGGTAAGGTATTCTGTCCAGAAAGTATTAGTGACTGCCTTTAGAGCACTTGTGAGGCTTACCGGACCTGCGTCTCCCACCACCAATCTTCCGTATGTATTTCCCCGTACATTCTCTCGTCAGATTCATTACGCTCTACCACTGGTGCATACACCAATGACTCCTGAAAGGCCTGTTGGCCTAGAAGATATCGCACAATTGCCATTAGATCCCGGTAATAGTAAGGGATTTTCTCTCCCCCAATATCCACCTCCGAATGATGCCAGCTCGCCTTTCCCAATATGTCATTCATTTCCTCCAACCTCCTTATAAAACCTCGCCCAGTCCTGTAGGAGCATTCGCCACTGCTTGACGAAGCGTGTAGAAAGAAACTGTCGGTATTTCCTTGTGAGGCCTTCGACAGTATGAAATAACGTGCCATTCTAAACTCATATGCTGAGTGGAATGGGTGCCACAGTTTCATGGATCGACTAGTGGAGGTACGGGGTTATGAAGAGTCGGATTAGTCAGAAAGGTTCTATTGGGTTCTACCGGGCTCCGTTGATTGTTAATGTATGAGTCAGGTTGGATTTGTCATCGTTGGGATTTCCTTGAGTATATTAAAGGGGGTTTGTTTGTATTTTGTCTTCTTCTTCTTCTTCTTCTTTCTTTACGCAACGTCTTCTGTATCTACGCTGTCTATTTACTATACAATACCATCGTCCTCTTCTTTCCTTAAGAAGACCACCGCCTCGCTTTCTCCTCGTCTCGTCGAACCTTACCAACGCTAAGAGCTCCGTAGCATCCCTATTGCGAGCTCCCCTACCGTCCCATATTACACTCTTCGTACCCTGCGGAATAACCGCTACTCACCCCCTTGAGACACAGGTATCGGAGAAGATTTTGTGAGCATTCGTTGTAGTGCTCCGAGTGGTAGAGATGCTCCACAGCACCCTCGTAAATCGTTGTCGCTGCCTCATGCCTATTTGCATCTCTATCTGCCTCTTCCATCATAAAATATGAATCGGATTCTAGATCTGAATTATTATCGGGATCTTGGTCATGATAATTGATACTGTTGCTCTCTGAACTATCCGAATTGTCATGGGCATCTGAATAGGAATCGTGAATGCCTTCCAGGCTGTCATGAGTGTCATTGGGTGTCTCTTGATCGTGGTCCAGGAGTAAAAATTGGTTTCTCAGCCATTCATCTGCTTCAAATGTATGTGTAGTTCGGAGATGTTTATCGAAGTTTGCGGAGGAGCTGTACCACTTGCTGTAAAAGGGGCAAGACGATTTCGTTGAAGTCTCATGATTCTAGCAAAGCACTCCTGAGTGCTCTGAAAATTTGACTTCTGCTAAGGCCGAGGAGGCTCTTTCCTGCAGGTGCTGCTGCAGAGTGCTCGAATGATTTGATTTGTCAGCCAATGAGGCTCTCACCTGCACCCCGGTCGGCAAGTCTGACTTTCAATACGAGTCTGATGTCATACATCACCAACCTAATACAAACACTAACACCAACAAGAAGAAACACCCACCACCCCAATCAGGTGGCCAGTTATGCTAGATTCTATCGCCCTGAGCATCTTCACTCTCTCCCTGAGTACTCGCGGAGTCTCTTCAGGTCGAGACAGTGTTCTCAGCGCTAAATTCAACACTAATATCGACTACGAGCTCAAAGAATACATTCTCTCCAACTCAGCTTCCTACGGGACAGAGCACCAATACCAACAAGAACACAAGCACCAACCCCAACACCAGAATGTTATCGACATCACAATTGGTACCGTCAGAGCATCTCCGAGTGTGCCTGGAGCATTTAGATCATCATATATTGAAGCAAACATTGAGTACGAGCACCCTCGAGTACTTCTATAGCATTCGTGGGTGCTCACGCAAGCGTAATAAGCTCAAAAAGAAAAGGTGATGGTACTCGGTATAAGAGCATTCCTCCCTTCCTTCAAGTTCATGAGAAGTTCCTAACCATCTTCAAGTTCTCCTCTACCTATCACTTCAAGTTCTCCATTACTTTCAACATTACCTAGTAAAATCTCATCCTTCAAGTTCCTCCATTTTCAAGCGATTCAACCTTTACAATCTTTATAAATAAGGTGGTATTTCTCTCTCCTACTCCAATTAATTTCAGAACCATACTCACCAAATTGATACATTCTAAACACCGCTCAGAGCACTCCCGGTAGCTCACAGAATACAAATCAACTTCCCAATAAGAAGCGCTTGCGTGACATAGACGAAGACGATAACGAAAAGACCCACCGAAAAACCAAGAAACACAAATCGTCCCGCAAAACTGTCAAGCCTATCCCGCAGAAGATACCAGAAACACCCCCGAAGCAGTCGCCAGTGCTTTCCGGGTTCACCCCGATCAACAAGAGCTGAAAACAAAACCCCGTACCTCCACCAATCTGGACTGAACCCCGGACTCCGCCAAATACTAACCTAGCTCCATCGGACACTGAAGGGATCTTCCTGAGTAACTTGGGAGCAACTCTAACTGATTCCGAATGCTTTCCCGATTTTAATTCCGAACACTCTGAACCATACATAAGTGACGATCAAGAGCCAGCAACAGGTCCAGCAACAGGCCCACTAGCAACAGTCTCCACTGCTTTCTCAGCACGCACCAGTGCTTCACCAGAGGCCCTTGTACGGACGACCGTACTTAGGGTTAGTGCTACCGCACCAGTACCCGCTAGTGCTCCACAAAAGAACATTGCCCGGAAGACCATAGTACCAAGTCAAGCTCTCACTCGGTCCAAGCCTAGTGCAGTCCGCTCAACAGGCCCAGCAACAGGCCGCTCAACAGGACCAGCAGCAACTGGCCGCTCAACAACACCCGTCAGTGCTCCACCGAAGACTCTTGAACTGGAGACCCCTACATTCAAGCCCCGATGGTCCCCTCGGTTATTTTCTAGTGCAAGCCCATCCGAACTAATAGACCACCCCTTACCAGTACGACAGAGATGAATTAGACCCGAGCATCGCCGATTGTCCAAGAGACATCCCCGAGTGTTCAAGAGGTATCCTCGAGCTCGAGAGCATTCAAGATGACTCAAGCAAGCAAAGCGAAGATGACTTTAGGTCTACTCAACCTATCTAAAGTGTACACCAGTATCCGCAACAGCCTAAAGGCGGAAATGCAAAATGTAGGTTGAGTCAATAAAAAGACCTCCGGATTGATTGCGTTTAATGCCCTATGCCTTTACTTAATGAACCTGCCCTCCCTCAACGGTTTTCTGCCAATTTGGACTGGGGGTGACTCCGATGCCCATAGAGCACTGACGAGTGCTCTACAGTGGCTCATCGCGGATGTTGGTATGAAGGATAAGTTATCAAGGGGACAGGGGGACCGTCAGTTCAAAGAGGCTACCGGTGATAGTGATGCTGATGATGATGACGGCGGTGGTCAGGCAGCCGGAAGACGCTCTCGCAAAGGGAAAGAGCATGCAGTACCCCCGGAACTCATGCGACTTTCCATAATGGTTACCGTGGTGGGCCCCGATACTCTAGGGGCATTCTTTATCCTCGTCCCACTACCTACTTCTGACTGGAATTGTAACGGCAGTTATATGTTTCGGTTATGTGAAGTGTCAGAGTATGTAAAGGAAGGATTGTGTAGTGTGTGTGGGATTTGTTAAGTGAGTTTCTATTATGTTCTTTCTGTTTCTGTTATGCGAGAAGATGAGTCATCGTGGGTTGAGGTTTGAATATATAAAGGGGCGTTGTCTCGGCTTTCTTCTGTTTCCTTTTCTTTCCTTTCTTCTTTACGCAACCTCTGTATTTATTCCACGAATACTATTCTTTGTCCGCACTACGTCATAGGGCTCCAACCGGTTTACCATACCAAGTAGAGCCACCCCATAGTCCACAGTTAAAGTATACCTTTACGTCTACGTCCACGTCTACGTCAGTACCTAGGTTGTATTCCTTGGCACCACAGTCTATCGCCTATAGTCCCCGTGATACGTAGGTTGCGTCCTCTATCGCCAACCAATACAACACCATAGTCTACAATGTCGGAACATGTCCATGTCGATTATCAACAACTTAACGATAACCTCCAAAGATTTTTTCAAGCGCATCCACAGGTCGACAACGTGGTCGGAGCTGAGGCTTATGCGCTTCTTCAACAGTGTCAAAATGGTCTTACTCAATATGCAACGGATGTACAGGAGATAGAAGCGGAGGCAGAGAGGGCAAGAAGGATATTTGAACGAGATCTTACTGCTGCCCGAGCTCAACGAACTGCTGTTGAGGTTGTGGCCCCTGACGAAGAACCTATTGGAAACAATGCTCCACCTGTACCTCCAGCACCACCAGCTACAGGTACCACCTATCGGTCGGAGAAACTCCCAGACCCCGACGTGTTCAGGGGGGATCGTGACCGAGAAAGGCTACACTTATTGAAGCAACAAATGAAACTCAAGCTATTAGGAAATACCGATCGTTAACCTACACTACAGTCTAAGTTATCGTATGCGTTCAGCAGATTGTAAGGAGCTGCTGCCAATCAGTTCTTACAGTACATGGGAGAAGAAGGTATTGCTTTACATTCTATGACACGGTTTTATGAGATTCTGGATACAGCTTTTGGAGACCCCGATCGAATGCGTACGGCTAGGAGAAATCTCCGGAATATCAGACAACGCACTCGAACTTTCGCTGACTACTTCGCTGAGTTCCAACGGTATGCTGCTGAATCGGGAATGGATGAAGTCTCTCGAATTGAAGCTTTGATGGAAGGAATTAATGGGGAACTGGACGAATCGATGATACACCATGAGACTCCTGCAACGGTAGATGGTTGTGCAACACTCTTGCAACGGTTGGATAATCGACGACGGCCGGCGGAAGCTAAGCGAGGTGGTAAAAAACCTTGGACTACTACTGCGACCCCGGCTCCGCGTCCCCCACCAACAAATCCTGTTCCTGCTCCACGTCCTGCTGCCCCTGCTGCCAACCCACCTGCCACTGAGAATCACCCCTCGTTCCATCCTGGAGGTGATGTACCTATGAATCTATCTGGAGGACGTCGTCACCCTACCCCTGGCGAAAGAAACGCCCGCTTAGCTGAGGGCCGATGTTTCTATTGCGGAGGTGTCGGGCATATGGTTAGGGATTGCCCCCAAGCGAGGGCAACTGGAAATCAACCAAGGAGACCTGTTATGAGAGGAGCAGTATTGACAGTGGAAGAGAATGGCGGAAGCGATAACGAGTCGGCAAAAGATTTGTCCCTGCACTAAGTGGCTTAGCCCAGGGACCATTTAAGGATTTTTCTAAGATGTGTATTTCTGGTTTTTCGGTATCAGAGGAGGAAATGGATGGAAATCAACTTGTAGTAACTTGTTCGATTTCACAGAATAAAAATTCTTTCATACCTACCTACGCCCTTATTGATACCGGAGCATCAGGATATGCTTTCATTGATGAATCTTTTGTACGCCACAACAATCTTACAATGACCTCCCTTAAAATACCTCGCCATGTAGACGTTATAGACGGAAGGCCTATTAAATCAGGAAAAATCACCCATATTGTTGATGTCTCGCTAGACATTCATGGTCATCGGGAGATGGCGCCATGTTTTGTGACAAAGTTAGGACACTATCCGATTGTGATGGGGATACCTTGGATGCGACAACATGATGTTACGATTCGACCGAAAGAAAATTTACTTGTTTTTGACTCTCGAAACTGTTGTCAGTACTGTTCAATCAGTGGAACTGCAGTTATTGTTCAGGGTATCTCGATTCCCCTACCGGAACACCATACAGTAATTGTTTCAGCAGCTGAAAAATCTACTGTCAACATTGAACAATTAGTACCGAAGAACTTTCACCATCGTCTCCATATGTTTAAAGAATATGATGCTTCAATTCTTCCACCACATCGACTATCCCATGATATCGAAATAGTATTGAAAGAAGGCAAACGATCACCATATGGACCTATATATGGATTGTCTCAAATCGAGTTAAAAGCACTACGGCAATATCTTGATGAAAATTTACCCAAAGGATTTATTCGGGCTAGTGAATCACCAGCGGGAACACCTATATTGTTCGTAAAGAAAAACGATGGAACCCTTCGACTTTGGGTTGATTATCGAGGTCTAAATGCGATTACAATCAAAAATCGATATCCATTACCATTGTTAAAGGAAACCCTGGCTAAGTTGTCAAGAGCACAATACTATACCAAGTTGGATTTACGTTGGGGATATAATCAAATCAGGATAGCGGAGGGAGATGAATGGAAAACGGCATTTCGAACTCGATATGGACATTTCGAATATACAGTAATGCCATTTGGATTAGCTAATGCCCCTGCTACCTTTCAACATTGGATCAATGATATTTTACGCCCCTATCTCGACCAATTCGTAACGGCATACTTAGACGATATCCTTATCTATTCCGAAACTCTATCAGAACACAAAGAACACATTCAGAAGGTTCTAAAGGTACTTGATGAGAATCATGTTCACCTTAAACCTGAAAAATCTGAATTTATGGTTCAGGAAACGAAATATCTCGGTTTAATCCTTACTCCGAATGGAAATAGAATGGACCCAAAGAAAGTTATCGATGTTTTGGAATGGACCACACCGACAAACCTTCGTGATGTTCAAGTATTTCTAGGATTTGCAAATTTTTATCGGCGGTTCATTTTAGGATACTCAAAAATTATTGCTCCACTTACAGCCTTGACGAAGAAGAATGTTAAATTTGAATGGACGGATGAAAGGGAGGAAGCATTTCAAACTTTGAAAAAGATGTTTACAACGGCGCCAATCCTAGCTCATTTTAATCCGGATCGAAAAATCGTAATAGAAACCGATGCATCCGACTATGTTTCAGCAGGAATCCTACCTCAACGTGACAACGAAGGAATCCTACATCCAGTCGCGTTCTTCTCCAAGAAACATTCTCCTGCAGAGTGTAACTACGAAATTTATGATAAAGAACTTTTAGCAATTATACGATGTTTCGAAGAATGGTGACATCACCTGGAAGGAGCTCAATTCCCAATTGAAGTTCTTAGTGATCATCGGAATCTTGAATATTTTATGACAACAAAATTGTTAAATCGTCGACAAGCCCGTTGGTCCGAATTTCTTTCACGCTTCGATTTCGTTATACAATTTCGGCCAGGAAAACAAGGAACGAAACCAGATGCATTGACTAGAAGGTCAGGTGACCTACCTAAAGAGGGGGATGAACGGTTGACGCATCAAAGTCAAGTGATTTTGAAGCGGAAAAATTTGGATACCAAGCTAAGTTTGTTCGCGGGTTCTTTGTCAAATGAATCCGCTGAAGGAGCGTCCACTGTAGAAGAGTTATTTTCAAATGCTTACCAAGTGGATAGTTTCCCAAATAAGATCCTTGCTATGCTTCGGAATGGTGGTCGCCATTCGACTAAGATTTCGCTTGCCGAATGTACGGAAGATAATAACGGTCGGTTACTTTATCGAGGCGTACTATATGTACCAGATGACAATCATCTTCGATTAAGGCTTTTGAAGCAATATCACGATAAACCATCAGCAGGACATCCCGGTAGAGCGAAGACTCTGGAGCTCCTAACTCGAGAATATTACTGGCTACAGATGCGGAAGTTCGTCGATCAGTATATTAAGAATTGCAATGTGTGTACCCGTAGCAAGGCATCACACAATGCACCTTGTGGAGTACTTCGCCCCATGCCAATTCCCGATGGGCCCTGGACAGATGTCTCGATGGATTACCCGACACTATGGTATCTGATCGAGGAACACAGTTCGTTGCGGAATTCTGGAGGTCCCTTTGTGATCGATTGGAAATCTCGCCAAAGTTCTCTACTGCATTCCACCCCCAAACAGATGGACAGACAGAAAGAATCAATGCCATAATGGAACAATACCTCCGAAGCTATGTTTCCTATCAACAAGACGACTGGGTCCGATGGCTACCGATGGCTGAATTTGCAACCAACAACCACGTTTCCGAAACAACAAAGGTCTCCCCATTCTATGCCAATTCGGGAAGAAATCCAAGAATAACTTTTGGCCCTTTGGAACATGGTCAAACGACGGCGGAGGATCAAGCGAACCGTATTGCAAGGGAAATGAAGGATGTAGTGGATTTCTTAAGAGAAGAGATATTTCGAGCGCAAAGGATACAAGGAGAATCAGCCAATAGGAATCGAACTCCAGCTCCTCGATACCATTTAGGAGATAAGGTTTTCCTATCAACCTGTCATATTCTAACAAAGCGACCTTCTAAGAAATTCGACTGGAAACGTATTGGACCTTATAACGTTAAGCGCATTGTCAATCCCTATGCTTACGAGTTGGAACTTCCTCGGTCAATGAAAATTCATCTGGTATTCCACGTTTCGTTATTGTCGCCCGCAGCCAATGATCCCTTGCCCGGTCAGAAACAACTACCTCCACCCCCAGTTGAAATCGAAGGACAGGAGGAGTGGGAGGTTGAAGATATTTTGGATTCGAGGAAGCGTCGGGGGAGATTCGAATATCTAGTGAAGTATGTCGGGTATGATGAAGCTTCTTGGCAACCATTGTCGGACGTCGAACATTCGCCCGATGTTGTTAAAGGATTCCATGAACGTTACCCACGGAAGCCTAAGCCTACCAGGAGGTAAGCCTTAGAGGGGGAATGGTCTGTAACGGCAGTTATATGTTTCGGTTATGTGAAGTGTCAGAGTATGTAAAGGAAGGATTGTGTAGTGTGTGTGGGATTTGTTAAGTGAGTTTCTATTATGTTCTTTCTGTTTCTGTTATGCGAGAAGATGAGTCATCGTGGGTTGAGGTTTGAATATATAAAGGGGCATTGTCTCGGCTTTCTTCTGTTTCCTTTTCTTTCCTTTCTTCTTTACGCAACCTCTGTATTCTACTTGCTCACTAAGGCTCGCAAAGAACTCCCTGATAAGAAACCTCGCTTCAAAACATTTTATTTTATTCCCCTCGGTTTACCCTGGTATACCATACCAGGTTGAGCCACTTCGTCCCTGATCGTACGGTCGCGTTTTGTTGTTCCAAGCGAAAGAAACACCAAGAAAACTGGCTTCTAGCGAAGAATTCTCCAGCCTTGACCTCCCAAAGGGAAGGAAAAGAAACCTTTCCGAAACATCACTCTACGCCGCCAGAAGAACTGGACATTCAATTATGTCGCAACAAGCCTCGCTCCAGTCCTTTTTCACCCAGTCCTCCCAGCAAGGGACAGCCTCTCCGCAGAACAGGAATACTCCGGTTCCCGATCCAACCCCATCCGGAGCTCAGGAACAAGAATTCTCCTCGACCTTTGAAACAGAATCCGACTACAACGACCCATACCAACCGAGAATTGACTACCTCTACCCAAGCGTTGTTCCCCAGGACACTCACACCCAGACGGACCTGAACTATATTACCTGAGCCATTAGACATGCCACCAGCCGAATCTGCCCACCCACCGACAGGATTGAAATCCTCGAAGAGCAAACGACCACACTCCGGAGAACAGTGGACACACTGAGGCACCAAATCGAGGCGCAGACAACTATGATCACCAGTATGCACTCGGCGATCCATCTTCTCCTCAACAAACAACCACAACCGCAGCAACCGCAACAACCACAACAAAACCAACAACAGCAACAACTGCAACAACAGCAAAAACAACAACCGCAGGGACAGAGAATGCCCCCTCCAGCGGTCCCTCAAATAATTCCCCAAGCAGCGCCTCAGGCAGCCCCTCAGGCCCCCCCACCTGCACCCCCCCAACAAGCCCCACCCCGTGGATGGAAAGCAGGCACCTGGGCCGCCGTGGCCTCGGCACCCGGTCCTGCTCAAGGAAAATTTCAGGTTGTTGAAAGAAGAAAGAAGTCCGCAAAGCCAAAAGCGGACCCTCTCTTCAAGCCAGAATATACCAAAATCAACAGAGAAATCATTGTTGAAACCACTGCTCCATCTGACGTCAATCCCTCCGAGATCAGGACCCTAGTCAATGCAAGAATTCAGGACGAATCCTGCCACTTCATTTCAGCAAGGAGAACACCCAAGGATAATTTTATCCTAGAAACAAAGTTTGTCACCCCAGCAACAAAGGCAATGGAATACGCCAAAGAAATTGAGGAGGCTCTCCTCACCCTACAAGTACCAGTTGCCATCATCCGGGCAAACTCCAAATGGTCAAAGTTCCTTATTGACGGAATCCCCACAACGGTCGGAGAAGGCGTCGAGGCAGGACAACTGGTAGCATCCGAAATTGGAAGCAACTATGGAGAGAACTTCCAACTTGCCCAGGTTCCGCGCTGGATCTCCAGAGCAGAGACTCGAATGGAGAAAACCCACTCATCAATGGTCATCGCGCTCCCAGGACAAGTTACAATGGAAACACTAGGAGTTAAGTTCCTATCCCTCTTTAACCGAAGCTGCCACATCGAGGCCTTCCTCCCAACCTTCCCAGACACCCAGTGCGCGAAGTGCCTCGAATACGGTCACCGCCAGGAGAAATGCAAAAACAATGGGAGATGCGGTCATTGTGCCGGAGATCACCTCACCAGCTTCCACCCATGCAATCAATGCCAGGGAGGATATAGATGCACCCACACCCCAATCAGATGTCTGAACTGTAAAGGAATCCATAAGGCCTCCGATCCAGCATACCCCGAAAGAGTCAAACGCCGATTCCTCAACAAAGGAAAGGAAAACGCTCCACCCGCTCAAGACCCACCGGCCGCACCCGTCCAAGAGTTGCTTCCGATAGTTCAAGTACCAGCCACCGCCCCAGTCGGAGCCACACCCGTTCCTGAAGACGACCAACACATGACAAATAATGCTTAGGCCTCGAACCACCGCGCTCGCACACCAACTCAATTGTGCACGGAGCGAACTCATTACCAAGGCGGCGGTAGAAGAAGCGGAAACAGACTCTAGTATTTATTTCTTATTATTACAAGAACCATGGACCTCAGCAGGGGGATACCCACCAGAATCAAATCTCTTTTATATTTTTACGGCCAGCAACACCAATACAAAATGTGCAACATACGTCCGCAAACATGCCAACCTCAAACCGAAACACCACTACACACACGATAATTTCATAGTATCGATTACGGTAGAAATCCAGAACAAGAAAACCCAAATCCTAAATATATACTCCCCAGGCCGAAGTGGCCCCTTCGCTCAAATAGCAAGTACAATCCAAACCCTTGATAATTGTCTAGTAATGGGAGACTTCAACTGCCACCATCAAATGTGGTACGGAGTAAATTCACATGAATACAGAAACAACATTCGAGCAGACCGCGTCAATGGTGCACGGCTAAAACGATGGATAACCCGACAGAAACTGACCCTCCTGAACGAACCAGGCGTCTTTACGCATTTCCCCAGAGACAGAGGGAAAAGGCCCACAACCATCGACCTTGCATTTGTTAAAGGCCCAACACTCGACCACAACCTACGATGGAGCACCGAACCCTATCGAGCGGCCTCAGACCACGGGAGAACCTCCGTCCACTTACACTTGGAGAAACCACCTTTTGTACCAAGACGAATGTGGTGACAAACAGACTGGAAGCTACTGGAGAACCACATGTCAAACATTTCCATCCCTGCAGAGGCATGGGAAACCAAGGAACTTACGGAACAAACTGTCGATTTCTTCCTAGACCTGGTCAGGTCAACAGTCAGCATAGTAACACCGCTCTCGAAGGAGGGGGTAAGAGCCAACTCCTGGTGGTCAGATGAAATGAAACAAATGAAGGCAAGGGTAAACGCAGCAGAAAGGAAGGCGAGAAATACAAGGAAACCCAATCACGTGGAAGAACACCGGAAGGCTTGCAGGGAATGGACAGTCATGATCCGGAAAGCAAAAGCGGACCAGCGGGAAACGACGATGAACGAGGCGAAAGGTAGTGAAGTCTGGAGAATCCTAAACGCAGGAAGGAGAAGAGACACAATCATACCAACTATACAAGGTGAAGAAACGTTTGCGGGGAAGTGTCAAGCTTTAAGAGCCCAACTTTTCCCCTCGAAATGGACATCCCCCGACCATCCCCCCCTAAACATTAGACCCCCTTCTTTTGACCTTAGCAACACCTTCGACATAGTCACCCCCGAAGAACTTAATAAAGCAATCGACTCCTGTCCAGTGCACTCGGCGACCGGCCCGGATGGCATCCCTTATACCTTTATTAAAGCAATAGTCAGAGCAAATACAACTCTAATCCAAGACATGTTCTCCGCCATGCTCCGGCACGGTGTACACCCAACGGGATGGAAAATAGCTAAGTGTATCCCGATCCTGAAACCCGGTAAAGCAAACTACCATGAAGCGAAAACCTACCGGCCCATTTCCCTTCTACAATGTTTCAGCAAAATTCTGGAGAAGATAGTGGCCCAAAGACTTTGCACCGCTGGAGAAATCCTAGGCACACTCTCAGCGAATCAATTCGGAGGAAGACCAACCATTTCGGCAATCGACGCCCTCCTGAGAACCTTGACACCAATACAACAAAACCTACTACTGAAAAACAGTACCGGAGTCGCTCGGCGAGACAGACCAGCGATCCTAACCAACGACATCCAAGGAGCATTTAACTGCGTCGACCACCTACTCCGCGCGGAAATCATGTACCAACAAAAATTCCCTACCTACTTAACAGAATGGTGCAAGGAATTCAATACCGGCAGAAAACTACAGTTTCAATTTAACCATGAGCTAGAGGAACCACAGCCTTATGATTCTGGAGTGCCGCAAGGTAGCCCCATGTCCCCGGTACTATTCATGATCTATGCTGGAGTAATCCTGGACCCAACAAGTAGCCCGAAAGAGATGGACACCACATATATCGACGACGATGCACTGGTGCAAATATCCAAAACACCAGGCTTCACAATCAAGAGAATGGAGGAACGAATGAGAGAGAGACTAATAAAAGCTGAGCCACTCCAAATCAAGTACGACTCGGATAAATCTGACCTGATCTTCTTCCGGCCCACTACATCATCCACACAACAACCACGACTTTCGGTCAAAATTAACAATACCAACATACACCCCAAGGAGAGGCTGAAATATGTAGGAGTCTGGATAGATCCGACCCTCTCCTTCCGGCCCCATATTGAAGCAGCAATCGCAAAAGGCCTTAAAGCCCTCCACCAGATTCGATACACCGCCCGCCTGCCAGGAATAACGGTTAAAACAATCCATCACATTATAACACAAGGCTTCCTCCCAAGTCTACTCTACGGATCCGAGGCTTGGTGGACTGGCGCAGACCACATTATAAGATCCCTCGAACCACTATACAATGAAGCGGCCCGGGTCATCACCGGCCTACCACGATGGACCAAAAGAACTAAACTCCTCCGAGAAGCAGGCTTACCCCCCTTAGAACATCTCCTGACATATCGCTCAAGAAAGTACGGAACTAGAATACTCTGCACCGACGCAACCCACCCCAACAACGAATCTCTGATCGAGCTCCTCCCATACAGAGAAGCAAATATCAAAAGAACAGGCTTACACCGAATCGCCTCCTTACTACTCCCATACCAGACCCCCGGAAATGCGAGAGATAAGTGGAACCAAAACAAACTACTACGCGACCATCTGTTGGAAGAATGGAATACACAATCAATACCGAACTACCATCATCGGGGGGAATTCCGCCCCCCTCCCAAGATAGCGAAACTCACCCTTACGGAAGCAAAGAAAGTATTTCGGATCCGGTGCCAAACCACCCGAGTCGACAAATACGCAGTATACACAGACCCTGAACCATGCCAGTATGGGATAGAAAACTCAGCGAAACATATACTTATGGAATGCCCAGCATGGGCTCGAATCCGCGCCCCTCTGACAGAGAAGATCCCCGGAGCGATGACCTGGGAAAACTGGATGTTTACAAACCTGAGAACGGACCTCATCCTACAACTTGCGAAACAATCTCAACTCTCGAAATGGTACGAGTCGGCGGAGGCGGAGGCGGACCTGGAAGAGGGGATGGAAGAAAATGATCGGGAACGGGATTAGGAAGGGGAGTTTCCTTTTACTCTTTAAAAATTGTTTTTATTCTTTGATTTGATGGATCCAGCGCTCGAGTCCGCTGAGATATGTTATTTCTCCTTGTCGTCGGGTTTTCTGGTCGAAGTGTTGTTCTGGATTTTCCTTGTTATTGTTCGTGCTCGCTTGTGTTTGTTTTTGTTCTTGTTCTTGTTCTTGTTTGTTTGCGTTTGCGTTTGTTGTTTTTCTTTCTTTCTTTTGTTCGGTTCGGTTTGTGTTTTAGGCGGTTGGGTCGGTGTGCGATAAGTCTTGTACTTCAAAGCAATATAAGTTTCTTCTTCTTCTTCTGTATTTATTCCACGAATACTATTCTTTGTCCGCACTACGTCATAGGGCTCCAACCGGTTTACCATACCAGGTAGAGCTACCCTATAGTCCACAGTTAAAGTATACCTTTACGTCTACGTCAGGACCTAGGTTGTATTCCTTGGCACCACAGTCTATCGCCTATAGTCCCCGTGATAGGAATGATCCCCTGAACGAATCTTCGTTCATCTGAATTTTGACCAAGTTAACTTTCCCCGAGCTATGCAACATAATCCTGAAGGACACCACACCCAGCAGAGCAGTCAGGACTATCGGAGGGGCAATTGAGAATGTCTCCCCGGCAGCTGTTCCTCCCGTTCGGCCAATGGAGGTACAACTTACCGATTCAGAGGAGCTCGAAGATTGGTTGAAGAACAGCAATGCCAGGCCTCGGAGGATATTAGCGGTCCTCCACAGAGCAGGCGCGGGTGTTAACCTGGATGGTGCGGAATCCCCCCATTGAACCCGGCTTTCCCTCAGGTTGAGGAAAATGATTATAGCATGATCGATATTCCTGCAGAGGATTCCGATTACGAGGAGGGAAAGCACCGGATAAATGTGAAAGGACTGAGTGTATATATGCCTAGAACTGATGCCTGTAATCAAAGGCTAATTCAGACTCTTGTTAGGGGTCGCGATAGACAGCAGGATGCTATCGACGATTTAGACCCCAAATACTTTAGGAAGTATCCTTTGGGTGTGGGGGTTGCTGACCCAAACTTCATACAGGGGATAATCTGGACGCCTGCTGGGAAAGCAACTAAGAGAGCTGCTGACGCACTCTCGGCTGCCAGTGCTGGAGGTAGAGGCGGTGGTGGCGGAGGATCAGTTAGGGTTAGTTAGGGTTAGTTAGGGTTCTAGTAGTGGAATGTCGGACAGGATTTTGAGGTTGCCTGGGAACCGTCGCCCCACAATTCCGGGCTCCGTGGCTATGGGTCGAACAGGACGATCCGAGTCCATTCCCATCATCAGGTATGCGCGTACAGGGGGTCGTGGTCGTGATTGTGGGGGCGGAGGTGGTAGTTGGGGGCCGTTGAGTAGGGTAACTCACTGTGAGTCTTGGCGACCCGTCCTGGTTCACTCCCGGCACCGCCATTCACCGGGCGGGTACAACAATCGATGACTGCATGGCACCGAACACACCGTCTCGAACCCATGATCATGACGGCGTACGAAATTCAATGATGACGCGTTTCCCCATCCTCTGCTTCGATGGAATACATAAATTTCGGATTCCGAACTGCGGGTTACCGCATCGGGCGAATCCCACTTCTTGTCTCCGCTGTGTCTTCTTACGTCAATTCGGATTCTGACCTCCAGGTTACCGCCCGGTGTATTTTCTAAAACTAATTCGGATTTCAATCTCAAACAACGCTATGTGCAATACCTGCAACCCAATATGTGAGTGACGATCCATGACCGACATTCCTATTGTGTATTGTTGCAGTCTGGTTTTCCATCTCCCCTTGTTAGGGTTGGTCAAAAGTACTAAGCAAATGGATTACTTCTCGTAACACTGGATTATATTTTTCCAACTCACAAACTGAATTCTTTTGAAACATGTTAGTTTTATCTGAGAGCCGCTAACCCGGAAACCCAAAGAAAATTTGCAAATATACTCATAAACTAAACTCTAATACATAACATTAACAACTTATCCCATGGACCGTAATGTGACGATTTTGCACTAAATTTCGTGCAAAAATTATGTCATGACAACACTGTGGTCAACTAAAAGCTATCTACCCCTCTTCACCCCTAGTCTGTAATAATCATAATGACATTTAGATTACAAGCAATGACATCACTTTTTTATTCGAATTTTTTAGAATTTTTTTGACTATAAAAACCTTGGGTATAGTTGTATGATTCCTGGAATTTTATCAGACAGCGATACACAGATACCACTAGAGTGATTTTAGTAATACTCAGCCAATTCCTATCCAATTCCCACGATTAAGGGCTTATTTTGATCCCTACTACCACCTCCTTCTATCTGTGCCCTCAAACCTACTCTCTAAGCTTTACCAATTCAAATCTCAATTCTTCCAAGCCCCTCATATATACCTACTACATCTGACAAACATACATATATCTTGGTATCAATGGGTGACAGAGTATTGCGGCCTAGGCCAAAACCACTATCATATGTGGTAGATTCAGATCAGGAAGCCTCAGGCCCATCAGAAGTCCATAAGGCTGTCAATAAACCCCAAAAGTGAACAATCCGCTCGATCACGAAATATCACTCGGCGCTGAGGCTGGAGGAGAATCCTTCTCCACTGCAGGACAGACTACCTGCAGTCCCAGAATTCACTCCAATGAAAGAATACTATCCTGTTCACGCTGCCTACAATCGATTACCCCCTGCTCTCAATGGGTTGGCAGTTACCCCCATTTTAATATTCAAATTGTTCTTCCCAGATGCGCTATTTGATACTCTGGCTACCAACACCAATTCATATGCGAGATCCAAGAGGGAGGACTCACCAGCTCCTGGAAGGACTTGGGTAGACATATCTGCCAAAGAGCTACGGGTATGGATTGGTATCTGTATATATATGGGAATATTTAAGTCACCTGCTTTGGAGGATTATTGGAAGCATGACGGGCTTCATCCACTCCACCCTATCACCAAATACATGAGCCTGACTAGGTTTGAGCAAGTCAAGCGCTATCTACATGTATCCCCAGTCAATATTCCAACCCATACAACAGATGGCCACCGCCTCTGGCATGGAAAAATTGATATTTTGCTTGATCAACTGCGCAAATCTTCTCAGGCCTATCGGGTACCCAGTACAAATATCAGCATTGATGAGGCTATGATCAGATGTACTGGTCGCTCATTGGATACCTATAAGATGCCCAGCAAGCCAATAGAACGTGGCTTTAAGTTTCATTGTCTCGCAGATCATGGGTATATATGGGATTTCCATCCCACCTCTAATCAGGCTGGGCCTGATCCCGTACCTACCATTGAGGGATTGACACCAACTGGAGAAGTGGTATACTTTCTTGCAAGCAAGCTACCAAAAAGGAAAACATAGCATATATACTTTGACAATTATTATACGAGTCTCCCATTGTTGGAGATGTTGAGGGATCGGTTGGATGTGGGTGCATGTGGTACAGCTAGGCCCAGTTCAAAGGATTTCCCCCAAATTCTTGCAATACCGAAGAAAGATGTAGGGAAGGTTCCTTACAACTTTAGGGCAGGAATGGTAATTAGAGGGGTAGGGGTTTTACTATGGTTTGATAATGCCCCGGTAACAATGATGACTACAATACATCATCTGAAGGGGGAGCAAGCGGCTGTGATGAAAATGAGGAAACGACCCGGAGGGAAAAGTACTAATAATAAACAAGCACTAGCAGAATTTGGAGACAACCAAGAGAAAGAGCTAGAGATCCCCGCACCTTTCAATGACTACAACCACCATATGGGTGGGGTAGATATTGCTGATCAATATAGGACGTACTATGATACCCAGTTGACAACATTCCGGACATGGTTCCCAATTTTCTTTTGGATTCTAGACACAATGCTGATCAACGGATTCCATATACTGTCAACCATTGCATCTATTGAGCACAAGCAGTTCCGCCTACAAGTAGCTTGGGATCTCATTCTGGAGGGGTCACGAGTGGGGGGGGTTGAAGGAGGAAATATTGGGAAGCGCAAGTCAACAACCACAACTCTTGCTGAAACAAGCTCCAAAAAACTCAAGTATGTGACAAATTCAACCATGCTACCTCCTTCTAGAGGCGATGGAGAGCATCTACCCGAGCCCTTTCAAGGTCATGATGAGTGTTGGTTGTGTAGATATAAATTGAAGGAGGCAGCGAAGACTGGGACTAGCCCGGGAGGGAGGGGACATAAAAGTCAATGGCATTGCCCAACATGTGAAGTACCACTCTGTATGGTAGCTAGCCGCAATTGTTTCACTGAATTTCATAAAATGTAATTATTCTATTCCTCGAATATTATTTATCAAGGGCTGGGGGGGTAATAGCGGGTTCGATTTTTTGCACTAAATTTGGTGCAAAACTCGCTCCGGTCCATGGGATAATCCTAACAAAATCAATAAAACCTTTTTGCAAACACGATCCTGTATGTATGTAGACCACATAATATATAAAAATCTTATCACACATCTGTTTGTATATTAAGTTATTGTCACTCTGGTCCCTGAATTGTGAACTCTTATCCCGCCCAAACCCCTTGCTTAAGAAAAGAAAACAACCTTCGTGACAGTAGCAAAATACTTATAACCTGGCATACCCAACTCCCTTATACTCCTCTACCCCACCGAGCACTTCAGGCAGGAAAAGAAGACTTTCACAAGTTTCCCCTGCCCCCAACCGATCCGGGATATCCGTCATGTCCCAGCAAGGCTTCCTGAACTTCTGATTTGTGAGAACCCTACCCACAGGAATTTTTGCCCCCCCATCTTTCGCCGAAGCCCAACAGGCTCAATCAACTCAATCTGGTATCATCGAACAAATCCAACTGAACAATGAACCATTCTTCATCTTTGCAGAACACGCCCCATACAATGAACAATACACACACAGATATGACTACATCTTACTCAAGGATTGTCCTCCAGGAATCAAACGCCAGAATAGACCTCAACTATATGTATTAGGTAGTTATTAACGCCCTCACCAACGCTATTGAACCAATCAAACAAAACACCAACCAGATCAACCGCGATAACACTGCCAATGAGACAGTAAAGGTTATCTACGAGGTCAGCTGTTTGGAGGGAAGTGCCCTTGATCAGGTCAGACCACTTGTGAATGCCAATCCTGTTGACTTCTTTTCCTCTGTCACATTCTTTGTCGACCAAATGGAAGCATCGTTTAGAGACCTAAACACCCGAAGTACCACCTACTACTCGCAGTTCATCAGAAACGTGTCTCACTTGCATTACAACAAAGGAGTGAAGATTGACGAATTAGCGGAAAGATTGTCGGACAGACCCAATATGGTGGAAGCATATGCGACCATGTCAATGACGATCGACAACCACATGTGACTGATGTACTATGATGAGGCATAAATGTGACTTCCTTTCGAATTGTTTAAATAAAGAGAGTGAGTTTTGATGATACTCGTTCAGAAAGAAGAAAATGCAGTTTGTATGTTTGAACGTTCTCAAATCTAGAAAATTATAACTTTAAGGAGTATTCTCCCTATTAAAGATCCGTTAATGATGAGAGGCCAACCTGGGGTAACACCGAGTGGCTTATAGAAATACAGAATGTTTGCTCAAGTTCTTTTTCCCACTGACAGTCTGCCTGTTGATAGTCGGGGGTACAGCAACTATTTTCTATCAGGGGAGAGGAGAGTAACTACGAAACCTTGAATGAACTTCTGTCTGAGTTGAATCACGCAATTTCCCAAAAGCTGTGGTCGGAATATTAAGAACTATTGAAAACAGCCGACCAGATAATAATTGTTTATTCTAACTTCCTGAAAACCGATTTGGGTGTTTGTAAACCGAAGTTTTGCTTTAGTAGCTTGAGTCGCACTCCCACTTCCCAAAGATGCTCCGGAGCAAAACAGGAGCATTCCGGCAGTTTGATACTCCAGAGTTTACTGTTGGGGATTAAAACGTGTTTTTGGAATTAGATTTCCCATTAGGTCCGGGACACTACCAGAATCATGTCTATCGTGCTAAAGCATAGTCTTTGAGCGTCGGTTGCAGAGATATGAAACCTTAAAGATTCGACTGTCTAGGTAGGGAACTCCCGTCCTGGGTTCTCTGTGCTATCAGCCATCTTTGTACTTCTGTTCCAGGCTTGCTCAGCCCCCTATTTTTGACTTGTGAGACTTCTTACTCATTGAGATCACTGTCCTCTATACCAATAAAGGTAGGAGCCCAACTGCCCTTGTCTTCACACATCGATGAAGAACAAGCTGCTGTTACTTAGGGTCGGTGGCTCAACTGATGGAATAGGTTCTTTTGCAACAGCCTCATAGTGGCCCTGTTACATTACTCCCCTCTTTGGTAGACTCGTTTTGAGTCCACTGTAGTGTTACTGGAATATTAGTATTTGGCATAGAAGAAAAACTGTAGCTCTATTGGTGATTACTTACAAACTACATGTCTGTTTCTATCTCCATCAGAGAAGGAAAACTCTAAAATGAAATTCCTTTTAAAAATAAAGAAAATGATATATTCTCCACTCTTGTCGTAGAACATTTCGTTCTACTAGTGGAGGTTTTGATGTTAGCGAGAATCTCTTTTATTCCCTTGTATTTTTTAAGCCGGTTTCCTCATACTTCTGTTTTGTATTATTTCTTGCATTGTTTACAGGGAAAAGTGATATCTGAACTCTGTCAGACCGATGAAAAACCTGGTATAGGAGAGTTGATTTTTGTTCCTGGATTTATTCTGGGATACAGAGCTACTCACGCCGTGTTTTGAGCATCCCTAGAGTTTCACCGTATTTTCCGATGTTTTTGCGGGTATTTTTGATGAAATTCTTTCAGGGCCTCATCGGCTCTTCCTTGCAGAATTTCATATGGTTCCCAGGAGTCTTCCGAACGATAGCCCTCCCAAACAATGCGATACTCTACAAATATCTTCTAATGCCCAGCCTGTTGCCATTGGCTATTAGCTATTTCTTGAAGAACGTGACTGTATTCTCCTTCGACCTCATGTGGAGTAGGAGGGACGTCAGTACGTTGAGGGTATTTCAGTCTCCGATAGGACTCCAGCAGAAATATTTGGAAGTTATCATGAATGTTTCATTGAGAGGGAAGCTTCAGCCTGTAGAACACAAAAACAAGTTTCTCATCAACTTCAAAGAGACATAGTTTCTTGTAGTCAAGCTTCCTTGAGGGTCGATTGGCAACCATATTGCGTCGGTCCATCATCACCTTATCCCCATCTTCAGGTTCTGGAGCTTTCATATGCTTCTGCTCATACCATTTCTTCGGCCGGGCCTGTGCCTTAAAAATATCAGTCCTCATCGTTTTCCAAAGAGCTTTCCACTTGGAGTCTAGTATGGCGCTGGAAACATTGGCATTGTCCAGCTTCCTTCTGTGCGAATACCAATTGGAATCAGGCTCGAACCCATAGTCCACGTAGAAATGGGATACTTTACTGGTCTATTGGGTTGCCGTTTTGTAGGCGTACTCTGCAAGCGGGAGTAACCCTGCCCAATCATCCTATTGGTAGGACCAAAAGCTTCTGAAATATTGCTCTAGCGTTTGATTGACCCTCTCAGTTCACCTGTCAGCTTGAGGACAATATGCCGTAGACAGACAAAGGTTGACTCTGAGAAACTTGATCAATGAATGCCAGAACTTGCTTTCGAATCTGAAGTCCCGATTAGAAATGATTACTTCGGATAGTCCATGTAGTCGCCATATTTCTTGAAGGAATATATGCGCAAGTTCCTTGATTGTTGCCTCGGTCTTGAGCGGTATGAAGTAGGTGATTTTCGTAAAGCGTTCAACAATAACCCCAATACGGGTATAGGCTTCAGATTCTGGCAAACTAAGAAAAAGTCCATCGAGATGGAGCTGCAAGGAGTATTGGGGACCTCTAAATATGGTAGGATCCTGTGCTTTTCATGACTGGAGCTTTTATTGCTTTGACATGTATCGCAACTCCATACGTATTCTCCCATACCATTGTCCATCTTTGGGCAAAAGAACAGTGCCCGAAGATGCTCTGCAGTTTTGAATTGACCCATGTGGCTTGTGGGCTTCGAATCATGTAGGGCGCTCATCATTTTTGGTTTGAGCTCTCGGTGATTTGGGATGTAGCATCTTTTCTTCTAAAAGACATTACCGTGTCTCAAAGTTAGGTTTCGGTCTACTGTCTTACCGAAGGTGTGATCCACAGCCTCCTCCGAGGAGAATTACTTAGGGTCTAAAGCTGAATGAGGCCGGATTTTGTCCAGAAGCACCGGTGTGAGTTTGCAGACCTGAGGTGACTTTGGGCGTTAAGATTTGATCGTAACGGTTGGTGGTTGTTAGGGTTAGTTAGGGTTAGTTAGGGTTAGGGTTAGTTAGGGTTAGTTAGGGTTAGTTAGGGTTAGTTAGGGTTAGTTAGGGTTAGTTAGGGCTAGTTAGGGTTAGGGTTAGTTAGGGTTAGGGTTAGTTAGGGTTAGGGTTAGTTAGGGTTAGTTAGGGTTAGTTAGGGTTAGTTAGGGTTAGTTAGGGTTAGTTAGGGTTAGTTAGGGTTAGTTAGGGTTAGTTAGGGTAGTTAGGGTTAGGGTTAGGGTTAGGTTAGGGTTAGTTAGGGTTAGTTAGGGTTAGTTAGGGTTAGTTAGGGTTAGTT